>NC_079317.1:11490075-11793106 GCF_029931775.1 Euleptes europaea
GTCGGGGAGAGCGGCAGGAGATCCGGCCCACGGGCCGGTGGTTCCCCACCCCTGGTATAAAACATAGCAACTGCATGTCTGAGGGAGAGTGTGTTTTTGTATGCAAGCCTTTTTTGTCACCTCTTGTTACTCCTCAGATGTCATCAGTATTTTAAACAGAAGCATTTGACACAGGCCTCATTGTAGGGTTTTGAATAGCAGCTACTTCAAACTGCATACTGTTTAGAGAATAAAATAATGGCTGACACCTGAATGCCATCTGAAAAAAAAGTATGCTGCCCAACCTGCATAGTTTTTAACTGCTTGAAAGTTTTATGAACTGTTGAAAATGATAGTTTGGAGGTCAGGCGGTTAATTTCTGTTGTAATCTTCCATGGGCCTGCAGCTTGTGTGCTCTTATGGCTTTAGGAGATAAATTAGCATTTATTTCTTAAACCAGGAGGAGGGCAATTTCAGCCATCATCTGCAAATGGCTTTTGTGCATTATATCTGTGTTCGGATGACGAGAAGTGGAGTTGAAGCTTTTTTCAAAATCTGTTTGAAGAATTATACACAGAAAAAAATCGGTGCTTAATAATTCCTTTTACATCTCTAGGTCATGTTCCTTGGGGAACTGGAGGAGATATTGGATGTGATTGAACCTTCACAATTTGTCAAAATTCAAGAGCCCTTGTTTAAACAAATAGCTAAATGTGTCTCTAGCCCACACTTTCAGGTCAGTATTGCACCCAGCTCAGGGACTAACTGATTGTTTTATGCAAACATGTGCAAGAAGCCTCAATGCTGTGTTTAAAAATGCCGAAATAAAAATCTGTTCTGAACATCCAAATCACATAACATCCAAAGTGCAAGATATCATAGTTCTACTGTACATTACATTGGTCAGGCCACACCTGTGTGCAGTTCTGGAGGCCTCGCTTCAAAAAGGATGTGAATAGAATGGAGCAGGTGCAGAGGAGAGCGACGAGGATGATCAGGGGCCTGGAGACCAAGCCTTATAAGGAAAGGCTGAGGGAGTTGGGATTGTTTAGTCTGGAGAAGAGGAGGTTGAGGGGGGACGTGGTTGCTCTCTTTAAGTATTGGAAGGGCTGTCACTTAGAGGAGGGCAGGGAGCTGTTCCTGTTGGCATCAGAGGATAGGACACACAATAATGGGTTTAAATTGTGGGTGGAAAGGAACCAGCTGGATATTAGGAAAAAATTTTTTTACAGTAAGAGTTTGGCAGTGGAATCAGCTACCTAGGAGTTGGAGAGCTCCCCCTCACTGGCAGTCTTTAAGCAGAGGCTGGACAAGCACTTGTCAGGGATGCTCTAGGCTGATCCTGCATTGAGCAGGGGGTTGGACTAGGTGGCCTGTATGGCCCCTTCCAGCTCTATGATTCTATGAGAAGCAGAGCTACTTAACCCTTACGGCGCCAGATCTTTGCTCCAAATTTCTCCCACAAGCACTTTGCTTGTGCTTATGCAAGAACATAGAAGTGGAATTCCAATGAGGGACAGCTTGGGAGAGGGGGATATGAATCTCAGAACTGGGAAAGGGTTAATCTCTTGTTTAAAAATAAACAATAGCGGTGTTTTTGCCCATATTTAGCCCTTCACTACGTGTAAGAAATCGTAACTTACTTTGGTACACTTAAATGGAAACATCTATTATTTGTTTATTTTTGTCGCCAAGTCGCAGCTGACTCATGACGGTCTCGTAGGGGTTTCAAAGCACGATACGTTCAGAGGTGATTTGCCATGCTTACCTCTGCGTAGCAACCCTGGATTTCTTTGGTGGCTTCCCATCCAAGTACTAACCAGGGCCAACCCTGCTTAGCTTCCAAGATGTGATGAGATCAGGCTAGCGTGGGCTGCCCAGGTCAGGATGAAAACATCTCTGAAGTTGCCTCGATGAGAGGAAATACGGTATACAGGTTGAGTATCCCTTACCCGGACTGCTTGGGACCAGAAGTGGTCCATATTTCAGATCTTTCCGTATATTGGAATATTTTGGAATTTTTTCATATGCATAATGAGATATCTTGGGGATGGGACCCAAATTCATTTATTTTATATACACTTTATACACATAGCCTGAACGTAATTTTAAACAATATTTTAAATAATTTTGTGTACATAGAACCATCAGAAAGGAAAGGTTTCTCTCTATCTCACCAGAATACCTCTATCAGCTGTTAAACAAGAGTAACAACAACAGACAAACAACGACAGGTTTTCAGTCTCTGCCTACAATGCAGTGTACGCTGTATTTTATTTTTTGTAGGTGAGAGGAAACATTGAAAGCAGGTGGCAGGGATCTGCCTGCATTCCGGCTCGAAGGGTCCGTTTTTTTGGATCAGCCTGGATAGGGGATGTTCGGATAAGGGATGCTCTACCTGTACTTAAAAAAACAAAAATGAAAACGTTTCGAAGGTAGAAGGCATCCTGAAAGACTAAGATTCCAAGCTAAAGGGAGGGTGGCAAATTCTTTTCCTGTTTATCCATTTCTGACACACTCATCTGCAACTTCAGGCAAATTACAACAGAAGCATCAACACACCATAATAATACGGAATAAAATTGATGGTGGTTGTCATCCTGTGTGCAACTGGCATGTCTCCTGCCTTAGGCTGGAGGAAGGTCCTCCAGCTGAAGGAGTCCTCCTTTTAGCTCAAGTGGCTCTTCTGTTGGAGCCTGGTTTGGAGCCTTCCTCCAACCTAAGGAGTCTTGCCTTCCGTTGGAAGAATCACTTAGTTGGAATAGGGCTCCTTAGGTTCCAAACTTTGCTCCATGGGGTGGTAGGATACCTAACATAGAATCCATAAAAAAGTAAGCAGTACAGATGATGGCAATTATGGCTGGGAGACACCTTATCCATAAAACGGAGGGGCTGTGGCTCAGCGGTAGAGCCTCTGCTTGGCATGCAGAAGGTCCCAGGTTCAATCCCTGGCATCTCCAGTTAAAGGGACTAGGCAAGTGGGTGATGTGAAAGACCTCTGCCTGAGACCCTGGAAAGCCGCTGCTGGACTGAGTAGACAATACTGACTTTGATGGACCCAGGGTCTGATTCAGTATAAGGCAGCTTCATGTGTTCAATGCAAACCTCACCCCATTGTGCAAGTTGAGGGCTTCAGCAAGGGACACATGGAAAAAGAGGCATTTCCGGGGTGGGAGGGGGGCGGAGAAAGATGTTTCCATTTCCTCAGCAAAGGGCATGCGTTGCCAGCATATACAGCCCTCACCAGTGGTGTGGGGACAAAAATCCCGTTTTCCGAATGAGATGGGTGCAGTACGAAACATGGGTGATGAGCCCATAGTCAGAGAAGGCCTGGGTCTGGGAGACAGGGTTCAAATCCTACGTCTATCATGGACTCCTTTG
The DNA here is from genome assembly GCF_029931775.1 of Euleptes europaea. Taxonomy (NCBI): domain Eukaryota; kingdom Metazoa; phylum Chordata; class Lepidosauria; order Squamata; family Sphaerodactylidae; genus Euleptes; species Euleptes europaea. The sequence goes on from NC_079317.1 coordinate 11,493,436, forward strand.
GTGACCCTGAGAGACTTGCTGAATCTCCTGTTCTTCTTGGAAAATAGGAATAACGACCTACTTGAATGATGTGTACTGAGGGTGTGTGGAATGGTATTAAAAATTCCGGAGAAGTAGCTGAGCTAATGTTTTGCTGCACAAACAACAACAAAATAGAATAGCTTTGTGAATCACATAGCAATTAAAAATGCCTTACAGTTAAGTAGTAGACGACCGGGGAAGGCCACGGCAAACCACCCCGTAAAACCCAGTCTGCCTGGTAAACTTCGAAATGTGACCCGTTGCTTGCACAGGGGACTACCTTTATATTTTAAGTACTACAGTGGGTTATACTTGACCCCCCGAAGTTATGTGTGTGAGCCACAGAGTTTGCATGTCGCGATTAAATTGGTGTCTGGCTCTGAGATGTTTTTTATGTGCTACATGGTGGCGAGCCACAGAGTGTACTATGGAATGTGTGAAAAGGCACTGTAGCTCATGCTGGCTGCTTGGCTTGTATTTACATCCAAAAAGAAACCCTGTGCTATACAGAGGATAACTCAAATAAGAAACAGCATGCAGCTCAAATACAATACACACTGTATGAATGCAAAAATATATAATGTTATCCAAAAGCACATCAATATGAAATAGAAAGCACAAACAACATAGAATAATAGAGTTGGAAGGGACCACCAGGGTCATCAAGTCCAACCCCCTGCACAATGCAGGAAATTCACAACTACCTCCCCCCCACACACACCCAGTGACCAGAAGAGGGCCAAGATGCCCTCCCTCTCATCATCTGCCTAAGGTCACAGAATCAGCACTGCTGACAGATGGCCATCTAACCTCTTCTTAAAAACCTCCATGGAAGAAGAGCTTACAACCTCCCGAGGAAGCCTGTTCCACTGAAGAACTGCTCTGTTAGAAAATTCAAACAATTTGTTAGAAAACAAACAATAAAACTACTGCACAATAGTATTTGTTTATTTGTTTAGCCATAGGCCATTACAAAACTTTCTTACATAAATACAGAAAATTTAAAATGCTATCAAAAGAAGATAAAATTACAATGGTATGCATTTCCCTGGTAAAATTAATTACATACGCAATCTCCGTTGAAACATTATTTGGATTCCTGTGCAGAATTTGTCTTAATAACTTCAAGAGCTCTAATCTTCATGGCTGCAATAGCAAATTGTGATATTCTAAAGGTTACATGCGAATCAGAGTCAGAAAGTAGGAAGCTCAGTTTATCAAATTCAGAACAAAAAGTTACTCCCTTCAAGATTCCATCCAGAAATTTGGCTCTAGGCTCACTATGCAGCGGACATATTAACACATAGTGAAAGATTTCCTCCAATGATGAGGATCCACAGATACATGTGCGATGTTCCTTTGGGTTTTTTTTTTATACCGTCCTTACAGAAGGGCCGAAGGCATAGTCTGAAATCTTAGGGAGGTGAATGCCACCAACTACTGCACATTAGCAAGCCTAGGGGTGTCCATATATAGCCCGCTGAAAACCTTTTATGTTCCTCAAAGAGGGTCGCTGCTGGAAATATGTCCGTAGCAAAAAACGGTGACGCGACTTAACAATATCACGCTGAAAAGTCCAGCCGGAGAGTGGGCAATTTCCACAAGTGGCTGAAAAGTCCAGCTGAAAAAGGGACAACCTCCACAACGTGCAGAAAAATATCTGCATGGGCTATATATGGACACTCCTAGGCTTGCTATTGTGCAGTAGTTTTGTTGTTTGTTGTTTGTATTTTCTATTTCATATTGATGTGCTTTTGGATGACATGATATATTTTTTGCATTCACATAGCGTGTATTGCATTTGAGCTTCGTGCTGTTTCTTATTTGGCTTGTATTTACGACAAACAAGCTAACTTTTAAACAAATAAATAACTTTTAAAGCACCCACGTAAAAGGATATTAAGGATGCTATTTATCTGTGCCGCGCACATCGGGAAATAGGCATGGCAGCCGTGGTGCCGCGATGCTTAATGCTTTATGTCTGAAGAGAAGTGAATGTCTGTGCTTCAACTTCCCTATGAGATTTAGCTTTCTCAGAATTTTGGAAATGACAAAGTACAATTTTCCCCCCTTTCCTCCAAGGTGGCTGAACGAGCACTCTACTATTGGAATAATGAATACATCATGAGTTTGATAGAAGAGAATTCCAACGTAATACTTCCCATCATGTTTTCCAGTCTGTACAGGATTTCCAAAGAACACTGGAATCCGTGAGTTTGTTTGTTTGTAGTGGTTTGCCACTTATTTTTCTGTACATAACGAGGGGATTTTATTTTCCTACCATGACATTCTTTGCAGATGAATACAGCATCTCTGACTTACCACAGTGTGCTATTTTATTTATTTACTTCATTTGCGGTCTGCCTTCATCATTTACTCAAGGTGGTTTGCACAATTAAAAACAATGAAATAAAATACAAAACATACCACCAGCAGTGAATAAAAATGTATTATAAACATAGGACACTGCAGTAAAAACAAGATAATGTACACAATCTAAGACAGGGGTGGGGAACCTGCGGCCCGCAAGGCCATTTTGTCCAGCCCCCGGCCCGCCTGCCAAGGCCTGGAGCTCCATGGCCCACCTGCCGAGACCGGGAGCTAGCTATTGCTAGCCAGGCCCTTCTCCCGGGGCTTCAGGCTTTGCAGGGAGGCAGGAGAGCATGCTAAAAAAACTAAAAGCTGATTGGCTGACTGTGGGGGCGTTTCCCCCAAGTCTCCCTGCTTCCTGTTCCTGGAGAGAAAGTTGTTGGGGGCACCCGAATCTCCTGCCGCTCTCCCCGACCTGCGCCCTGGCGGCGGCGGCGCATTTTAAAGTTGTTGGGGGCACCTGAATCTCCTGCCCCTCTCCCCCACTCTCGTTGCCCTGCCGATGGCCGCGCTGCACCCTCTGCTGGCTCGGTGGGCTCCGACGCAGCTTTCCCCTCACTCTCCCCCGAGGCCAAGGTACGTGCGTGTGTGTGTGTGCGCAAAGGCAGGGGAAGCCGTGGAGGTTTCTCCCCCATCGCTCCCAGCCACCCGTGCAGCTGGGGGCTGGCTGGCTGGCTTGTGTGTGTGTGTGCGCGCGCACACACACAAAGGCAGGGGAAGCCGCAGAGGTTTCTCCCCCTTTGCTCCCAGCCACCTGTGCAGCTGGGGGATGGCTGGCTGGCTGGCTGGCTGGCTTGTGTGTGTGTGCGTGCGCAAAGCAGGGGGAAGGCGCAGAGGCTTCTCACTGATCACTCCCAGCCGCTCATGTGGTTGGGGGCTGGCTGGCTTGCCTGTGTGTGTGTGAGGGGGGAAGCTGGGAACCCCTCCCTTTCTCTCTCTCTTTCTCTCCCTCTCTTTTCTTCCTTTCCTTCCTTCTTTCCCTCCTTCCCCTTCCTTCTCTGCATAGTTTCTCCAGGTGGTGGCTGGAGACCTGGCAACCCTAGCCTCCCCCCCCAATACCTACAACGGTATGGCCCTCGAATGATGTTATAAATATGGAAGTGGCCCTTGGCATGAAAAAGGTTCCCCACCCCTGATCTAAGAGTATAGTACAAACAGTGCGACAGAGTTGCAAAATTGGGGAGCCTCACAGTAAAATGACATAATATATATGCAATGAAGAAAGCAATGAAAATTGCCTTAATTTCACTGACTTTAACTGCAACCTTTTTCTTTGTTACAAATATGTCCTAAATGAGGTGCTACGGGCAACGATCACAGCATTAACTGGATTTGAATGAAACGAAATGTTCTTATCTTTGGCAGGGCACAATCAGAACTGTTTGTATATCAGCATTGTAGTTATTTACCTCCACTGTATGCAGGAAGTGTGTTTTTGGGATACTGTTCAATGACTGGGAAAGTCGTGTATGGTACATAGCCGAGTCGTAATGTATAGCACTAGCTGTACAATACAATAGTCACCCCATGGAGGTTAGCTCTGAGATCCTCGGAGGAAGGATGGGACACAAATACAAGCAAAATTAGAGCCAGAACATTCCTGTGCGCGGTCAGAATGCATTTTCTTGACTCGCCTTGAGGTATACACAATTACTTTGGTTCACAGATGAAGGTATAGCTACGGAGGCCAGAGGGAGTGTGGCCAATCCTCCAAAACAGTCATGATCTTGACCGTATTTACTCCAAAGTTACAATGGCGCTTACGCTCATGTGTGTGAAGTTCACACCCATTGACTGCAGCAGGAGGCAAGGAAGTCCTGGTCTCTTGACATAAATCCCTTCCATCACTGGAGATTATCGATGGAATGGATCTAACCCATAGATCTTGTGATAAGATCCTATCTTTCTTAAATTTAGTCTTGAGGGCCTCCCTAATCCTATGCTTGCACAGCTGGGAATAAGCCCCAGTGAACTCCGTGGGATTTACTTCTGAGTAAAGTTGCATAGCATGTCACTGTAAACCCTGAGTTTCCTCTCGTATAATGAAGGAAAAATGTAAATACGGGAAGTCATGTTTTACATAATTCTTATTTCCCCTTCTGCATGTAAACTGCTCTTCTATTTCCATGTTCTTTTTCTGTTTTTAGAATTCCCCCCCATCTTTCTTCTCTAATTTCTTAAGCTACTTTTCCAGCCTGTCAGGATTGCTGAAGCAAAGGAACTAGAGATGACCCCACTGCCTAGTATTGCTAATGAAACCCTTGGAGGGTCCCCTGGGGTTTGTTATGGACATTGTTATCTGACAGCTCAGAGCGCTGACTTCCATGCTGGGTCACAGCTGTAAGGGAAGAGGATTTCTGGGTCATTTTCTGGGCATTGTGCCAGTCCCATTTGGGATTTGGGCCGAAGTTTCCTGTTTTGGGGTTTTTTATCTCCCCAACTTCATTGTTAGGGAGCCAGCATGGTGTAGTGGTTAAGAGCGGTGGTTTGGAGCAGTGGACTCTGATCTGGAGAACCGGGTTTGGTTCCCCACTCCTCCACATGAGCAGCGGAGGCTAATCTGGTGAACTGGATTTGTTTCCCCGCTCTTACACATGAAGCCAGCTGGGTGACCTTGAATTAGTCACACTCTCTCAGCCCCACCTATCTCACAGGGTGTGTTGTGGGGGGCGGGGTAGGGAAGGTAAGCCGGTTTAATTCTCCCTTAAGTGGTAGAGAAAGTCGGCATATAAAAACCAACTCCTCCTTCCTCCTCCTCCTCCTCCTTTCAGACTGTGAGCACTGCATTTCAGTTGGCTTTTCAGCCTCTTATGTTCTCTCTTCCACCAGGCAGTGGCTTCTGGGGTTTGGCTTCCCGTCCAGCTTGTATTTTCTTTTGCTGCTGTTGCCTCTCAAGGTTTCAGATTCTGAAAAGGTGCCCACACTATGAATTAGGGTGCGGCGGCTGCCGCCTTCTTCGGATGAAGACCTTTTTGATCTTCAGCACTGTCAGTGCAATCCTAAGCAGAGGTCATCAAGCTTAGAGCCAGCATGGTGTAGTGGTTAAGAACAGTGGTTTGGAGCGGCAGAGTCTGATCTGGAGAACCGGGTTTGATTCCCCACTCCTCCAAGTGAACGCCAGATGCTAATCTGGTGAACTGGATTTGTTTCCCCAGTCCTACACACGAAGCCAGCTGGGTGACCTTGGGCTAGTCACAGCTCTCTTCGAGCTCTCTCAGCCCCACCTACCTCACAGGGTGTCTGTTGGGGGGAAGGGAAGGTGATTGTAAGCCAGTTTGAGTCTTCCTTAAGTGATGGTGAAAGTTGGCATATAAAAACCAACTCTTCTTCTTAGAAGGGTGTAACTCTTGTCCTGGATTGGATTGCAAAAGTACGATGCTAGGCGAGCTGTTCGTTGGTAGAATGAATTGCCTGTTCTTTCTGGGGATATATTGAGAGATCAGAGATGCCTCCCTTAGATAAACATTCACTTTCTTTGTATTAGCTGGGGAACAGAAGAGCCTACAACTTGTACAGGATTTAGATTTCTCTCTTGGAATTAAAAGGTGTAAAGCTCCTTTGTGTTTTTATGGCTCTTTACTTTTGTTCTGAAGGCAAAGGGTCTCAGTGGGTTCAGAGTGTGATGCTCTGTCAGTAGAGGTCAATTCTCTTTAAAGAATCTATTGTCGACAAGGTTGGAATTTTCATTTATGTTTGGTCCCATTTCTAAAACCTGATGAATCTATTATGTGTATTTGTGAATATGAAAATAGCTTTGACGAGGTTGGAATTCTCATTTATGTTTGATCCCATTCTAAAACCTGATGATGTCATCAGGTGTGCGATAGGGTCAGGAAGTTTCCCCGGCCTTCTCCTGCTTCCTCTCCTTTCTCCAAAAATTAGCTCAGGGCAGGTGATTTACAGTTTGCCATTAAAGGGAAGAATCCCTGTCCCTAAAGTATTGAGTTTGAACAGGACAACCATAAGAATGGTCTTTTGGGTGCCCATTCATTTCAATGAATCTTACTTTAATAATAGGTTTATATTCCAAAGTGCTTCACTGAAGAAAATACATACAGTTGCTTCTGCTGAAGGAGTGGAGAACCTGCTTATAACCACTTGAATGAATTGAATTGGCCTTGATTATCTAACCCCTCTGACATTGATTTTAGAGGATACTACCCGTCAAGTTGGCTTAAGGCCATTAGAAACAAAATAGAACATCTTGGTCCCCCCCCCAGAGAACCTGAGGGCTTTAGGTTATGATATAGCGAGACAAGCAGTAAAGCAAAGAATAAAAGAATCCGAAAGGCAATTTGATCTAGCTAGAGCTCTTTTTCTTAGGGCATCTGCCAAAACCAAGTACATCCCTTGCCCAGTTGACATACCTTTCGATATTAGAAGGAAATACTACTAGGAGAGCATTTAGCTCGATGTTCGGCTCTGCCCTCTGCAGTATTAGAAGGGAAATTAAAAAAGACTTCCCTCTCACAAAGGCTCTGTCCCTACAACCAGAAACACTGGAACATGTCCTTCTTAGGTGCAGTTACTATAAGAAGGATAGGGAGAAGATTCTTGGCCCTCTTTTAAGAAAGGGCACTGGTTATCCTGAATCTGTTAGAGTTAACTGCCTTCTTAAGGATGACTTTTCTCTCAGGTAACAAAGTTGGCAGCCATGTTTTGTAGAATAGTATTGAATTTTCAGAAATCTAAATAGAAATGAAAAGTTGTGGATGGGATTGATTGTTTGAATTTATACTGTAGACTAGTTTTTATACTGTAGACTAGTTTTATACTGTAGACTAGTTTTCTAACCAAAATGTATTGTTTTATACTGCCAGTTTGGCAATGTAACTGCAATAATGTTATGTTTGGTCTAAGGACCATAATAATAAATCTCATGTGATGATTATCTACCCTTGTAACAATGAATTTGAAGGAACTTAAGCCCCACAAACAGATCAGAATATCCGTCCATCCCTCCTTTCAGCCCCGTGGCGCAGAGTGGTAAGCTGCAGTACTGCAGTCTAAGCTCTGCTCACGACCTGAATTCAATCCCAACAGAAGTTGGTTTCAGGTAGCTGACTCAAGGTCGACTCAGCCTTCCATCCTCCTGAGGTCGGTAAAATGAGTACCCAGCTTGGTGGGGGTAAAGTGTTGATGACTGGGGAAGGCAATGGCAAACCACCCCGTAAACAGAGTCTGCCTAGTAAACGTCGGGATGTGACGTCACCCCATGGTCAGGAATGACCCGGTGCTTACACAGGGTACCTTTACCTTTTACCTCCTTTTACCTCCTGTTTGAAGTGCAAATTAATGGATTCTTGTCTTTCACATTTCGCAGGGCTATTGTGGCTTTAGTATACAACGTCCTGAAGGCATTCATGGAAATGAATGGCGCCATGTTTGATGAGCTGACGGCCACTTACAAGTCAGATCGCCAGCGGTAACTTTTTAAAGCTTTTTTTTGTCAGCTGTGCATAAGGCCTGCTATTTTTAGTTCTTTTATTTTTTGTTTCTGGGTTTTTTTTTGACACTTTGCTGTGACTGCATAATTTTCACACACGATTGGTTGCAATGCCTCCATTCCCCCCCTCCCTTGCATGCTCATTAGCCTGGCCCTTGCAAGATGTATAGATGGTTCTTTTTTCTCCTCCCCTTTATGAGATACAGTACCCATTGCGTAGCTTGTGAACTTGCATTCCTCACAGAACTTCTTTTGGCTCTGTATTAAAGACTTAAATGTATCAAGAGTTTTCAATAGCAAAAAAATATTTTTTTTTGGAAAAAACAATTAGCCCTCACTTTGCTTGAAGATAATGTCCGTATGGGACCTCTTGATGAGTTGAAGCAGCCCTTGGAGTTAACCCCTTACGGCTTGCATCAGAGACTATTTAAATCTCCAAGCAAAGTGAACCCTTTCCCAGTCTTTCTTCACTTTCCTCCTCCTCCATATCTTGATACATCCAAGGCTTTGCAGCGGCAGGATCTAGAAGAAGTGCCATCCATACGGTTCATTAGTCGCACCCTAGTTCAAAATGTTTCTCTTGTCTTTTTTCCTTGATCATCCTTCTCCAGTTTTATAGTGCATCATCTTTTGTCTGAAATTTCAGCTTATCCAAAGCAGCAGGTGAAACTAATGAGGAAACTTCGGGAACTCCGGGCAGTTTGCGACTTGGTGAAAGTCGTGCCTTTTGTGAGACTCGGGGTTCCCACAAGCAAAGCGAAGGGTACTGTATGTCATCAAGCCTTGTTAGGTTAGTATAGCCTCTCATATGTTTTTGGAGGCAGTAATGCTGTTGAGTTCCGTTGCCAGGCTTATTGCTTGAAGGCCTTCTTAATTTTTTTTTTAATGTAACTGGTGGAGCGCTTCGGTTCTTGCACACTTCACACCTGGTCCACCTGGGTTACGTTTGATTGCTAGCATGAAGTTTAAACCAGGCAAGGCCGCTTGCATAACGCCAGGGCCGCACTACATAACAGAGGGCTTCTGAAGATTGACACAATGGAGGTAGGGTTGCAGATGTGACACAAGGAACAGCTGGACTGGTCCAGTACTGATGCACTGGTTGTGTTTGGAGCTGAATCTTCTAGAATGAGAGGTTCCCAGTCCTTTTGAGCCTGTGGGCGCCTTTGAGCTTCTGATACAGGGCGGAGGGCGCAACCACAAAATGGCTGCCATATGAGGAGGAGCCAGCCACAAAATGGCTGCCACAAGAGGCAGGTAAAGGTAAGGGTTTGCCTTTGCAAGCACCAGGTAATTACTGACCCATGGGTGACAGACATCACATCCTGATGTTTACTAGGCAGACTATGTTTATGGGGTGGTTTGCCAGTGCCTTCCCCAGTCATCTTCCCTTTACCCCCAGCAAGCTGAGTATTCATTTTACCAACCTCGGAAGGATGGAAGGCTGAGTCAACCTTGAGCTGGCTACCTGAAACCGACTTCCGGCGGGATCGAACTCAGGTCGTGAGCAGAGCTTAGACTGCAGTACTGCAGCTTACCACTCTGCACCATGGGGCTCTTACAAGAGGCAGAGCCAACCACAAAATGTCAGGGAGTGAGGTTATGCATAACTCTAATAGTAACTTGTCAGCATTTCAGGCAGGAGCGCTGCTTAACAGGATGCCCTCTTAAAAATTGAAATTATTGTTTAAAAATACCGTCTTGCTTACACACCGTTTACCTTCAGTCACGCAGTCAAGAACTTTGTGCTGTGGTGGTAGCTGCTGCCAAATAAAAGTCTTTTTGGAATCTGCACAGCCAGTGATACTGCCACTAGCCATTCAGAAGCCATGCTGTGCAAAAGCCTTACTTGGCCCCTCCCGCTTTCTAAAAACAGATGTTGGGCTCCGGGAAAGGTGTTGGCGGGCGCCACGCTGCCCATGGGCACCACGTTTGGGACCCCTCCTGAAACAGTCAAGAGTGTTGGTATTGGCTAGCCTCAAATAGTCCAAATGAGGCTTCACTGATTTGGCAGGGGGAGGTATGAAATCATTTTTAGAAATATGAGAATTTGGTGGCAAGGATCTAAAGAATTACTCTGTAGAGCTTGTGTGCACCCAGCGCATCAAACATTTAGTCTCAGTAATAGGCTCCCATTCCATACACAATCAGCTCTGAAAGTCCACTCGGTTTCAAAAATGGCTTGCTTATATGTGGCAGGCCCTGACGTTCTCCTGACTGGCTGCACAGAGCTAATTGCATAGTTCTCTGCACCCTACTTGCAGTAACTGCATGAAACTGTAACAGAAAGCAGTGTTCAAGGAGAGGATACGCATTACTGAGGAACAGGCTCCAGTGTGCTCACTGGAATATAAATCATCATAACGATCGCAGAGCCAGAATTGTATTTGAATACATTATGTTACAGATCTTAACTTTCTGTAGCACCCATTACTGTTAACAGAGTGTAGGAGAACATAAGAAAAACTTGAACGGCTATGTTCTCACTAGGATATTTGTTTTGGGATAATCAGTATTCTAGCAGATTGAAAGCTATGTGGAAATGAAGGTTAAACGAGAGACATATTGTCCTGATGATGGCCCAGTCTAGCCTGATCTCATTATATCTTGGAAGCTAAGCTGGGTCAGCCCTGATCAGTACTCGGACGGGAAACCACCGAGGAAGTCTAGGTTTGCTACACAGAGGTAGGGAATGGCAAACCACCTTTGAGACGAACGTCTCTTGTCTTGAAAACCCTACGTCATGGGTCCCCACTGTGGTGTCTGCCGGCACCTTTCCTGATGCCCGCCAACCATTTTTAGAAAGTAGGTGGAGCCAAGTGTCTCTTGTCCAGCAGGTCTTCTGATTGGCCACTGGAGGTCTGGTTGGTTATCAAGGTTAAAATGACATTGTTTCAATGGCAGCCGTTGACACAGTGTTGGTTTTATTCTCTCTCCCACTCCTCTATCCCAGTGTATTTTTTAAAAATTACTACTTTTATCCCCTGCGCTTTGGCTTCCTCTGTGTGTGGCTCTGCCTCCTGCCAAGGCCTTTTTGTAGTTGGCTCCTCCTCCTGTGGAAGCCGTTCTGTGGTTGCGGCCACCACCCTGTATCAGAATTCCAGCGATGCCCATAGGCTGAAAGGTTGGGGACCCCCTGCCCTATGGGGTTGCCCTAAGCCTGCTGCGACTTTCCCCAGCCACCAGAGAAACATCAGTGTGTCTGCTTCAAGGTAGTTTGGGGTCTGGCATTTTTCAAACAATTCCCGTGGTTTAATTTGGACTGATTCTGATGATAGAACCGTGGCTCTAATTAATGTTAAAGCATTAACATTGATAAAGAAGAGTTTTAAAAAATGGGAACTTTGATGATGCTTCTGTGTTTTTAGCTCTTAATTGTTACAGTCCTTTCCTAAAGACAATTTGATCACTAAGGAATAAGTGCAAAGAAAAATCAGGAGGGTCCAATGGGATATGGTATCAGGCCAGGACTGGGTCAGACCTGGGTTCAAATTGCCCCTTGGCCTTTATAAAGTTCACTGAGTGATGCTGGGCCTGTTAATCTGTCCCGCGAGGGTCGTTGAGAGAATCAAATGGGCAGAGCGAGAGTCCTGTATTCGAGGCTTCAGATACTTGGAGGAGGGATAACAGGATAATGAGATGGATGGGTGGATGGATGGACAAAATATAGGCAAATGTGAGCTGTCTGGACTTCAGCATGATCTTCCCTATTATGAAAGGCACATTGATGAACACATGAAGCTGCCTTATACTGAATCTGACCATCAAGGTCCATCAAAGTCTACTCAGACCGGCATCGGCTCGCCACAGTCTCAGGCAGAGGTCTTTCACATCACCTGCTTGCCTCGTCCCTTTAACTGGAGATGCCAGGGATTGAACTTGGGACCTTCTGCATGCCAAGCAGATGCTGTGCCACTGAGCCACAGCCCCTCCCCTCCCCTCTTCTTTAAGGAAAGCTTAACAAATGAATAAATGAACAATAAAAAATAAATAAATGAACAGTGTGGGTTTTCAGTACAGGAAAGATAAACTTATCCTTCCCCCTCCAAAAGCCCACAGTGGTGAGTTTTATCTGTAAACTGTGCTCATTTGATTGACTTCCAGCTGTCTTAGTACAAGCCAGTTCTTATTGATTTGGGCTTAGAAAATATTCCATTAAGACCAAGAGGTAGGGTGCCAACCTCCAGGTGGTGGCTGGAGATCTCCCGCTATTCCAACTGATCTCCAGGCGATAGAGATCGGTTCACTTGGACAAAATGGCTGCTTTGGCAATTGGCATGGAAGTCCCTCCCCTCTCCCAACCCCGCCCTCCTCAGGCCCCACCCCCAAAATCTCCAGCTGTTTCCCAACCCGGAGCTGGCGACCCTACCAAGAGGGCAAGACCCATCAGCAGATTGAGCTAGTACCGTGTACATGTTCTGCCTTGGCAGGAGTTAAGAGGATTGCAGCAGAACTGGGCGCCAAAAGTCACTGTCAGCTGGGGGTGTGTGAGACACATGGCACGACGAAGTGACTGTGCTCCCTTGTGTGTCATTTTGGGATGTTTCCAAGGGAGTAAACGCGAGAACACTCCACGACATCATTAATTTGCAGTGCTCTTTTTTGTGCGTGTAGCAGTACTGTTGCAAGCGGCAAAGTTCTTCAAAAAATTCAGAGTGGGTTATGCCTTTTGTTTTGTTTTGCTAGTGAGAAGAAAAAAGAGAAGGAGCGTGAAGAGCTATGGAAGAAACTGGAGGATTTGGAACTAAAGAGGGGTCTTAGACGCGATGGAATAATTCCAACTTAACAAAAAGAAAAGCATCAGCATTAATGATCCTGTGGAGTCACACATGTATGTAGTAGAAGATGGAGCAACAGTTTTCTGTATTGTGCAACTTTACAGTAGATTTCACATTTGTTTCATTATTACAACAGCACTGTATATATCTGTCTCTAAGTAAACAGGGGAAAAATAAGGACTACAATCCAAAGTTTGGACAACGGATGGACTTTCTCAGAACTTTGCAAAATAATCATTGTTTTAACCCTTCTTTAAACCAGTCTTCAAAAGATCCGTTGACGAAAATTGCTATGTCCAAATTCCATTGTCAGGACCTGTTCCTTATTTATCATTAGCAGAGAGTGATACAACTTCAAATGTGAACAATCTTAAATTTAGCTTGTCTTTCTGCTAAAAAACTGTTAAATGTATTTATAGTAAAAGAGAAAAAAAAGATTGTCATTTTCTTATGAGTTTGTGTAACATCTTTCTCCTCTGGATAACTATGATGTAATTTGACTTTTTTGGGGGAGGGGTGGGGGTAGGCGGGATCTTTTCCCCTATTTTTTTTTTGCACATCTTCATGAGTTGAATGTTTATACAGATCAGGGCTGTGTGGGGGGAAAGAATTAGGGTCCTTTAATGCTAAAGAGTTTTTTCTGGTATAAAAGCATCTTTCGAGTACCAGACTTGCTTTGGTGCTCTTTCAGTGTGAACATTACAAATAAATATAAAAGTGGTTATAAACAGAGTTGGGAAATGTGCTTTGGATTAGTCAATGGATCAGTTGATTGTACATCCAAGCTCACCTCTCTGATCCTTATCCAAGTGTGCGGTGTCAACAGCACAGACTTCAGTGTCTGACCAGTATTAGTTGTATGCCGTTGATTAAAAAAAAAAAAATCTGACCAGGTTTGTGTTAGTAATACTGAGGCTAAATTATTGTATTGCTATACATTTTCTTTTAGGCCATTTGGGATTATTATTAATAATAAGAAAAGCTAAGGAATAGATCTGTGAGATGGATCTCAAAAGGTCATCATGGATTTAATATTTTGGGGCGGCGGGGAGTTGAGCAAAAGTTTGGATTGTTTGAAGTTTTGTTGCCTTACCTTTTTAAATATGTATTTATTAAACATTCCAGCAGAACACACACAAAAAAAGAGAAGGTATTGGGGTGGGTGTAGCTTTTGAGGAGGGAAAACGCTGTGTTGCGGTTATGACTCGAATACAGTTTTTTCCTCACAGCGATTCCTTTTTGGTTTGGGGGCTGGAATGGATTCTGGGTAACATACTTCAGCGTTGTGGTCTTGGATGCTCATTCCTAATTGACTGAATTTGTTACCAAAAAAGTGGTTCTAAAAATACTACTGAAAAAAGAGAGAAGAGAAATACCCCATAATTCTAGCAATCCTAATCAGCTGAGTATTAATTTAAAAAAAAATTGATTTTATATCAAAGGTGCATTGTGACCAAACTGTTTTAGATTAAAAACAAAAAGAGAGAGGGCTGTATTATAAAGTATACATTTACTGGCTATCTGCTTTGTATTTAAAAGTGGAATCTCACATCTTTGGTAGATAAAATGCTGATAAGACTTGTGTACAGTATATATTTAGCTAATGCAGGTGCATTATTATATACCGTAAGGTATGTGTTTTTCAGGATTTTTCTCCAAGATGCTTTTGAACTGTTATACGACACCAATGAATTGATAATCCTAAACCATTGATCCAGCCGTATTTACAGTATAAAGCTGAGTTGGTGTTCATGAGTCTTTTTTGTGATAGTTGCAGACATGAATTTACAACCTGTTGCCATTGATAGAAGTACAGTATAAATACAAGCTTGTATATTTCCCCCTCCCATATTCTTGCCATTTAAATATTGGGTAGAATTTGAGGTTTCCTTGTTTCCAGGCCCCTCCCAAAAAGGGAAAAAATAATAATCACCTTTTGAATGACTACTGTTTTTGGGATTATCACGCCAGTTTTGTACACGCAATTCTTCACACGTGGATGTTGTAAACTCGATGGCTTTGTAAAAAAACCCAACAACTTGACATTGTTTATTCTGGGGGGTGGGTGGGAGAGAAGTACAACTGGTCATAACGCCACATCGAACACGACATGGTTGAACAGGATTAAGCTAAGCATCTTTAGAGAACATTGACTGGGACTCAGTGTAAACTCGGCAGACGCCGCCCTTGATGAAACGTTCTATTTTAAAAAGTGCTGGAGCAACGGTGCAAGCTGAAATACTGAAGATGAAATAAATTTATAACAAACCATCTCCCTTAGACCTTTATTTGATTGTCGACCACTCTTGTTTTCTGCCGCAGATTTCAGGGTTACACTGGGCCTGCCACCAAATCAGTGGGTTCTAGATCAAATCAAGCCTGAACTGACCCTAGAAGCTAAAATGACTAAACTGAGGCTATTGTTTTTGGTCACGTTATGAGAAGACAAGAGCCACTGGAAAAGACAGTCATTCTAGGAAAAGTGGAAGGCAGCAGAAAAGAGGAAGACCCAACAAGAGATGGATTGACTCAGTGGAAGCCACAGCCCTCAATTTGCAAGATCTGAGCAAGGCTGTCAGTGATAGGACATTTTGGAGGACATTGATTCATACGGTCGCCATGAGTCGGAAGTGACTTGACAGCACTTAACACACAACACACACCACCTGCAGGGTTTTGCTTTTACATGCCTGCTGAGATTGGGTTTTTGTTTTAAGCAGTTGGCAACTCTTGGGGGGGGGCGGGGATGTCAAAAGTAAAGTGTGGTTTTTATCAGTTGCAGCAAAATAGTGGGGAATTAGGAGAAGGATCTGTACCTGGCATTTTGGTGGATGTCAGTTTGTATCCTATTGGTCACATTCAGGTACCTCAGCCAATGCAAAGCCTCCTCAGCTATATTATCTTACCTCTAGTGAGGAGAGGGAGGGGGAAGTATTTTTAATTCACAGATGTCTTAACACTTCCCAGGGGGACAGAATATTTTGGTTATCTTGACAATGTTACATTAACTACATACACAGTCACTCTCTGATGCAGGAAGTATTTATTTATTCGTTGAAAATTATTGGCTGCCTTTCTACTTTGCGGGATTCAAAGTGGCTCCCCCCCCATCAAACCACAGCTGACTTATGACGACCCCGTAGGGTTTTCAAGGCAAGAGAAGTTCAGAGGTGGTTTGCCATTGCCTTCCTCTGCATCACGCCCCTGGTATTCCTTGGAGGTCTCCCAACCAAATTCTAGCCAGGGTCAGGGCTGAGAGTATGTGACTGGCCCAGGGTCACCCAGCAAGCTTCTATGGCACAATTGGGCATTCGAACCTGGGTCTGACACCTTAACCACTACACTACGCTGGCTCTCTCAAGGCAGCTTACAATATAAATAAAATGATTATGAAAAACACATAAAAATGGCAATTTCAAATTTCAATCTTTGCTTTGAAGTTTTGGGGAAGTAACTTCAACATTGCACTGGGTAAACTTATTTCAGCCTATTTTTCAGATGTGCACAGATGCATTACTCTATGTCAGGTCTGTTTCATAAGGAGCTCAGAAATGCAATGTGAGAACCATCGTTTCTCATGCTTGTCTCTGAGCAAAAAGCCCAACATGCGGTAAAAGGCCAGAAACATCTCCCAGGTTGACAGGTCAGTTTCATGGGCCACGTCTGCATTGTTATCTTGAGAAGGTGCAAAAAAGAGCAACCAAAATGATCAGGGGGCTAGAGCAAGTGCCCTATGAGGAGCAGTTAAAACGTTTAGGGGTGCTTAGCTTGGAATGAAGGCAGTTAAGGGGAGACATGATAGAGGTCTATAAAATTATGCATGGTATGGAGAGAGTGGACAGGGAGAAGCTTTCCCCCCTCATAATTCTAGAATGCAGGATCATCTGCTAAAGCTGGTGAGAGACTCAAAACCGATAAAAGGAAGTATTTCTTCATCCAACGCATAGTTAAATTGTGGAACTCCCTGCCCCAGGATGTGGTGATGGCTGCCAACTTGGAAGGCTTGAAGAGGGAGCAGACATGTTCATGGAGGAGAGGGCTATTCATGGCTACTAGTAAAAATGGATACTAGTCATGATGCATACCTATTCTTTCCAGGAACAGAGAACAGAGAAGCATGCCTATTATATTAGGTGCTGCAGTCCACTTGTTTGTGGGCTTCCTAAAGGCACCTGGTTGGCTGCTGTGTGAAAAGCCTACTGGACTTGATGGACCTTGGTCTGATCCAGCAGGGCTTTTCTTAGGTTCTTATGTTCCTATCTTCAGAGGTTCCCGGTCAGGCAGTGCTGACTGTTGGGAGCCCCTCCTCTTGGTTTTCCAGCAGGGGCACGTGGCAGAAAGAACAAGCAGCAGCTCTGCTTGGAGTGTTTCCACATGGGAAACACATCAGTGTTTCCATATTTGTCCCAGGTTAGATGCTGTTGGGAAGTGAGGTTTCCCCCCCTTTGAGAATTGTAGTGTGTCTGTGCACCTCCCTGGGTTTCCCCACCTTTTCTCTGATCTTTCCCAAACCTGTTTTTGCTCTGAAGTGTTGGGAAAGATCTCCTCAAAGCCTGGATGGC
Organism: Euleptes europaea; assembly: GCF_029931775.1. NCBI lineage: Eukaryota > Metazoa > Chordata > Lepidosauria > Squamata > Sphaerodactylidae > Euleptes > Euleptes europaea. The sequence goes on from NC_079317.1 coordinate 11,510,613, forward strand.
TGCTGTATATGGGTTGGAAAGTTTGGACTTTCCCTAGCCCCCCACCCCCGGGTAAGCTGCCATTTCCCCTCTGACACACATTTCCTCTCCCTGTCACTGGGGGTTTTCTCTTTTAAAAAATCAGCGATGGTATATCTATATACTGCTGCACCAATACATGTTTCAGTTTGCCTGAATTTACAGCTATTATTTTTTAAAGCAGCCTCTAACCCTTTTGGTTGCAGAGATACAAGGGAAAAGGCATATGCTAACAAGGAAAGGAGGTAGAGCAGGGGAGTCAAGCTCATTTAGTACGAGGGCCAGTTATGACATAAATGTGACTTGGTCGGGCTTGTCAGCCCAGGTCGAAAGTGGGGGGTGGGTGGGTGGCTCACGGGCCAGATCCGCTCTCCGGGCCGTATGTTTGACACCCCTGAGTTAGAGAGTTGCTGTTGTTCTTTAATGGAAGCTGGTAATTCAAAGAACCTGATGCATTTGTTGGTGTAACAGTATACTGATATATCACTATTCAGTTGCTGTTATAAAAAAGACTGGGAAAACTGGCTGTGTGGAAGCCTCGTTGGCACTGTGCTATAGCAGCTGTGGGGAAACTGCACAAGCCAGATCCTGGTTGGAAAACAGCCTGGTTTGGTCCAAGCAGGATCCAGGCTGGGCTAGTCTTGTCTTATTTTCCTTCTGCCGCCAAAATGTAGTAACTTTATGTACATGGAGGAGAGGATGGCCCTCAGGAAGCCATATAGTGCCAAGAGCAATGGAGGTCTCCCAGTGATTTGCCCTTCTTCCCCCCTTCCCCCCTCTAGGGCAGGGAAAGGCTGCATTGCTGGGAAAACCACCCCAGCAGAAAATGCTGAGGTGACGACTTCCCACCACTGTGGCAGCTTTTGCAAGATCTGGAACCTTTCCAGTCTTTTGTTCCCAGTTGGGTAAGAAGAAGAGTTGGTTTTTATATGCCGACTTTCTCTACCACTTAAGGGAGACTCAAAGCGGCTTCCAATCACCTTCCCTTCCCCTCCCCACAATAGACACCCTGCGAGGTAGGTGGGGCTGAGAGCTCTTAACAGAACTGTGACTTGCCCAAGGTCACCCAGATGGCTTCGTGTGTAGGAGTGGGGAAACCAACCTGGTTTACCAGATTAGCCTCCGCCGCTCATGTGGAGGAGTGAGGAATCAAATCCGGTTCTCCAGATCAGACTCCACCGCTCCAAACCACCGCTCTTAACCACTACACCATGCTGGCTCTTAATGGTTCAGGAAGTCACAGTCTCCCAGGATGTGATGTCACAACAAGCGTGGGAAGAGGAACAGCAGCAGCTTCAGGAAGCAGGCTACTCTGCTAGCATTTCTTCCCTCCCATGAGCTGATACCAGAAGGCCTTCATATTGTGATGCGAAAGCAAGGATATGAATCCAGAGAGAATGGAGGTCCCGCCCCTCCTGGGGTAGTTGCCTGAACAAAGGTCTCAGCGTCAACATTCTCCAGTGCCAGGAGTGTCCTTAGCCTTAAGTGGTAGAGAAAGTCGGCATATAAAAACCAACTCTTCTTCTCCTCCTCCTCACGGTTGGGGTGAATAGCTGTATACAATTATTCTCCTGGGCGACAGAGAAGGGGCTTCCAATCCTGAATATCCTCTGCCGAGATTTATTGATCATACCCTAGGTCCAGGAGGTGTATGGATTCAAGGATCAGGTAACGTGAAAGACCTTTACTCAAGACCCTGGAGAACACCTGCCAATCCAAGTAGACAATACCAAGCTTGTTAGACAAGTGGTTCTGACTCAGCATTCAGCAGCTTTCATGTGGGTAGGGGTTGGAGATGCTGCAGGTAGGCATCACTAGAAGGGCAGGCGTCTCTCATATTAGTGTTTCTAGAGTTGGTGCAGATGGTCTGTGCAAATATATTTCACTTCTAGTTACCAGCTGTTCATTGCAGGTGGAAGTTGTAGGCATACGGAAAGTTGTGAATCACCTCGGAGATGCTGTCTCACAAGGCCCAGATAGACCATATGGGGAGTTTTTCAAAACAGCCTCAGAGCAGGTTTACCTAAGAGGCCACAAAAATTGCATTGCAGGATTAAAATGACCCTTATCACCCCTTTCCCCGTCCTCCAAAGGCAACGCAGGTACATAACATAAGAAAGGCCATGCTGGATCAGACCAAGGTCCATCAAGTCCAGCAGGCTTTTCACACAGTGGCCAACCAGGGGCCTCCAGGAAGACGGCTGCAGCAGCACTATCCTGCCTGTGTTCCACAGTACCTCATATAATAGGCATGCTCTTCTGATCCTGGAGATAATAGGTATGCATCATGACTAGTATCCATTTTTACTAGTAGCCACGAATACCCCATGAATAGGTACATTCAATTTTGCTTCTAAAAATTATTGTTGTCACATTGATCCACTCCTCTGACCAGGGGAAACAGCTTCTGTCCTTTATTATTTATTTATTTAGAGAACATACGTGCCACGTCTTCAGAGGCCTGACTGAAGAAGAGTTGTTTATACCCCGATTTTCTCTACCTTTAAGGAGTCCCGAACCAGCTTCCCCTCCCCACAACAGGCACCTTGTGAGGTAGGTGGGGCTGAGACAGTTCTGGGAGAACTGTGACTAGCCCACGGTCACCCAGCAGGCCTCGTGGAAGAGTGGGAATCTAACCTGGTTCACCAGATTTGAGTCTCCTGCTCTGTACTTCTTATTTTTTTCTTAATTGCAATGGGGCTACCAAAGGAATGAACTAGGAAACAAGCAAACAAACACTGGACCAACCAACCCAACCCAGTCACAATTTATCTTGTTCCAGGCCACGGTTGCCAACCTCCAGGTACTAGCTGGAGATCTCCTGCTATTACAACCGAGCTCCAGCCGACAGAGATCAGTTCACCTGGAGAAAATGGCTGCTTTGGCCATTGGACTCTATGGCATTGAAGTCCTTCCCCTCCCCAAACCCTGCCCTCCTCAGGCTCCACCCCAAAAACCTCCCACTGGTGGTGAAGAGGGACCTGGGAACCCTATTCTGGTTGGTGGCCAGAGCACATGCTCGAAAACAAAAAAAGGGGGAGGGAGGGGAGAGCATCCTGCGCTCTGGCAATGTCACGAATGACTAGGAATCCCAGCTCCAGGTTGGGAATTACCTGCAGATTTTGGGGGTTGAGCCTGAGGAGGGCGGGGTTTGGAGAGGGGAGGGAATTCAACACCATAGAGTCCAATGGCCACAGTGAATATTTTCTGCAGGGGAACTGATCTCTATCACCTGGAGGTCAATTGTAATAGTGGGAGCTCTCCAGCCACCACCTGGAGGTTGGCAACCTTAAGAATGATACGATGCTCCTCCTGGGACCATGTGGTTTATTTTTCTGGAAGTATAGACAGGGCGAAACCGTTCTCAGGACTAAGGCAAGAGGCAGCATGCAGACAAAAAATTGGAATACGCTGCCAAACCTAATAGATCGACGACGAGGCTACTCTGTGGTGATTAGTGCAGAAACAGCCTAAACCTGGTATAAAAATCTGCAGTTAAACCTGTTTTATCGTGGGCTGACCATTAGCGGGAGCAAAACAGATGCAGAGTTGAAAACCCCCTTGAAGAAACAGGAACTTAGAGGTGAGGAAAATAAGAATGAAGAAAAGACCATAGAGGCCTTTCCTAAGGTTGCTTCCTAGTGCAGTTATTCAGGGGTTGATTGTGGAGGTTTCCTTTGGCCACTATGGCTAATAGCCATCGAGGGACCTCTGCACCATAAACCTAACTCCCTTTTAAAGCCATCGATTCTCACGGCTATCGCTACGTCCACGGGCAGTGAATCCACCATTTAGAGAGCAATCCTATTCAAGTCTATTCAACAGGGCTTCCTCTCAAGAAGGGTTAAAAAGCAACGATTGCAGTGTAAATTACTCATGGAATAAACGTTTTCTAAGTCACATTCCACACCCCACATATCATATTATGAGTGTCTGTCATGTGGTCCCCTTTGCTGTGTTTTTCTTCCCTATTCCCTCTACCCTTGTAAGGAAGGAAGGCCGGTGTGTGTTTGTGTGTGTGTGTGAAGTGCCATCAAGTTGCTTCTGACTAGGGTTGCCAACCTCCAGGTACTAGCTGGAGATCTCTTGATATTACAACTGATTTCCAGCCGATAGAGATCAGTTCGCCTGGAGAAAATGGCCGCTTTGGCAATTGGACTCTATGGCATTGAAGTCCCTTCCCAAACCCCACCCTCCTCAGGCTCTGGCCCAAAAACCTCCCGCTGGTGGCAAAGAGGGACCTGGCAACCCTACCTCCGACTCATGGCTACCCTATGAATTAATGACCTCTCAAATGTCCCATTGTTAACAGCCTTGCTCAGATCATGCAAACTGGGGGCCGTGGTTTCCTTGATCGAGTTAAACCATCTCATGTTGGGCCTTTCTCTTTTTCCTGCTGCCTTCAACTTTTCCTGGCATTATTATCCTTTCCAGTGACACTTGTCTTCTCATAATGAGGCCAAAGTATGATAGCCTCAGGTTAGTCATTTTAGCATCTAGGGAAAATTCAGGCTTGATTTGAAGAAGGCCTATAAATATTTAAATTAAAAAAATAAACAGGGAAGGTGCTCCAACCGGGTTTCATTTATGCACATGTAGAATTACGTTCTGTTCAGAGGGCTTGATTTCTTCAAATATAAAAACCTACCCCCATTTCCTTGTCACTTACCCTTGAAAGGTAGACCTTAATATTCATCCTGTCATGCTTTTATTAAAAATTTCCTGTTGGGTTGATTTTTGTATTTCATTGTTTAACCATGAGAGGGCAGCACTAGCTCATTTTTCTCTTCTGGAGGAAGGTTGAGATTCTTATTAAAAAAATTGTGCTCTGAGATGTATTTAAACTCTCTTTGCCTGCACTGATGATTGTGGATACAACACCAATGAAAGAAAAGTGATTATTTTACCATGCTCTATCCTAAAATGCTATAAATACTGTATTTGCCATTTATGTATACTTTTTTTTAAAAAGCCAATACTTCCTTCTCACTGTCTATGAACCCACAAGCAGGTGATAGAATGTAACAAATTGAAATTGGAGCCTTTAAAAAAAATCCTTGGAAGAATATTGCTCACATTTTATCCCATGTTCCTTGGATCTCAGGGTTACTTACATGCTTCTCCTTTCCTCCTTGTTATCTTTATAGGGTTGCCAACCTCCAGGTACTAGCTAAAGATCTGCTATTACAACTGCTCTCCAGCCGATAGAGATCAATTCCTCTTGAGAAAATGGAAGCGATTTGATGGCACATAACACAACACACACACACACACACCTGTGGAAGCCATCGAGGGGCTGTGGCTCAGTGGTAGAGCATCTGCTTGGCATTCAGAAGGTCCCCGGTTCAATCCCCGGCATCTCCACGAACAGGGCTAGGCAGGTAGGTGATGTGAAAGCCCTCTGCCTGTGACCCTGGAGAGCTGCTGCTGGTCTGAGTAGACAATACTGACTTTGATGGACCAAGGGTCTGTTTCAGTATGAGGCAGCTTCAATTAGCACAGTCCTAGTCTCGCATATTTTTTATTTTTTCGTGCAAGGGTGGTCCCGTGTAAATCGCATCTTGTCAGTTTAGGATGTGTGGATGCTTCTTGAATGGGAACTCGCAGGGGAGAGGAGAGGTCAAGGGTGCGCAGGGATCAGGAATGTGGACCCCGTTCTGCTGTGTTTTCTCCCGACAGCTTTACAAGCACCGCCCTGTGAATTTATATTTTCCAAGGATTGATTAAATGGATTAAACACAGTGGGAGTCCAAATCTGCAAATCAGCTATGCTTTTATGGATTGAATCTTGAAGCCAAAGAGTAGTGTGTGGTAACTGACTAATAGACATTTGGAATGGTTACACTTGCTGATAATTTTTTGTGATGACTTAAAAAAAAAGAGTCAATTATTAACTGGTCCTATTAATTTTACTTAAAATGACAGGTGTTGCTTTTCCATCATTCAAAGTGGCTTTACAACAGGGTTTGTCAAATACATAAAAATTAGACAGTAAATACAAAATTAAAATATTGCAAACCATTGCAAACTGGTTAAGCAGCCCTATTAGCAGATAGAATTAGATTTTTTTTTGCAGTATCTTCTTTTCATGATGATGATTCTATGAAATAAGGGTTTCCCTTTAAAAGATCCTAGTTCACACTGGAAGGATCTATGAAATTGTCATCCAGTTGTCCTCTTCTGATGGGATATGACCACATGAAGAGAAAAAGACCTTCAGGCGTGTGGTTCTTTGGGCCTGAAAAGCTTTAAAGATCAAATCTGGGGTTCTGATTGAACCCAAAATCAGTCTAGTTGGTGTGGAGCAGGCTGTATATCTACCACCTGAAATCAGATAACACAGGTTGTACCAGCTGAAATTTACACGTCTTCAAGGGCAGTTCCACCCATGAGGCACATTGCAGCAGTCAAGCCTGGAAGAAGTATGAATCTATGCAGTAGGGTCAGACTGATCCAAAATGGATTACAGCCAACACACCACATGTAAAAAGGCACTTTTAGCAACAATTTCTACTTTATTTTCCAAAACTAAACCAAAATATAAGAGCACCCTTCATCAAATCTGGTTAGGGAAACCTGGGCTCCATTAATTAAAGGTAGATTAGTTCCTCCCAGAACAATGATAGGCAGTAGATTCAGGAGAGTCTAAAGGCAGTTCTTCTTCACTCAAATAGTAATTAACTTGTGGAATTCACCACCGGAGAATGTAGTAATGGCCACTAGAATAGATAGCTTTAGGGGATTAGATAAATCTATCTATCTATGGCTATCAATGGCTATTAGACATAAGAACATAAGAAAGGCCAAGCTGGATCAGACCAAGGCCCATCTAGTCCAGGTGAAGTGATCTCTATCGGCTGGAGATCAGTTGTAATAGCAGGAGATTTCCAGCTAGTACCTGGAGGTTGGCAGCCCTACACACTGAAGACTTTTTTTTAAAGCTGGGTACTAGTAAGCTGCTTTACTAGGTTGATACCTGCACACATAGTATATGAGAGACATATACTAACCAGTATTACAACTAGAACCTATCTGACCAGATGTTTGAGTAACTGGGAATAGATTTTACAACCTATGCACATGCCTGGTTGGGTTTGAACTGTTTGTATATGTATTTATTAATTTATTTATGTAAATGTATGCAGTCTTAACAAGGGTTTTAATTAACCACTGATGAAGGCCCTATAGGCCGAAACATGTTTGGTATGTGGTTACAGTTATCAACCTCAGGAAATGCCATTGTGCTATTTTAATGCTTTTAAATAATTTTAACCTTTATGTGCGAGGTGAGAACTTCTGTTAAGGAATAAACATTTCTTCTTAAAATACGGAAATACCTGATAATCCAAAGTACCATTGGTGTTGACTCTACTGCTGTACCCACCCAAGCTTCTGAGTGGGGGATTTTTCCAATATAATTCTCACTGTTCTCATGCTTAAATGGTCCTGAAAATCCCCATTTAGTGACTGTGACTGAGCATGGTAGGTTCTTAATTGGGAGAGGAGGTGTTTTGTTTGTTTTTGGTCAGAAAGGGGTTCATTAGAAGTGCACAAAAACTTTCCAAATGAAAAATAGCTGGTGTTATTCAACATCCGTTTCCGACACTAATAGTACAATCCTACACAGAGTTACTGCAGTCTAAGCCAGTTGATTTCAGTAGACCTAAGACTGGAGAAAACCACATAGGATCGCACTTTGGGATGCCATAGGGTTGCCAACCTCCAGGCACTAGCTGGAGATCTCCTGCTATTACAATTGAGCTCCAGCCAATAGAGATCAGTGCACCTGGAGAAAATGGCTACTTGAGAAGGAGCCTGTTGGAAGACTGTTAAGAAATAAAATTGTTGGTTTCCTGGGAAGGAACCTTAAGAAGGATTCTTGGATATGGATTCTTTAATATGAAATAAGAGACGGGATATATAAGGTTGGTGAAGTGGAACTGATGAAGAACTGAAATGGCCGTCTTCCTCTTCACTTTTGATCCCCTGCTTTGGGACTGAGTAATACTTACATGGGATCCACACCTGAAAGAAGAAGAAAAACCTAGAATTGGTATCTGTTGGACTTTTTGTCTGTCTTTAGGATAGTGAATTTTGGAAACCTTGGAATATTGTGACTTTGTGTCTTTATGCTTCAGAAATAGAATTATGTGTTTGTCAATGTTATTGTATAATACAGTCTGTTGTTTAGCTATACTTTGTATGGTTGATCTATGTTCGATTTGGAGTAACCTCCAGGTACTAGCTGCCGGAGATCTCCTGCTGTTACCACTGATCTCCAGTTGCTAGTGATCAGTTCACCTGGAGAAACCTCCATATTCTGAAGCAGTGTCATTGCAATAATAAATACTGGGGAGCAAGCAAGAGAGGCTGGCACGCACCTTCTTGTGCAATTTCAGAGTAGGGTTGCCAGCTCCAGGTTGGGAAATACCTGGGGATTTTGGGGGCAGAGTCTGAGGAAGGCGGGGTTTGGGGAGGGGAAGGACTTCAATGCCATAGAGTCCAATTGCCAAAGTGGCCACTTTCTCCAGGGGAACTGATTTCTATCGCCTGGAGATCAGTTGTAATAGCGGGATATCTCCAGCCACCACCTGGAGGTTGGCAACCCTATTTCATAGGTACTGCGGTCTGATCCAGAAATGTTTGTTACACCCTAATCAACTGTCTGTGTGGGCTGGGGTGGTGGGGGGTGGTGGTGGGCTTGAGTTGTTGTGATTTCCAAAAAGTACCAGGTATATAATCTTGGTCTGCTTGAGCGAGGAAATGTGAAATTCAGAGGGTGCTAATTAGTTATTAGTTCACAGCTTTGTTCACAGACACAAAGAGGATATTATGTATTCTTTCCTACCCAGACAATAATTGATTTGCACATGGTCTGTAAATGCAAAACAGATTCAAGGTGTCGATTATCACTGAACTCGCGGCCCTCCTTAGCATTACAAAGGAAACAGTGTTTCCTTTCTATAATACAGCCTCCTTTGCTGCTAGACTGTTTTTGAAATAATGCACCATTAAACAATGCTGAACTTTCTTGGGACCCATTGGATCTCACTGGGGTTTGGAAATCCAGCAGGGACAAATTTTTGTCAACCGTTGAATGATGTCGTCCCCTAAACATAATGCAGAACCAGGGAACCTCTGTGGGTTTTACCCTTTGGCTAACATTGGATATTTAGAGCTACATCTGAGCCAAGTAGCACTTTAGAGACCAACAAGAATTATGGGGTATGAAACACATGAAACACATGAAGCTGGCTTATACTGAACCAGACCCTTGGTCCATCAAAGTCAGTATTGTCTACTCAGACTGGCAGCGGCTCTCCAGGGTCTCAGGCGGAGGTCTTTCACATCACCTACTTGCCCGGTCCCTTTAACTGGAGAAGCCAGGGATTGAACCTGGGACCATCATCATGCCAAGCAGATGACCTACCACTGAGCCACAGATTTCAAGAGCCAGCGTGGTGTAGTGGTTAAGAGCGGTGGTTTGGAACGGTGGAGTCTGATCTGGAGAACCGGGTTTGATTCCCCCACTCCTCCACATGAGCAGCGGAGGCTAATCTGGTGAACTGGATTTGTTTCCCCACTCCTTCGCATGAAGCCAGCTGGGTGACCTTGGGCTAGTCACACACTCTCAGCCCCACCTACCTCACAGGGTGTCTGTTGTGGGGAGGGGAAGGGAAGGTGATTGTAAGCCAGTTTGCATCTCCCTTAAGTGGTAGAGAAAGTCGGCATATAAAAACCAACTCCTTCTTCTTGTCAGATCTGCTGAAAGGAACTTTGGTCTTTTATGCACGGCTATTTCACTCGCCGTCACCCTTCCAACGACTTCGGGTCTTCGTTTGGATTATGCATGCCATTTCCAAACGTCAGAGGCTCATGGTCCAAGATACCTCTTGTAAGCCAAAATTTTCTAGACATTTAAAATCGGGAGTGGCCATATTCCAATAGTTAGAAGGAGAAATTAAATGCTGAGTGTGTTGCCAAACAGTAATATGGAATTTTTTTCTGTGACTTTAATTTTGCCTCTGATACTTCGAGTTTATTTAGAACATTTTTATGCCTCCTCCAGCGTCCTGCTTGTGATGGCTTGCCAACCTTCAGGCGGAGCGTGGAGATCTCCCAAAATTAAAAGTGATCTCTAGATGACATAGATCCATTCTCCTGGAGAAAATGGCTGCTTTAGAGGGTGGACTGTATGGCATCGTAACAGGGTTGCCAGGTCACCTCTCCTCTGGTGGAAGGTTTTTGGGGTGGAGCTGAGGCAGGGATAGCGCACACTCGGCTTCGCGATTTTTACTTGTTTTACTGTTACTTCCTCAGAAGTCTGTTCTCCAGGGGAACTGATCTCTGTTGGAGCTCTAGCTGGAGATCTCCCGCTATTACCACTGATCTCCAGCCGATAGAGATCAGTTCACCTGGAGAAAATGGCTGCTTTGGCAATTGGACTCTATGGCATTGAAGTCCCTCTCCTCTCCAATCCCTTGCTTCCTCAGGCTCCACCCCAAAAACCTCCCGCCGGTGATGAAGAGGGACCTGGCAACCCTAATTACACTACACTGGCTCTCCAACTTGCTCCTATCACCTTACTAGCGATTTTACCATCTCCCCTGCTTGCTGGCTACGTGTAAACCAGCAGTAACCCGGCTACATAGACCCCTCTCCCCAATTTTTCCAAATAGAGAACTGGAGATGGTTAAAGTCAAGAAATGACAGTCCTCTTTCCTTTCCTTTCCTTTCCTTTCTCACTGGGACTCCAGGAAGATTATAAATAATGGTAGATCTAGGGTTGCCAGGTCCCTCTTCACCATTGGTGGGAGGTTTTTTTGGGCGGCGCCTGAGGAGGGCGGGGTTTGGAGAGGGGAGTGCCATAGAGTCCAATTGCCAAAGCGGCCATTTTCTCCTGGTGAACTGATCTCAATCGGCTGGAGATCAGTTGTAATAGCAGGAGATCTTCTGCTACTACCTGGAGGGTAAGCAACCAAAATAAACAGCTCTGTACTACTACCACAGGTAAGGAACTAAGTGCAGGAAAGGCTGATGATATTCAATCAATCAATCACAAGTTTACCAAAACAAGGTGTATTAAGTGCAGTGAATGACATACAACACACAAATTTATATATAATCCTATGTTAACAGTCCTAAAGGGTACAAGTCTCAAAAGTTCCACTATGAATAATCTTCATGGAAGAATGGCGAGGGAATTTGGTATAAACAGTCCCAAATAGGTACAAGTATCGAACAATGAACTGCAACAAATCTTCATAGAAGAGTAGCAAGGGGGATGATCGTTTCTGTTCTTCCTCAGCCCCGTTTAGTCAAAGCCAATTTGTATGCATTCAAAATTCTCATATTATTTCCTTTCTCCCATAGGGATGAAAAAAGCAGCTATGCCAAATAAATCTTGTAGTGTTCCCCTAAGGGATACTCCATTTCTGATGCATAGTTGCACAGATGCTTTAAGCCATTCCCAAAGGGATACAAAGAGTTGCTGCAGCTAGCAAAGCTGTTGACATGGATACATGAAGCTGCCTTATACTAAATCAGACCCTTGGTCCATCAAAGTCAGTATTGTCTACTCAGATCGGCAGCGGCTCTCCAGGGTCTCAGAAAGGGGTCTTTCCCATCACCTACTTGCCTAGTCCTTTTAACTGGAGATGCTGGGGATTGAACCGGGGACCTTCTGCATGCAGAGCAGATGCTCAACCACTGAGCCACAGCCCCTCCCTACACATGAAGCTGCCTTATACTGAATCAGACTTTTGGTCCATCAAAGTCAGTATTGTCTACTCAGACCGGCAGCAGCTCTCCAGGGTCTCAGGCTGAGGTCTTCCACATGATTGTGGAAGTCCCTTTAACTGGAGATGCCAGGGATTGAACCTGGGACCTTCTGCCTGCCAAGCAGCTGCTCTACCACTGAAACCAGATTGAGGTGAAAGCTATTAATATTGCCATCTTTTCTCTCACACCCTAAGCCACACAGCATGCTCAGATCTCGATGTCTTGTTGTTAATATTCCGTGGATGACATTTAGATTTGCAGCTTTGCTTTCACTCAGAATCGTTCCTTGCATCCAGAGCTTTGTAAACGCATTCCGACTGCGTCCGCATCGTGGTAAATGGAACCGGTTTGACTTCTTCTTCCATCGGGGGGAGCAAACAAATAGTCGCTTTGTTTTCAAGTGGGTCCCCCCCACCCGTTCCACTTTGCTCGTCACCAAGGCAATCTTGGAAATAAAAACTTAGCAAAAAAAAAAGAAATAACATTCATGATGAAGATGCATGTTGGAACGAGGCGTTCGTCTCTTTTCCAGCATGCTGGTCAGAAACAATAGGGAAGCGATCAACCCAAGGATGACATCAGATTGAACCTCTGGGGCTTCAACTTTTCAGCCCCAAGGAGGGGATTATGGGATTGGTGGTGTTGCCCGTCACGTTGTCATAGAAGCTGAAACCCTTTCCACAACTGGTGGTAAGTAGAAAGCCATGGGAACAACGGGAGTTATTTTGAGGCATCTAAACTGGGTGTGTGCTTTTGTCTTCATTTTTGGGGCAAAATGAACCCAGGTCCATGGAGCTGACAGTAAATTTCCAGCCGACCTGAATGAGTCCCTCTTGGTTTATGCAGAGGCAGACCCAAATACTTATTTATTTAGAAAATTCCAGAGTACCCGCTTGAGGCGACATACAAAGCAGAAGAAGAAGAGTTGGTTTTGATATGCTGACTTTCTCTACCACTTAAGAAAGTGGTAAGAAGAATCAAACCAGCTTACAATCACCTTCCTTCCCCTCCCCACAACAGACACCCTGCAAGGTAGGTGGGGCTGAGAGAGCTCTAAGAGAGCTGTGACTAGACCAAGGTCACCCAGCAGTAGGGTTGCCAGGTCCCTCTTCGCCACCGGTGGGAGTTTTTTGGGGCAGAGCCCGAGGAGGGCAGGGTTTGGGGATGGGAGGGACTTCAATGTCATAGAGACCAATGGCCAATGACCAGTGGCCATTTTCTCCAGGTGAACTGATCTCTATCAGCTGGAGATCAGTTGTAATAGCAGGAGATCTCCAGCTAGTACCTGGAGTTTGGCAACCCTACCTAACCGGATTCATGTGTAGGAGTGGGGAAACCAACCCGGTTTACCAGATTAGTGTCCGCCACTCATGTGGAGGAGTGGGGAATCAAACCCGGTTCTCCAGATTAGAGTCTACCTCTCCAAACCACCGCTCTTAACCACTACACCATAATAAGAACATAAAATGCCATAACATTATTAACAATCAATAAATGATAAAACCCAGCCTTAAGGTCTCAACTGCAGCATAAAAACAGCACAATTAAAAGATGAGACATAAAACAATTCTCTGGCTACTAGTAGTCTCTAAACATGATTGTATAGGTTCAAACCCTTAATTAAATGCCTGAATAAGAACTACAGGTTGGGCCTGGCATCTAAACAAAAGTGCAGAGAAAGTGCCAGGCAAGCCTCAAAGGGAAGGGCATTCTACCACCAAAGTGCCACCACTTAAAAAGTCATAAGAAAAGCCATGCTGGATCAAAACAAGGCCCATCAAGTCCAGCAGTCTGTTCACACAGTGGCCAACCAGGTGCCTCTAGGAAGCCCACAAACAAGACGACTGCAGCAGCACCATCCTGCCTGTGTTCCACAGCACTTAATATATTCAGCATGCTCCTCTGATCCTGGAGAGAATAGGTATGCATCATGACTAGTAGCCATGAATACCCCTCTCCTCCATGAACATGTCCACCCCCCTCTTCAAGCCCTCCAAGTTGGCAGCCATCACCACATCCTGGGGCAGGGAGTTCCACAATTTAACTATGCGTTGTGTGAAGAGGTACTTCCTTTTATCAGTTTTGAATCTCTCACCCTCCAGCTTCAGCTGATGACCCCACATTCTAGTATTATGAGAGAGGGAGAAAAGCTTCTCCCTGTCCACTCTCTCCGTACCGTGCATAATTTTATAGACCGTTCTTCATAGGGCAGTTTCTCTGGTCCCCTGATCATTTTGCTTGTCATTTTCTGCACCTTCTCAAGCTCTGCAATATCCTTTTTTAGGTGTGGTGACCAGAACTGGAGGTCTCACCATAGATTTGTACAAGGACAGTATGATATCAGCCGTTTTATTCTCTGTTCCTTGTCTAATTATGGCCAGCATGGAATTCGCCTTTTTCAGAGCAGTTGCACACTGGGTTGACATCTTCATCTAACGATCCACTGCCACCCCAAGATCCCTTTCTTGGTCAGTTGCTGCCAGCGCAGATCCCATCAGTGTATATGTGAAGTTGGGATTTTTTGCCCCAATATACATCACTTTACTCTTGCTCACATTGAATCTCATTTGCCATTTTAATGCCCATTCCTCCAGTTTGCAGAGATCCTTTTGGAGCACTTCACAGTCTGATTTTGTTTTAACCACCCTAAATACTTTCATGTCATCTGCAAACTTGGCCACCTCGCTGTTCACCCCCAACTCCAGGTCATAGAATCACAGCATCATAGAGTTGGAAGGGACTACCAGGGTCATGTAGTCCAACCCCCTGCACAATGCAGGAAAATCCAAGCTACCCTCCCCTGTGACCCCTACTCCATGCCAAGAAGATGGCCAAGGTACCCTCCCTCTCATGATCTGCCTAAGGTCATAGAATCAGCATTGCTGAGAGATGGCCATCTAGCCTCTGCTTAAAAACCTTCAGGGAAGGAGAGATCACCACCTCCCGAGGAAGCCTGTTCCACTGAGGAACAGCTCTAACTGTTAGAAAATTCTTCCTAATGTCTAGGCGGAAACTCTTTTGATTTAATTTCAACCCGTTGGTTCTGATCCGACCTTCTGGGGCAACAGAAAACAACTCGGCACCATCCTCTATGTGACAGCCCTTCAAGTACTTGAAGATGGTCATTGACGAAGAGGTTGAAAAGCACCAGTCCCAAAACAGATCCCTGAGGGACCCCGTTGCTCTCATCCCTCCATTGGGAGAACTGACCATTGAACTGACCGGGGTTTGCTCTTGGCTGATCTCCTTCCCAGCTGCTCCCAGGCTGCCTCCTTGCTCACATTTATAGACGAGGGCCCTTTCAGTCAAATCGCAGCGGAGGCAGATCCTTACACTGAACCTGGGACCTTCGGCATGCCAAGCAGATGCTCTCCCACTGAGCTACAACCCCTCCCCAATTCTCAAAGCAGAGGGCTGACAAAACCACGAAGGGGGTGGGAAGGGGGGGCAGATCTAGTATCACACTCATTCTTTCCTTCCCTGGAATTCTACAGCCCCACCACTTTTGGAACAGTCAGGTGATGAACCCAAGAGACAATACCCCCGGAGTTAAAAAACGCTCGGGAGAGAGGAGCTTTGCTTTCTCGTCTCGGGGCTTTGATGCTGCGGCTTGTTCGTGTAAGGATCTGCCTCTGTTGTGATTTGACTGACAAGGCCCCTGTCTATAAATGCGAGCAAGGAGGCAGCCCGGGAGCAGCTGGAAAAGAGATCAGCCCACAGCAAATCCTGCCCAGAGGCTGCTGTGCAGGTCTCCTGACTTTTGCAAGCCGCTCTCTGCAACTTAGAATTGCAACGGGGGGAAAAACAGTGGCATCTGCCAAGCCAGGTAAGAGGGTTTTTTTTTTGCTGTCCTTTGCCACGGGTTCAGCCAGGAGATTTCCCCCAAAGAATGGCACAATCAGTGGTGATGCAAATAAGGTGACGAGGAAATGGAGAATAGCTAGGCTTTGGGGCCTAAGTCCTACCTGAGCTATAGATCCAGATTCAGTTTTTTTAAACAGTATTTCTTCACACAAGTATTTCTTCGCACAACACATAGTTAAATTGTGGGACTCCCTGCCCCAGGATGGGGTGATGGCTGCCAACTTGGAAGGCTTGAAGACGGGAGTGGACATGTTCATGGAGGAGAGGGCTATCCATAGCTACTAGTCAAAATGGATACTAGTCATAATGCATGCCTATTCTTTCTAGTATCAGAGGAGCATGCCTATTATGTTAGGGGAGGGGCTGTGGCTCAGTGGTAGAGCATCTGCTTGGCATGCAGAAGGTCCCAGGTTCAATCCCTGTCATCTCAAGTTAAAGGGACTAGGCAAGTAGGAGATGTGAAAGACCTCTACCTTGAGACCCTGGAGAGCTGCTGCCAGTCTGAGTAGGCAATACTGACTTTGATGGACCAAGGGTCTGATTCAGTATAAGGCAGTATAATGTGTTCAGGTGTATTATGTGCTGTGGAACACAGGCAGGGTAATGCTGCTACAGTCATCTTGTTTGTGGGCTTCCTAGAGGCACCTGTTGGGCCACTGGGTGAACAGACTGCTGGACTTGATGGGCCTTGGTCTGATCCAGCAGGGCTTTTCTTATGTTCTTATGTTCTGAATGGTCCAGGTTAGCCTGACCTTGTCAGATCACGGAAGCTAAGCAGAGTCAGCCCTGGTTAGTATTTGTATGGGAGACCACCAAGAAAATCCAGGGTCACTTCATAGAGGCAGGCAATGCAAACCTCTGAATGTCTCTTGCCTTGAAAATCTTATGGCATCACCATAAGTTGGCTGTGGCTTAAGGGCGCTTCCCACCACCACATTGCCTTTTGGAGGTGGAAATGCATCAGATAGGGACAAAAGCATCCCAACATCCCCCAGAAAATGTGTCACTACCGCTGTATCTGGATTCCTATTAGATTTTCCCAGTTTGTGAAATACAGGGGGGGGGGGGAAAGACCTCTCCATCCTAGTAAACCTACAGAAGTGAAAACAAAGGAGGTTTTTACAACCGCGATTGGGCCAGTTGTATGAGCATCGTTAGAAAGATACTGGCTCTTACAGTCAAAACTGAAGAAGTGAGCTATGGCGCACGAAAGCTCATAGCCTGCCAGAAATTTTGTTAGTCTTTAAGGTGCTACTGAACTCTTGCTCTTTTCTGCTGCTACTTACAAGGCTACCCATCGTGATCTGTTAAAGTTGAATGGTTGAACAGACAACAGCTGATACTGCTCTGTCAGGATAAGCAGACTGGAGTCTGAGTTTCAGTGAGATTGATTTACTTAATTTTTTTTAAAAAAAATCTGGCTGTCTCTACCAGAGAGACTTGAAGAGACTTAGGGTTGCCAATGCCAACCTCCAGGTGAGGCCCGGATATCTCCTGGAATTACAACTGACCTCCTGACTACAATTCCCCTGGAGAAAATGGTAGCATCAGAGGGCCAAACTTTATGGCATTATATCACACTGAGGTCCCTTCTCTCCCCAAACTCAACTCTCCTCAGGCTTCACCCTCAGATCTTCAAGAATTTCCCAACCTGGAACTGGCAACCCCAACTTGTGTGTGAAAAGTGCCGTCAAGTCACAGCTGATTTATGGCGACCCCACCAAGGGTCTTTCAAGGCAAGTGAGAAGCAGAGGTGGTTGGCTGTTGCCTTCCTCTGAAGAGTCTTCCTTAGAGGCATCCCTTTCAAGTAGTGACCCTGCTTAGCTTACCCCCAATCCATAACAAAATCTGGAGATGGGGCTAAAACAGAAGGATCTGGGAATCCATCAAACCAGCTTACAATCACTTTCCCTTCCCCTCCCCGTAACAGATACCCTGTGAGGTAGGTAGGGCTGAGAGAGCTAATCTGGTGAAGCTGGTTGGCTTCCCCACTCCTACACATGAAGCCAGCTGGGTGACCTTGGGCTAGTCACAGCTCTGTTAGAGCTCTCTCAGCCCTACTTGCCTCACAGGGCATCTGTTGTGGGGAGGGGAAGGGAAGGTAATTGTAAGCCAGTCTGATTCTTCCTTAAGTGGTAGAGAAAGTCGGCATATAAAAACCAACTCTTCTTCTTCTTCTTCTTCTTCTTCTTCTTCTTCTTCTTCTAAAACAAAATGTTTACTTTTGGTCTGTTAACTTCTTCTTCTCCTTTTCTTTGTTATCTTTCAATTTTAAAAAAGCTTACTTTCGGGCTGTTAACTGCTTTGGAAATCTGTGGAAAAGCCGCTTTCCAATTTTGTAAAGCCAGCCGATAGCAAACCTGTGTCAATTGCTTTCCCACTTCTTTTGCAGCATGAAGTTCCACCAGGCGGCGCTGCTGAGCACGGTGCCTCTCTTCTTCCTCGCCAATGGCATACTTGCCTCCAAGCCTTCCAGTGTGAACCTGAAGACGTTCATTGGCTGCGCCGTCCGTGAGTTCACCTTCTTGGCCAAAAAACCTGGATGCCAGGCGATGCGCATCACCACAGACGCCTGCTGGGGGCGCTGTGAGACTTGGGAGGTGAGGATGTATTGGGAGAACCATCTCAGCACTGGAAAGGGTAGGGTTGCCAAATCTGGGTTGGGAAATTGCTGGATACTTGGGGCGAGGAGGCTAGGGAGGGCAGGGTTGGTGGAGAGGACAGGCCTCAACCAGGTATCGTTCTGTAGTCTACCCTCCAAAGCAGCCATTTCTTAGGGATGAACTGATGTGTACAATTTGGAGAGCAATTGTCGTTCCAGGACTTCTCCAGGACCCACCTGGAGGTTGGCAAGCCTAATCCAGGGAGCAACATTTTAGACCTTTTGACCAGTTGTTAGAATTAGAAGATGAAAAGGTTGACATATTTCCCTCAATAGGGTTGCCAGGTCCCTCTTCACCACAGTCGGGAGGTTTTTGGGGCGCAGCCTGAGGAGGGCAGGGTTTGGGGAGGGGAGGGACTTCAATGCCATAGAGTCCAATTGCCAAAGCGGCCATTTTCTCCAGGGGAACTGATCTCTATCGGCTGGAGATCAGTTGTAATAGCAGGAGATCTCCAGCTAGTACCTGGAGGTTGAGATAAAGTTGCACAGGTACTAAAGTAGTCAGGCTGAGGAAATAATAGTACAAGGCTCTCAAAATACTTGCAAAAACATATTTACAAGTGAAATGGTGAAGGTGCTAACTCGTGTCAAAGGAAACTTAACAATTTCTATGAACGGACACAATACAAAAATAGTAGCCAAAGCTACTCAATATCAACGAACTAATATATACACACACAAGCCAACTGTAATAAATAAAGCATGATTCATATATCTTAATATATAGAGTCAAAGAGACTCTAATTCAGTTCATTAGTCTCTCATTCCTTGTGGTAAGCAGGACAGGAGGCAGAAGGCAGAATCGGGGGAGGTCGGGAACGCCGTCCGGATGCTTTACGTTTTTGCCGTCGCCGGGGCGGCTTCTTCAGCTCTCCGTTTACCAGGAGTCAAAGCTCCTTAAATTACAGAAGAAAAGAATTAGTTCTCAGTTAGTGACTACTTGCTCCCAACGGGCTGCTCTGTTCAAACGGAGAACTTGTCCTGAGCTCCTTGGCGAAAGGGAGATGTGTGTGTGTGTAAAGTGCCTTCAAGTCACAGCCGACTTATGGCGGCCCCTTTTTGGGGTTTTCATGGCAGGAGACTAACAGAGGTGGTTTGCCATTGCCTTCCTCTGCACAGCAACCCTGGTCTTCCTTGGTGGTCTCCCATCCAAATACTAACCAGGGCTGACCCTGCTTAGCTTCTGAGATCTGACGAGATCAGGCTAGCCTGGGCCATCCAGGTCAGGGCGAAAGGGAGATAGCTATGCTCAAATTATCTAGCAATAGATATTTGTGTGGGAAAGAATGGCCCGATCCGCTTTGTAAAAAATGGATGACATCATTTGGCAACCAAATACTGTAAGTCTGGTTCTGGCTGTAATGAGAATCTGTTCTTTTACAATTCCACATGGCAGGTTCTTCCCCCTCGAATGAAAAAAACCAAAACAAAACACCCAGAGTGTTTTGTGGCAAAATGTTTCTAACCCATTTACGTAATGCTCTCATTATATAATTTCCAAAGCCTCTTATGGTTTAAACACTTGAGGGGAAACTGTCCTTTGTGACTCTACTTGACAGAAAATTCCTTGGGGATTAAAACTGAGCCCCTGATTCACAAGTGATACATTTTATTCCAGTTACCCAGAATATCTTTACTTCTAATTTTGGATGCCTCCGAATTGTGGTAATTGTGCTGTGGGTGGATCTGAACAAGTCCGCACACGCTGAGCAGAACAAAAGCGTGACTAATTTTAAACTCCCTTAAAGCCTAATTTTCCTTCATATGCTTGGGAAACCCCTGCTAGATTTTAGTGAATTATAAAAAAAACCCCATAACAAAACAAGAGTGATTAGTTTTCTGGTTTGTGACAAGTGATGGGAAAAGCTATGCTATAATGTTAGTTTACCGATTTTTTCCACTGTGTAAATCTCTGGAAATTCAAGATCCTGAAAATGATCTACAAAGCTTTTTAGGACTTCTTAGAAGTTTAATGGCAGTGGGGTCTACTGGTTAAAGTTGTCAGACTAGGACCAGATCCCTACTCTCCTAGGAAGCTCTTTGGGTGATCTTGGGCCAGTCACAATCTCTTAGCCGAATGTACCTTATAGGTAGGGTTGCCAACCTGCAGGTGGTGACTGGAGATCTCCTGCTATTACAACCGATCTCCATCTGAAAGAGATCAGTTCACCTGGAGAAAATGGCTGCTTTGGCAATTGGACTCTATGGCATTGATGTCCCTCCCTTCTCTAAACCCTGCCCTCTTCAGGCTCCACCTCCAAAATCTTCAGGTATTTCCCAGCCCAGAGCTGGCAACCCTACTTACAGAGTTGTTGTGAGGATAGAATAAAAGAGAATCATGAAGGCGGAATGAAAGGGAAGGGTGGAATAAAAATGTGGTAACTTCCTGAATACACAAGAGACCACCGCCTTCCCAACATGAGATTATCATCCCTAAGATCCAGGGAAGCCAACTATTGTATTCTCTATAAATGCAAGGAGCACTTTGATTTGTTCGTTGGTACACTTTAACAGGTATGATGATCCAGGTTTGATTCCTGGTATCTCTAGCATCGTTAATAGGGCTACTGGGACCCAGATCCACCCACAGGCCAACAGTTGACCAACTTTACCTAAGATCAACGAACTCTGTGGTTGGTTGAACCTGTGGCCATCTTTGCAATTTTGAAAAAGGGTAGTGAGGCCAATCAGAAAATGGCTGCCATAGAAGGGAGGACCAATCAGAAAATGGCTGTCACCAGATGTCAGAAGGTTCTAAGCCAACTGTCAGAAGGTTCTAAGCCAATTGTCAGAAGGTTCTAAGCCAAGCATTCTCTCATGAGGGGGACAAGTATTGGGCTGTCCTAGCAGACCCTATGGTGATGCCTGTGGCGGGAATCTTTGGTGCCCCCCACCTTCTAGTCCATTGTGTTTGGTCCTTCCTGCCTGCTTCACTTACCAAAAAGCAACCCAGAAAGATTTGGCTAGAAAAAGGACCTTGCATACAGAGAAGCATTCTTCCACAGTCATTCTCAAACAGCATTCAAGCAATATAAGTAGTAAACAGTTTTATTGAACTTACAGAAAGAATA
This sequence comes from Euleptes europaea, assembly GCF_029931775.1. Lineage (NCBI taxonomy): Eukaryota > Metazoa > Chordata > Lepidosauria > Squamata > Sphaerodactylidae > Euleptes > Euleptes europaea. The sequence goes on from NC_079317.1 coordinate 11,532,009, forward strand.
TGAAGCAAAGGAGAAAGCAATATTTAGTTGAACATATATTTAACAAACGTATACATACATTGACAGACATACAGAAACAAAGGCCTTTGGATCACTTCCAAAGAGAGAGACAGAGATGGCAACCATTCAAAGGGTCTGTGGTCTCTCAGTAGAAGGACAAAGAACTGGGGTTTTGGGTTCTTCCTTTATAGAGAGGAGAGGGGGTCCCATATGACCCCTCCCTGTCACATTCTTAGGAAATGAGTTTTCTGCAAATCATAACTAAATTGTTTAGAAATATCTTGTTCCATAATAATTTTTTCTCAGTGTCGCTCTGATATCAGCTCGTCAAGCCTATCAGTCAATGTTCTGAAAACGATTACTCCCTTAGTGAACAGATAATTTGTTGTCTGTTTTAATAACCTTGCATAAATTTTGGGGCATCTGATGTGCTTTGGGTGATTAACTGCTGGCGATGCATTTACTTATGACCCTTTTAGGTCAGAGTCCTGCTTGTAGCTTATGTCAGCTAATAGCTGCTTTCTGAAAGTCAGGTCTATAGGTGATAATGTATGTGGTCAATTTCAACCCAAACTCTTTTAATATAGATTACTAATATTTTTAATATAAACTAATGATCAATACTGAAAATTCTCACGACAATGCCTTCTGGGGTCTTCTGAAGTTCTTCCTACTCCAACAAAGTGGAGGAAAGCCAGGACTGGCTCTTCCTTTTGGGGGAAGAAGCAAGCAGGCGTCAGGAAATACATCGGTGGGCAAATCGCTGGGGATCACTGCTCTGCTACCCAACTGTACTTGACAAGGGAATCCCAACAGGTTTTTCATAGCTTCTTAGTATTTATGTCACATTCTCCCCCAGAGATGGCCCAGGTTAGCCCAATCTCGTTAGATCTCAGAAGCTAAGCAGGGTCAGCCCAAGTTAGTATTTGGATGGGAGACCACCAAGGAATTCCAGGGTCACTACGCAAAGGAAAGCAATGGCAAACCACCACTGAATGTCTCTTGCTTTGAAAACCTTATGGGGTCCCCATGAGTCAGTTGTGACTTAATGACACTTTCCACCACCAAGGTAGTGGCAGTCACGACACCTTCTGGCAGCGAAGTCCATAAACTAACTCACTGTGCGCAGAAATACTTATTTTTCTCTGCTAGACAATGAGGGTTGCCAGATACCGGGTAGTGGTGGGCAACGGCTTGCCAATTGAGGGGGCTGCCTGCCGCCCCTCAGCTGGCCGGCCAACGGAAGCAGGCGGTGGCGATTAATGCCACTTCTGGGTTTACCTTAGAGTTTTTGGAAGAATGTGCTAGAGAGTCCCCATCACTTCCAGGGTAAACCTGGCATTCCAGGGTAAACCTGACTTGAATACTTTATAACTGGTCCAGACTTTGTGAGATCTTTATGACTATGATAAGTCCATAAACTAACTAATTGTGTGCAGAAATACTTCTTTTTCTCTGCCGGACAATTAGGGTTGCCAGGGCCCTCTTCACCACTGGCGGGAGGTTTTTGGAGTGGAGCCTGAGGAGGGCGGGGTTTGGGGAGGGACTTCAATGCCATAGAGTCCAATTGCCAAAGCGGCCATTTTCTCCAGGTGAACTGATCTCTATCGGCTGGAGATCAGTTGTAATAGCGGGACATCTCTAGCTAGAACCTGGGGGTTGGCAACGCTACTGCCAATTAAGGGGGCTGCCTGCCATCCCTCAGCTGGCTGGTGGGCAGAAGCAGGCCAGCTGAAGGGGGGGGCGGTGGCGATTAATGCCACTTCCGGGTTTACCATAGAGTTTTTTGGGTGAATGTGCTAGGGAGTCCTTGTCACTTCCAGGGTAAACCCGGAATTGACGCTATTGTGCCAATCACCCCCCCAGCTGCACCACAACAAAGCTCCTTCCAGTGGCAAGTAGGGTTGCCAACCTCCAGGTACTAGCTGGAAATCTGCTATTACAACTGATCTCCAGCCGATAGAAATCAGCTCACCTGGAGAAAATGGCCGCTTTGGCAATTGGATGCTATGTCATTGAAGTCCCTCCCCTCCCCAACCCTCGCCCTCCTCAGGCTTCACCCCAGAAATCTCCCGCTGGTAGCGAAGAGGGGCCTAGCAACCCTAGTGGTGGTGGTGGTGGGGCACCTGGCTATCCTACAGACAATTGCGCTTGGTGACTCAATCGAGGCCCATTATTATGAGAGACGAAGGAAGATGTCTGTCTCTCGCCAATCTTACGCCGACGTCTCTCTTTTCCCTCTCCCATGGGCAGAAACCAGTGCTGGATCCACCATACGTCGAAGCACACCACCGAGTCTGCACGTACAACGAGACCAAGCTGGTAACCGTGAAACTGCCGCACTGCGCGGCCAACGTCGATCCTTTCTACACGTACCCCAGGGCCATCCGGTGTGACTGCGGCGTGTGTCTCACCACAACCACTGAATGCGAGACTGTCTGAATCCTCTGGCCACTTCAGCGCACCTCTTTGGATGCTTCGGGCAAAATTCTGCCCAGGAGTAAACTGCAGTAAAGCGGCAGCGGGGCGGGTGGGTGATAAATTGTGGCAGAGCTGTTGGTCTCTGAAGTGTCTCTTCCCCACTGACCCATATTTACATATCAAGCAGTGTAACATAGTGACTTAACCAGTGAGGTATGATCTGGGAAGGCCTGGGTGCAAATCTCCCCAACCTCACCTGTACTGTGGAGATAATAATACTGGCTCATGTATAGAGGTGTTGCAAAGTGCAGCAAGGTAAAGTACGTGAAGCACTTTAAATGCTGAAAGTGCTACATGAATTAAACTTCTTCCATCTGTTGTGAATGCTTCCTAGTAAACTGCTGTTTCCAAGGCCTGTTTGGAACAGTCTGAACAATACATTTACAGTGCAATGTATATTCAGAGACAGAAACTTGCTTCCAGAGAAGAATGTAATTGCACCCCAAAAAAGAGATTGGGTTTCATCATGATACCCAGGGCCAAAATCAGGGCTGGCATCAGCCTGAGGTGGGGCAGGTTGGGAAATTCCTGGAGATTTGGGGGTAGAGCCTGGGGAGGGCGGGGACCTCAGCGGGGTACAATGCCACAGAGTCCAACCTCCCAAGCATCCCTGTCCTCCAGGGGAGCTGATCTCTGTAGTCTGGAGATGAGCGGTAATTCCAGGGGATCCCTAGGCCCTTCCTGGAGGCTGGTGTCCCTAGGTCTTCCTCTCTGGCAGGGAAAAAAGCCTGGTTGCAAAACTGGTGGCAGCAGAGAGGGGAAGCTTTTGCAAGGTGGGGGGTGAATGGGGCAAAAAGAGTTAAGCCCCTCTCCTCCCTCCTTGTTGGTTCTTCCATGCAACTGTTCTGCCACATCCTGATATGAAAACTCAAGTTTAAAGAATTGCACCCTACTCCCCGCCCCCACTTAGCATTTCTTCCAGCAAGAAATGGAAGATTGCCCCATGTCATTTATCGAGGGCACTCTCTGGCAATAAAGGAGGCGATTGGCCTGGACGCGTAGGGCTGCCAACCTCCAGGTGGATTAACAGCACGATGGCCAAAATATTATATCCCAAAATGACATAAATTTGTATTGTATATTAATATGTATTCAAAAATTTACATGTCAGTTTTTCACAGTATTACAATTTTTTTTTTGGTAATAAATTTCCCATAACACTCGTGACATTAATCTGAAATTTAGAGGCACTTCCAGTAGCTCTGTCCTCTCTTTCCTGGGATCTTTCCTCTCTTTCTTGGGATCAGGCGACTTGATTTTAATTCTCTTTTCCCTTTGCGATGCCTCTTTAAATGTGGATTGTGTTATTTATTTAAATGCTGATCATTGTGCCTGATGAACTGGGACGACCACACTGTGATGGCGGGGTAGAACTAATAGTAAATGACAATTTTCAGGTGGGAGACTTTCAGACGTCCTCCTCTCCTGTTCACGGTCTTTTTCAGTGTCTGCAAAGGGGCATCTCAGCTGCGAATCAATCTTTATTAAAATGACATCATTGTAAGACAGTGACTGTATGCAATGTTTATGTCTCATCGACTGCTAGAGATGGAGCGGTGGCTCAGTGGTTGCGCATCTGCTTAACATGCAGAAGGTCCCAGGTTCAATCCCTGGCATCTCCAGTTAAGGTCATTTCTGCCTGGGCGCTTGGACTCATGTTCACCCCCTGTCTGACACAGTTGTTCTTTGGAGTTCTGCATGAGTTTCCCATCCATTAGAAATAACCTTGCTGTCAGCCCTTGCAATGTCCGGGTCTTCTCCTTCCTGTGTTAACCTGACTCTTTCCTCTCCCCTGAGTTCAGCTCGGCTGAAATCTCCATGCAGAAGGCAAAGCACGGGCCACAAAACCTTTCTTTCTCTCGCAGCCATTCACAAAGCAGTGTGTAAAGAGGCGGGGATTGAAATATTTCCTGCTTCCTCGGAGCTCTTTCTGAGTAGAAGAAAGGCTTTTTAAAACTGAGGTTTGGATTTCTCACCCCACCTTCCTTTCAGATTGCTTCAGGTTTTTTTTTCTTTCTTAAAATGCTTTTTTATGAGGCAATTGGGGTTTTTTGGGGGGGAGGATTTTCTCTCACAGTGAACACTGTGAAGTAAGCCAGTTACAAAGCAGCATTTAAAAGGGCGGGACTTGATTTGAGCTTGGAGACTGCTGGTGCAGAGATTCCCAACTGGAAAGTGTGCTCCAGCGAGCAGTGAACCTCAGGTTAAACTCCCATGCATAAATGATCTATGATAGCAGATAATGGGGTCCTGACCTGGATGGCCCAGGCTAGCCTAATGTCATCAGATCTTGGAAGCTAAGCCGGGTTCATACTGTTTAGTACTCGGATGGGAGACTGCCAAGGAAATCCAGGATTGCTACACAGAAGCAGGCAAAGTCAAACCACCTCTGTTTGTCTTCCCTGACCTGGATGACTCAGTCTAGCCCAATATCATCGGAACTTGGAAGCTAAGCAGGGTCATCCCTGGTTCGTACTTGGATGGGAGACCACCAAGGACATCCAAAACTGCTATACAGAGGCAGGCAATTGCAAACCACCTCCGTCTCTTGTCCTGAAAACCCTACAGGGTCATCTTGAGTCTGCTGTGACTTGACAGCATTTTGAACCACTAGCAGTCTGGTTAGTGTTGGCTTAGGATCGACGAATATTGAATTCAGAGCCTTAGGCTGCTTCCACATTGAAATTTTTGATCAGCTTCCAAACGGAAACATTGTTTTTTGAGTACCCACATGATGTTATGTGAGCCAGTGTGGTGCAGTGGTTGGAGTGTCACACTAGGACCTGGCAGACCCGATTTTGAATCCCCACTCCACCACGGAAGCTTGCTGTGTGGCCTTGGGCCAGTCACACACACTCAATCTAACTTTCCTCGCAAGGTTGTCGTGAGGATAGAACGAAAGAGAGGAGAAGGATGTAAGCCGCTTTGGGTCCTCATCTGGGAGAAAGTTGGGATACAAAATTAAGTAAATAAATACATAAATCAGGATCATGCTCTGGTGGTCATTTCACACAGTATGTTTTTGGGGTGGAAGCCATTAGGGGTGTGCATTTGACAAAGCCCAACCGAACACACACACCCCAAACCCTTATCATGATTTTTTGGGTTTTTCCTCCCCCCCACAAATGCCGGTATTTTAAAGGGATCCGAAAAGCTGATCCTGAATAATGCTGAATTTTTCCAGCATTTTTTCGTCCGCTGTGGCCCCACTGTTATTTATAGAAAGACTGGGGGACGATCCCCTCTCCCCCTCCCTCTCCCCTTCTGCTGGCCGGCCAGGCTGGTGCAGATCTCTGCCGCCTCTGTGTGGGTCTGGGAGGTGGCAGGTGGTGCAGCGTTGAACCCTGGGCTCGGCTCAGCGCTACCACCTCCCAACTCCGTGTGAGTTTGAGGTGGCATGGATTTTTTGGGGTTTAATAGATCGATATTTTTCTAAAAAAGCCGAACCCCCCCATACCGGTATGGGATTCGGCTTTTTTGGGTTTTTTCCCCCCAAAAATTTCAGGTCTATTAAACCCCAACCCGAAAAATACAAAAATCAAATAAAATTGGTGCACACCCGTAGAAGCCATTCTACCACTAGCATTCCTGCAGGATGTCAGTTCTACACTCAATCTTTTATAGAGGATAAGATCACAGGTGCTGCCTCAGGATCAGTGCCGAGGATCAACCCGTTACACTCCTATGGGTGAGCCAGCTTAGCTCTCAACTCTAACTGGGACGCTTCTAATCTGATGCTTGAAAACCATGTTCCCGAGGTACTTTTAATGGTCTAATAAAAATCTTTCTCTTCCTCCTCTGTTAGATGGGCATTATGCAACTAATCAGGATTCACATCCTCCAGAAGCTTTTTTGATAAAGGCTTTATTTCCCCCCATTCGTTTAAATTTGTCAGCGAGTTGCTAAAAACCGAAACACTTCGGCTATTAATAGCTGCTTTATCAAGGAGTGCTCTAAATGTCTCCTGGGCTATATAATCCTGGCTTCCATCCAGACTTCAGTTCTTTGCAGACAATTAAAATCATTCTGATGAGTATCGATGATCCTCGCTCAGTGGAAGTTAGGGGTGTACAGTGTGATCTCTCATGCCCACTAAATGCAGCCCACCGCCCTTCATGATGGCCCCAGAAGGGACTGGATGGGCTGTATGATGTTGCTGCCTCCGGCAGGGCTGATTGACGTGTGACTTTCATTCAGACATGAGCTGGGAGTTCCACGCTGGGAAATTATTTCCCAGGTTTGTGGGAGCTGAATTCCAATCTAGATCAGTATATGTTTGGAGCCCCACAAGGATATAAATCTGCTTTATTTGAACTAGGAGTCCCATTCCCCCCCCCCCAGTGATTGTGGGGATCCACTCCTTCTCCCATTTTAAAATTTTAGAAATTAAAACAACAACAACATGCAGCATCACATTTTTTTCAGTAAACAAACAAACAAACCTGGAAGTGACATAGGGCTGGGACATAGGCCTTTATGGGCTGGGAACGGCCCTTTTTGCAGGGGTCGAGTAACACTTGCAAAAATGTAGCATAGCCCTATGGAACTATGGGGAGTTCCATTAGGGTTGCCGGGTCCCTCTTTGCCACTGGTGGGAGGTTTTTGGGGTGGAGCCTGAGAAGGACGGGGTTTGGGGAGGGGAAGGACTTGAACACCATAGAGTCCAATTGCCAAAGCGGCCATTTTCTCCAGGTGAACTGATCTCTATTGGTTGGAGATCAGTTGTAATAGCAGGGGATCTCCATCTACTACCTGGAGGTTGGTAAGCCAAAATAGACACCTCTGTGTATAAATATAGTTACTCCAAATCTAACACAGATCAACCATACAAAGTATAGCTAAACAACAGTCCGTTCTAATATACAATAACATTGACAAACACATACAAAAAGTCCTATTTCTGAAGCATAAAGACACAAAGTCACAATATTTCAAGGTTTCCAAAACTCACTGTCCTAAAGACAGACAAAAAGTCCAACAGGTACCAATTCAAGGTTTTTTTCTTCTTTCAGGTGTGGATTCCAGGTAAGTATTACTCAGTCCCAAAGCAGGGGATCAAAAGTGAGGAGGAAGACGGCCGTTTCAGTTCTTCATCAGTTTCACTTCACCAACCTTATATATCCCATCTCTTATTTCATATTAAAGAATCCATATCCAAGAATCCTTCATAAGGTTCCTTCCCAGGATACCAACAACTTTATTTCTTAGCAGATCTACCAACAGGCTCCTTCTCAGGATATCATTAAAGAAAATGTGCTTGTCAATGTTATTGTATAATACAGTCTGTTGCTTAGCTATACTTTGTATGGTGGATCTGTGTTAGATTTGGAGTAGCTACCTGGAGGTTGGCAACCCTAAGTTCTATGGGGGTTTATTTAAAGAGGGGGCATGGCGGTGCCGTCCCTGGGCGCCCTCCAACTACCCCACTTCAGGATTGCTCTGTGGCAGTCCCATGGACTCAAGCCTGACCTGAGAGCTCTGTAGCCCCGAGTCTCCACTCTAGCTACCGCACCTCGTTTATGAGCTTAACCTATCTACAATATCCAACCCAAACCCTACCATGCAAGCATCTTTGCCAATGATTTGCAGCCTACCTCGGACTCCCCGATTCCTTTCGTTCATTGCATCAAAAGCAGCGGAAGCAATTTGCCTCTGCCGGCTTCACAATTTTGCCGCTGCTGAAATTTTAGGAAGCAGAAGAATTAGAATCCTGCCTTCGGCGCTCCTCCTCCTCCTCCAGCTAAGGAAAGCAGAGGAGGAAATCACAAGGACATTCTTCTTGGCTCTTTGGAGGGATGTGCAAAGGTAATATCACATGCGGCGTCTTATCAGGCGATACATTTTCATGTTCTGTACATCTGTAAATCTTTACTCATTCGTGCTGTGTACTGGGCTGTTTCAAGGACTATAAAATGATAGCATGAAGTGCTTTTAAAAAAGCATTATATTCATGCTGAGTATGATTTTATCATCACTCTTTCTAGATGTAAAGCAGCTTGCCCCTCTAGGCTCATGAAAGCAACAAAAGGGGGGATTTAACTTCAGACAAATACACATTCATGGAATTCTCCAGGTAGGCAGAAAAATATGGCTTTGTAAATGGAGAAACCCCCTCCCACCCCAAATAGTAGGGTTGCCAACCTCCAGGTACTAGGTGGAGATCTCCTGCTATTACAACTGATCTCCAGCCGACCAGTACCCCTGGAGATTGGTTCCTCTAGAGGAAATGGCCGCTTTGTCAATTGGACTCTATGACATTGAAGTCCCTCCCCTCCTCAAACCCCAGCCTCCTCAGGCTCCGCATCCAAAATATCCAGGTATTTCCCAACCCAGAGCTGGCAAGCAGAAAAGAGCAACCAAAATGTTTAGGGGACTAGAGCAACTATCTATGGGGAGTGGTTAAGATGCTTAGGGCTGTTTAGCTTGGAAAGAAGGTGGCTGAGGGGAGACATGATAGAGGTCTATAAAATAATGCATGGTTTGGAGAGAGTGGAGAAGTTTTTCTCCCTCTCCCATAATACTAGAACACGGGGTCATCTGCTAAAGCTGGAGGGTGAGAGATTCAAAACAGATAAAAGGAAGTATTTTTTCACACAACGCATAGTTAAATTGTGGAACTCCCTGCCCCAGGAAGTGGTGATGGCTGCCAGCTTGGAGGGCTTTAAGAGGGGAGTGGACATATTCATGGAGGAAAGGGGTATTCATGGCTGTTAGTTAGAATGGCTACTAGTCATGCTGCACACCTATTCTCTCTAGTATCAGAGGAGCATGCCCATTATTTTGGGTGCGGTGGAACACAGGCAGGATGGTGCTGCTGCAGCCGTCTTGTTAGTGGCTTCCTAGAGGCACCTGGTTGGCCACTGGGTGAACAGACTGCTGGACTTGATGGGCCTCGGTCTGATCCAGCAGGGCCTTTCTTATGTTCTTAAGCCTACCGAATAGTCTGATGAGGACTGATAATGGCCAGGAAGTTATGGAATATTGAGAGCAGTCGGCTGGAAGTAAAAAGGTAGAGAGTGTACAGAATCTCAGAGCAGGGTTGCCAGTCTTGGTCTGGCAACCAGCAGGAGACTGGAAGGTAGAGTTGCCAGGTTCTCCCGGCCACCAGCAGGGGTAGGGGGTAGGGTTGCCAGATCGAGGTTGGGAAACTCCTGGAGATCTGGGGCTAGAGCTTGGGGGAGGACAGGGACCCACCCTCCAGAACATCCATTTTATCCTGGGGAACTGATCTCTGTACTCTGGAGATGAGCTGTAATTCTGGGGGGTCCCCAGGTCCCAGCTGGAGGCTAGTATTCCTACTGAAGGGGCAGGGACAAATGAGGGGCAGACATTGGTGATGATGTTACATCACTTCCGGGAAGAAGAAGAAGAAGAGTTGGTTTTTATATGCAGACTTTCTCTACCACTTAAGGAAGAATCAAAGTGGCTTATAATCCCCTTTTCTTCCCCTCCCCACAACAGACACCCTGTGAGATAGGTGGGGCTAAGAGAGTGTGACTAGCCCAAGGTCACCCAGCTGGCTTCATGCGTAGGAGTGGGAAAACAAATCCAGTTCACCAGATTAGCCTCCGCCGCTCACGTGGAGGAGTGGGGTTCTCCAGATCAGACTCCACCACTCCAAACCACTGTGCATAACCACTACACCATGCTGGCTCTCTTGGAAGTGGAACGAGAGACATGCTTCTAATTTCCAGGGACCAACTGAGTTGTGCTGCTCTTAGTACAGAGTTGCCAGTTCTAGGTTGAGAAATGCCTGGAGATTTTGGGAGCAAAGACCTGAAGAAGGCAGGGTTTGGAGAGGGGGAGGGATTTCAATGGGGTATAATGCCATAGAGCCCAACTTTCAAAGCAGCCATTTTCTCCAGGTGAACTGATCTTTGTCACCTGGAAATCAGTTGTAATTCCCACCACTTGGAAGTTGCCCACCCTATCTGAGTAGCCTGCCTTCTCCACCAAACCTGGGTCTGATTATGAAGACCCAGGAAAGATGGAGACGTCGGAAGAGACCAAGAGCAGAAAACGAATGCAGACAGGCTGAAACAACAATGACACGCTCATGTCTGGGAAATCTAAGCATCCGTTTGATAAAAGCATCCTCTGGATCCTTCTGATTACGGTGGCATTGTCTCCGTCGGTTAACAGGGAATCTGCTTTGATCTCTCTCTCTTGAAAGCCGTCTCTCTGATGTCTGTCGAAACAAGTCGGCTCCTCCGCTCTTGTTCATGGCTCTTCTTGAGAGGGGACCCCCTCTTGAGAGAGGAGCTGGCAGAACAGATTCAAGAGCCAGGCATAAAATGGTTGTCCATCAAACACCATCCAGCTGTTTCTAGCTTGGGCTGCGGGGTTACAAACCCAGCAGGGGCGAGCAGACCCTTTCCTGCTTTTATTTGGTTGTCACTGACAGGAAGGTTTCTCCAAGTTTCAGTGCTAACAATAAGAGGAGACAATTTTGTGTGTCTTTTAGTGCGTCCGCGTGCCAGGGATTCTCTGTTTTGCGTTCACTGCAGAGGTACAGTATTAGCGACAGAACCCTCACAGGATTTCCACCTTCTGACCAGAATAAAAGGACTCAATTTCTGCTCATGTCTGATGAAGGGAGCTTTGAGGCTCAAAGGCCTATGCCCTGAAACTCTTGTTAGGGCTTTTCCACATTCTGTTTTTCCTCATCTCAAAGTTCCCGTTTCTTCCATTGTTTAAAAAGTTCCACACATGTTTTGGGCCCTCTAGTGGTCAATTCGATATAGCAGAAGATTGTGTGTGTGTAGTGTTGTCAAGTTGCAGCCGACTTATGGCAACCCCTTATGGGGTTTCCAAGGCAAGAGACTACCAGAGGTGGGTTGCAAGTGCCTTTCTCTGCTTAGTAACCCTGGTATTCCTTGGTGGTCTCCCATCCACACAGTAACCAGGGCTGACCCTGCTTAACTTCCGAGATCTGACGAGATCGGGCTATACTGTACTGCCTTCCCTCCAGCAGAAGATTAAATGTGGCTTATTTCCCTGCTGATTTATGCCACAGCTTTTTCCTCTTCATAAAAACAGGTGTGATATTGAATTGACCACTAGATGGGCATGTTCCTTCATCAACTGCCATCTCCCCTCACCCCCGCTCTCACAAGGTGCCTGTTGTGGGGAGAGGAAGGGAATGTGATTGTAGGATGCTTTGAGACTCCTTACAGTAGAGAAAAGCGGGGTATAAAAACCTGTTCTTCTTCTACCCAGGGCCCACCAAAACCTGGCAGCGGTCCTGATCCAAATAAGTGAAAATGTCTGGGAGGGGTGACTTCACCTCCTCCCCATCCCCAATCTGAAGTAGGTCCCCAGGCACCTGCTTATTAAAATAAATATACTAGTGGGCTCATTCATGAAACCGCTCGGGCTGCTTTCCTCTGACTTGCAAGGGAAAGCGGCACAGTTTGTTCAGAATTCATCGGAGGAGAAGAAGAAAATGAAGAGTTGGTTTTTATATGCCATTGCCAACTTTCTCTACCACTTAAGGAAGAATCAAAGTAGTTAACAATTGCCTTCCCTTCCTCTGCCCAAAACAGACACCTTGTGAGGTAGGTGAGGCTGAGTGCAGAGAGAACTGTGACTAGCCCAAAGTCACCCTGCAGGCTTTATCTGGAGGAGTGGGGAATCAAATCCGGTTCTCCAGATTAGAGTCTACCGCTCATGTGGAGGAGCGGGGAATCGAACCCGGTTCTCCAGATTAGAGTCTGCTGCTCATGTGGAGGAATGGGGAATCAAACCCGGTTCTCCAGATTAGAGTCCACTGCTCTTAACCACTACACCACGGTGTGAATTCCTTTTCTTCCTCCTGTAACAAGTCTCGTCAAAGGCTTGTGTTTGGCCATGCGATGTTTAATCAGGTGATCTAACATCAGCGGCTGGGGGAGATGTGCTCCCATTTAAACCCAACGGAGCCATAGAGACAAACACGTCTCCTCAGCTTAATTAAAGGGACTCTTGTGGGGGTTTCAACAAACTGCGGGGGAAATGTCTCATTCCATCCGGGAGGATGGCTTGGTTGCTGTTGCTTGGAATTCTGTCTGCTGTACCTCACGCGGCACGTCAGCTCTGCTGAAGTTTACAGGTCGCTGTGTAAGCAGCCGTTGCGGCAGGACGCGGATCCCTCTGATGAGTGGAGCTCAGCACAATGTCAGCTATGCTCGCGCCATTCGCCACGGAAGTCCTTGCCAGGTTGCAGAACGCATTACCGTTCCTAATTTAATCTCCCTTTTATAAACTCTCTCGTTGATGTGCCATGGCAGATCCTCGTGATGCTTTCAGATTGTTTGTGAGGGTGCAACGATTGCAAGAATGACAACTGCAAAAACAACAACAAAAACTCCCCCAGCGTGTTCAAAAGTTGCTCACAGGGCCCGTTTCCTCCCAAGGCAAACTCCCCCATAGAATCGTAAAACCATATCGTTGGAAGGGACCACCAGGGTCATCTAGTCCAACCCCCTGCACAATGCAGGAAATTCACAATGACCTCCCCCCACAACCCCAGGGACCCCTACTCCATGCCCAGAAGATGGCCAAGATGCCTTCCCTCTCATCATCTGCCTAAGGTCGTAGAATCAGCATTGCTGAGAGATGGCCATCTAGTAGGGTTGCCAGGTCCCTCTTTGCTATCGGCGGGAGGTTTTTGGGGCGGAGCCTGAGGAGGGGGGGTTTGGGGAGTGGAGGGACTTCAGTGCCATAGAGTCAAATTGCCAAAGCAGCCATTTTCTCCAGGGGAACGAATCTCTATTGTTCGAGATCAGTTGTAATAGCAGGAGTTCTTCTGCTATTACCTGGAGGTTGGCAACCCTACCACCTGTGTGTGTAAAGTGCCGTCAAGTCGCAGTTGACTCATGGCAACCCCTTTTTGGGGTTTTCATGGCAAGAGACTAACAGAGGTGGTTTGCCAGTGCCTTCCTCTGCACAGCAACCTTGGTATTCCTTGGTGGTCTCCCATCCAAATACTAACCAGGGCTGACCCTGCTTAGCTTCCGAGATCTGACGAGATCGGGTTAGCCTGGGCAATCCAAGTCAGGGCTCTACCATCTAGCCTCTGCTTAAAAACCTCCAGGGAAGGAGCGCTTACCACCTCCATCTCAATGTGCTTGTGCTGGTGGTTTGTTCATGGCTGGAAGGGAGCGGTATTTTGCATGACTTTGCATTTAGCACGGGTATGGTCTGTGATCACAACATCTTGGATTGCTGTGATCTCATACGCCCCAGGGTCATCACGGACAGGCTGTGGATCATTTAAAGTCAACTTCTTTTGAGTGTTTTTGAGCCTGCAGCGTCGGCAGCGTCCATCAGTTAGACTCATTCATCATGTTGGTACTCCTCGTACTGAGAGAAAACCTCCCTTGTGTCAGGCTGCTATCTCGGTTTCGTTATTGCCTCTGTCTCTGCGCTGTATTGTCTGCCCCCCAAGGTCGCATACCTAGGCCTGGGAACTCAGCTCCTGGGAAACTGTATTCAGCCTGTGCGTGTAATCTCCCGCCTTTCCTGCCTTATAATATCTCCCAGCTAGTGAGTCTCTCATAGCTGTCATTTTATTCGTTTGCACTGTATGCCTATTTGACCAGTAAAAGCCATCTGTTTGGACTCTATATGACTTTGTGGTGATTTCTGGTTCTGTGGGCCAAGGGCTGACATTATGACAGCTATCCCTCTTCACCATTCTACTAGCCAGGCTGGAGCCCAGGGGGGTTCGCCTGCCACTTGGATGGGAGCGGTGCAGCTCTCCAGGTGATCTACTACCCTGGAGCCCTTCTCTGAGGATCCTACTCTGTTACAAGACTTAATCGCTGAACTTTTCCGGACGACCCGAGAGGTTTGCCGCTTGAAGGGACTGGTACAGGAACAGTGGCAATCTCTTACAGGACGTCTCTGGATGTTAACGTCGGAGGATACTGATGCTCGTTTAGATCTTCAGGACTTGGATCAATTACTGGACGATGCCCGATTGGCGACTGAGGATTTACAAATATTAACTGGACTTTTGGATACTCTTATTTCTCGAGAAACTCTTTCTACCATGGCGGGAGCCCCGCCGGAGGGTTTTTCCCTGATCCCGGATGCAGCCAGCTGTCAGGCTGAGGCCAAGCGAGTCGCTATTAGCACCGCTCTTCTCCTTGTGGAATGTACAAAGGACACCCCGGTAGCCACCTTGGCTCAAGTTTTGACCTCGACTTTTGGAGCCGAGGCACCCGCACTGGCGGTTCGAGTACAACCTCTGCTGGGCGGGGAACCCGACCCCATACTCTCACTCCTGGAGACAGAACTTTTGCCGCGCATTACGGCAGAGACTGCCCTAAGACTTGAGAACGCCAAAGTTCTTGCGGATCAGCAAGCCGCCGAAGCGGCTAAGGTCGCAAGAGAGAGAGAGGCTGCGGAAGCAGCCAGGGCGGCTGCAGCAAGGATTAGGAATCAGGCGAACGTGGACACGCGCCCCAAGGACAATGTACTAGGGCTATCAGGTCTGTCTTTTTCCCCGGCGTTTGTCCCGTCGCGCGCGACCCAACGCGCACGCCGTTTGGCTGACCGACGTCGAGACTCAGGAGAGTCTGAAGACGAGGATTTATATGGGGATAGCTCTCAATGGGCCACAAGCTTCCGGACCAGTAAGCCTCATCTTACTGGTGGCCCAAGTGAGGAGGTTCATCTCTTACGAGCCCAGAATCGGGAGCTCTCCGACCGTGTTGATCAACTCCAGGAAGTAATGGAACTTATGCTTCAAGAGAACAGGCAATTACAACAAACCCTGATAGCTCAGAGACAGCCCGTTCCGATACCGGGTCAGGGGGTACCCGTACAGCCACCCGCTAATGTGCCTGCTCCACCCTTGCCTCCTGGAGCTCCTGTTGCTCCTCCGCCCGGACCACCCGTGCAACCACCCGCTAATGTGCCTGCTCCACCCTTGCCTCCTGGAGCTCCTGTTGTTCCTCCGCCCGGACCACCCGTGCAACCGGGTCAACCTGCGCCCGGTCCTTGGAAGCAACTCAAATTGAGGACTACGTATGACGGATCTCTCGAGACTTTGCCTTGTTTCTTGCATCAAGTGGACAGTTATATGCGAGAACAAGGACAACTTTTCCCCACGGAAGATAGCCGGGTGCGTTACGTAGCTTCCCTTCTGACAGGTAAAGCGGCTGACTGGATGGTCCTCCAGTTTGACACCCGCTCTCGTGCTATTCGTTCCCTCAACAACTTCATGACTGCCCTGAGAAGGAGGTTTGAGGACCCCTTCCTGGGGGAAAGAGCCAAAACGGAACTCTTACAATTAAAACAAGGCTCTGCTACAGTTCGAGAATTTGCCGATGAATTTCAACGACTGGCAAGTAAAATTGTAGGTTGGCCCGAGACCACCCTGATCCATCATTTCAGGGAAGCCTTGCATCCTGACATTCTGAACTGGTCTTACATGCGGGGCGATCCCGATACCCTCGAAGACTGGATCCTATTAGCCGAGGAAGTGGAAAGCCGCCGACGCTTTATTTCTCTCGTCCGTCAAAAGCACAAGGAAAAAGGCACCCAAAAGCCTCAACCCAAGGCACCACTGCTCGTCCCACGAAATCCCCCACGTCCGCCCCAGGAACGTGAAGCCCGATTTCAGAGGGGTGCCTGTCTTACTTGCGGAGAAATGGGCCACTTTGCAGCCGTTTGCCCATGCCGCCAGGAACTATTTCGTCCCAGCACGACAACCCGCGCCCGAGGTCGTCCACCACGCAGAGGCACCGCGGCCACCCGCAGCGCAGCTCCGGGAAGACCCACACCCTCTGCACTCCATGCCGGGGACCCAGCCTCCCTGCCTACTACCAACGACCCCGCCGGGTCTCGGATTACAAGTGCCCCATTGGGGGACAACTGTCCCTCTTCGGATGAGGAAAATCCTTGGATTTCTCCAGCCTTAAACCTGGAATCTCCCCTCGACTTGTCAAAAAACGGCTCCGGTCTGTGGTGAATGGAGCGTCTCCACAGACCTCTCAGGATCTTCCTATCAAACCGAATGCTCCTACCAAAATCAAAGAAGTGGACTCCACCGTCTACGTGGATGCAGTTTTACGACAACTTAACGGTGGCCCACAAATCCCCGTCAAAGCACTAATTGACTCCGGTTGCTGTCGCACTCTCATAAGCGAAGCCACTTTTGCTGCACTCAGAGCCGACTCTGAGGCTTTACCCGCCCCCGTCCAATTTGCCCAAATGGACGGAAGCCATTTCCAGGGGGGTCCAGTTGATCACCGCACCGTAGGGGTGGCAATGGGAATTGGTTCCCACTGGGAACAAATAGACTTCACTATAGCCCCTATCCGATTTGAAGTGGTCTTGGGAATTAACTGGATTAAAGGACATAGTCCCAGTATTGATTGGGAAACAAACACTATCTCCTTCGCTAGTCCCACCTGCGACCAGCATCGGCAAAACTTTGCTCTGCTATATCCGCCCGTTCCAGCATTAACCTCTACTGCCCCAGCACCACCGGCTCTACCCGCTGTATACCGGGACTTTGAAGATGTCTTCGACCTTAGGGAATGTGATGCCTTACCCCCCCACCGGGCCTCAGACTGTGCGATTGAAGTGGTAAAGGACTGCACATTAACCAAGAGTAAGATTTACCCTATGAGCGCTTCCGAGCGCACTGTCCTCCGGGACTTTTTGGACAAAAACCTCGCCAGAGGGTTCATTCGCCCTTCGAATGCCCCAAACTCGGCCCCCGCGTTTTTCGTCCGGAAAAAAGAGGGCGACCTTCGCCTGTGCATTGACTTCAGAAAGCTCAATGCGGTTACCCAGACCAACGCCTATCCTATCCCATTAATATCGGATATTTTGGGACAATTACAGGAAGGCCGTGTGTTCTCTAAATTAGACTTGGTGGAAGCTTACTACCGAGTCCGTATCCGCGAAGGGGATGAGCACCTCACTGCCTTCTCTAGCTGTTTCGGAATGTATGAATTCCTTGTGATGCCGTTCGGATTAAAAGGGGCCCCGGGGGTCTTCATGCAACTCATCAATGAAATCCTACATGACCTTCTATATCGTGGGGTGGTGGTCTACTTAGATGACATTCTCATTTATTCGAAAACTATGGACGAGCATGTGGCTCTGGTCAGGGAAGTTCTGCAACGCCTGCGTAACCATCAACTTTTCGCAAAACTAGCTAAGTGCGAATTTCACCAAAGCAAACTCACGTTTTTGGGATACATCATCTCCCACCAAGGTCTTCGCATGGACCCCGCCAAAGTCCAAGCCGTCCTCGATTGGACTCCCCCCACCAACCGGAAGCAAGTACAGCAATTTCTGGGATTTGCAAACTTCTATCGAGGATTCATCCCTAACTTCGCCCAGGTGGCTCTACCCATTACGGACCTACTGAAAACTAAGGGAAAAGTAAGCTCGGCTGCCTTGCCCTCCGCAAAAATCCTATGGACTGAGCAATGCCAAGCCGCCTTTCTGGCCCTCAAACGCCTCTTCACTTCGGAGCCGGTGCTACAGCACCCAGACCCAAATCAAATGTTCATTGTGCAAGTCGATGCTTCCGATGTAGCCATGGGAGGGGCTCTCCTCCAGCAAGGACCAGATGGTCTTCTTCACCCTTGCGCTTACTTTTCAAAAAAATTTGCGCACGCTCAATTAAACTGGCCCATCTGGGAGAAAGAGGCCTCAGCAGTTCATCATGCACTGACTCTATGGCGACAATTCTTGGAAGGGTCTAAAGTCCCCTTTGAGGTTTGGACCGATCACAAAAATCTAGCTGCCCTCACGGGGTCCCATAAGCTATCGGCGAAACAACAACGGTGGGCGGAGTTCTTCGCTCAGTTCCGTTTCACCCTGAAGCACGTCCCTGGGAAGCAGAACGTTCTCGCGGATGCCCTCTCCCGTTTACCACAATATCCGGTAAAACTCGAAAGACCCACCAACTCTCTGTTCACCCCTATGCAACGTGGGGCCCTACCTATGCTGGCTGTGCAAACTCGATCCCAGCAGCAGCACACCTTACCCAACTTACAAGCTCCGCCAGCCCAACCGGCTGCCCAGCCGCCACCGCAACAAACCGGAGTTCCCGCCCTTCCTACCCCTCCGACCGCCCAGCCGCCTGCAGTCTGCGCACCGCCGCACGTAAGTACTAGCCCCATAACTGTTTCTAAGATCTCCATGGCCGACGGGGGGCCCCCCTCCAAAATCCCCATCTCCGAGTCCTTTTTAACTGTCCTTCGGGACCAGTGCCTTTTAGAACGTTCCGCTCATACCCTACCTCCTGGTGTTTTGGAACAAGGAGGGTCCTGGTACAAGGACTCGAAATTGTATGTACCCAAAGCTCTCCGGAAGGACGTTTTACATTTAGCTCATGGAGCCAAAACAGCTGGGCACTTTGGGTTTCTGAAAACCCTTCACTTATTGCGCAGACAGTTCTGGTGGGGGGGAATGCGTTCCGACATTGACTCCTTCATCCGCAGCTGTCCCGTTTGTGCCGCTGCGAAACGATCGCAGGGCAAACCCCCGGGACTGCTACAACCTCTTGAAACGCCCAGCAAACCTTGGGAAGTGATTGCTATGGACTTCATGACTGATCTCCCTCTCAGTGGGGGTAAAACTGTGTTGTGGGTTGTTACTGATTTGTTTTCTAAGCAAATACATTTGATTCCATGCGCAGGGATCCCCTCTGCTCAGAAACTGGCCCGCCTCTTCGTGACGCATATCTTTCGTTTACATTCGTTTCCGCGTAAGATAATTTGTGACCGCGGAAGTGGTTTCGTTTCTAAGTTTTGGAAAGCTTTCCTCAAGTTGGTGGGAGTGGAACAAGGGTTGTCTAGTGCATACCATCCTCAAACTGATGGTCAAACTGAACGTGTCAATGCTGTACTTGAATGTTATTTACGCTGTTATGTTAACTACCACCAGGATAACTGGGTGGAACTATTACCTTTAGCAGAATATGCCTACAATAATGCCATGCATCAATCCACAGGTTTTAGCCCATTTTTTGCTGTGTATGGACAAGATTTCAGTCCCATCGCTCCTGCAGATGATGTAGAGGGGGAGGGGAACCCCGACATTGCCTCCTGGGCACACGCCCTCCGTACCACTTGGCCCTGGCTCGTTAGCAACCTCGACCGGGCCAAACGTAAATACAAAGCGCAAGCTGACAAACATCGCTCCCCCGGGGGTGATCTGCAAGTGGGTGCTTTGGTTTACCTTTCCACCAAAAATCTCCGTTCCACCCAACCGTGCCATAAGCTCAGTGCTAAATTCATTGGCCCTTTCCCCATCACCCGGGTCATAAACCCTGTCACGGTGGAACTGGCTCTCCCCAAATCCTTGAGGCGTGTGCATCCTGTTTTCCACATTAGCCTCCTCAAACCCCATGTTGCTTCTCCACAGTGGCATCCGGACCCACCTCCTGCGCAACCCATCATGGTGGGGGGGGAGGAACACTTCGAAGTCTCCAAGATCCTTGACTCCCGTGTTCACCATGGCAACCTGCAATATTTAGTCCGTTGGAAACATTTCCCCCCTGCCTATGACGAATGGGTGCGCGCTCGGGATGTCTCCGCCCCCGACCTCGTCGACGCCTTTCACATTACTTACCCGGATAGGCCAGCCCCCTTGCGAACTGGGAGGGGGCCTTGAGGGGAGCAGAATGTCAGGCTGCTATCTCGGTTTCGTTATTGCCTCTGTCTCTGCGCTGTATTGTCTGCCCCCCAAGGTCGCATACCTAGGCCTGGGAACTCAGCTCCTGGGAAACTGTATTCAGCCTATGCGTGTAATCTCCCGCCTTTCCTGCCTTATAATATCTCCCAGCTAGTGAGTCTCTCATAGCTGTCATTTTATTCGTTTGCACTGTATGCCTATTTGACCAGTAAAAGCCATCTGTTTGGACTCTATATGACTTTGTGGTGATTTCTGGTTCTGTGGGCCAAGGGCTGACACCTTGGAGACTTCTAAGCAGAGGCTAGATGGCCATCTGTCAGCAATGCTGATTCTGTGAGTTTAGGCAGATGATGAAAGGGAGAGCAGGAAAAGTTGCGTCAGCGTTTGATTCTCGTGGCCCTTTCATGCATGCCGAGGGTAGTACCGATCACCTCTTTGGGGTCAGGAAGCAATTTCCCTCCAGGCCAGATTGGCCAGAGATCCTGGAGGTTTTTTTTGGGGGGGGGCATCTTCTGGGCATGGAGTAGGGGGTCACTGGGTGGGTGTGGGGGGAAGGCAGTTATGAATTTCCTGCATTGTGCAGGGGGTTGGACTAGATGTAACCTGGTGGTCCCTTCGAACTCTATGATTCTATGATGTATAATTTTGAGACTGTCCCTGTTAGGGAACTGGTAATTTGGAGACTTCTCCTCAGATCACATGACCGTAGTTTGTTCTAGAACAAGGTTTAGAAGACCACAGTGCGAGATGTTTTAGTTGCTGTTCATGTTAACGTTGTTTTGTTTATTCAGTTCATTTATACTTCGCCTTTCTCCCCAATAGATACTCAAGGTGGCATATATCGTTCTCCTCTCCTCAGGAGTGCAAACTACAGGTTTAGAAATTTCTAGATATTTGGGGTTGAAAATTTGTGGAGGCAGAGTTTGGGGTAGGGTTGCCAGGTCTCTCTTCACCCCTTGCGGGAGACTTTTGGGGTGGAGCCTGAGGAGGGCGGGGTTTGGGGAGGGGAAGGACTTCAATGCCATACAGTCCAATGGCCAAAGTGGTCATTTTCTCCAGGTGAACTGATCTCTATTGGCTGGAGATCAGTTGTAATAGCAGGAGATCCCCAGCTAGTACCTGGAGGTTGGCAACCCTAGTTTGGAGAGGGGAGGGACCCCAGTGGATATGTCATTGAATCCACCCTCCAAAGCAGCCATTTTCTCCAGGGGAACGGTCCTCTGTCCTCTGCAGATTAGGTGTAATTCTGGGAGAAATTCAGTGCCCGCCTGGAGGATGGTAAGCCTACCTCTCCTCCAAAATATTGTCGAAGGCTTTCACGGTCAGAGTTAATTGGTTCTCGTAGGTTATACAAGACCACGTAGGTTATCCTCGTAGGTTATCCAAGACCTCGTAGGTTATCCAAGACCACGGTTACACAGCCCGGATAACCTACGAGAACCAACTACCTCTCCTCCGTTTTATCCTCATAACAAGCCTGCAAGGTAGGCTAGGTTGAGAGTGTATGATTGACCTGAGGTCAACCATCAAATGTTTGTGGGAGGGTGGGAATTCGAACCTGAGTCTCCCAGATCATCGGATACTCTTTCTAATTACTGTGCTATCCTGGCTAATGGTTTTAAGCCATTCCTCATTCTGTTGGTCTCTTTGTGGACACCAAATATCACATAGAGCTCAGTCCACCTGGAGAAAATGGCCGCTTTGGCAATTGGAATCTATGGCATTGAAGTCCCTCCCCTCCCCAAACCCCACCCTCTTCAGGCTTTGCCCCAAAAAACTCCCGTCGGTGGTGAAGAGGGACCTCACAACCCTTAGGTGGGGCCTGGAGATCTCCCAGATTTACAATGAATCTCCATACTATAAAGATCAGTTATCCATCCTCCACGTGGGCTGAGAGTTCGGAGAGAACTGTGAGTAGGCCAAGGTCACCCAGCAGGCTTCATGTGGAGGAGTGAGGAATCGAACCCGGTTCTCCAGGTTAGAGTCCGCCACTCTTAACCACTACATCACGCTGAATCTCATGCTGAGTAACTCCAGTCCAAATCGATCGACTTCAACACACTCTGAGTAACTCTGCCTCGGATTGCCCTGTTAATTCATCAAAACCTTTTAAATCCATTAGTCCAACCAATTTGTCAACTAATTGTTGCAGACCCAGTCACGGTAGGTGCGCAAGCACCAAGATCTGCTGTCTATGAGCAAAATATACACACAGGAGTGTTTCTGGCCAAGTCCCACGGTGTGCCAAGGTCTATTTTAGCTGAAACAGCAAGGCGAGTCAGGTCCTTTGCCAGATGCTACTGCAGCTTTCCTGAGCAAAGAGAAAAAATAAGACTTGTGACTGACTCTTACTGGGAGTGACATCAGTGAGTACATCGGAGAAATGCAAGGCAGCAGTCCTATCATACCCTTGACAGAACCCGTGACTGATGGGTGATGGAAAATACCAGTACGTCTTTCTGATTTTGTAAAAGCATCCTTGAAATCAGGGTCCTCCGCAAAGGTCTTGGGGGTCAGGTGGGATGGAAGAATCCACTACCAAGCCAAAGGCCACTGTGAGCACACTCATAGAATCAAAAAGTTGGAAGGGACCACCAGGGTCATCTACTCCTACCCCCTGCACAATGCAGGAAATTCACAGCTACCTTTCCACCACACACCCCCAGTGACCCCTACTCCATGCCCAGAAGGTGGCCAAGATGCCCTCCCTCTCATCATTTGCCTAAGGTCATAGAATCAGCCTTGCTGTCAGATGGCCATCTAACCTCTGCTTAAAACCCCCAGGAAAGGAGAGCTCACCACTTCCCAAGGAAGCCTGTTCCACTGAGGAACCGCTTTGACTGTTCGAAATTTCTTCCTAATGTCTAGAGGGAAACTATTTTGATTTACTTTCAACCCATGGGTTCTGTTCTTGCTGATATCCCCACACTTACAGTACATCTTTTCATAGTCTGTTTTAACATCCACATACTTCACTCACCCTTTGTGCAGGGGGGGAGATCTTTATAGTGGGCTGTAAGCGCTCATCAGACGAGATGATGACCATACCCTTTGATCGGTCCATGAAATATAAATGGTAGGCTCCAGCAGCCTCAGTTTGCCTTGGGTCTATGCAGCAAAAGGGAGAGGGCTAACCCTTCAAGCTTCACACGGGGCACTTTCACACATCCTGAATAAATGCACTTTCAGTCCCCTTTGAATGCACTTTAACAATAGTTTGCAAGTGGAGTTTCCTGTTTCACAGTAAAATCCAGCTGCAAAGGGGATTGAAAGTGCATTATTCAAGATGTGTGAAAGCGCCCTCAGTCTCAGTATTTGAAACTCGATTCCCTGCTTGTTATTGTCATTGTAAATGGGAAAATGCCTTTCTAAAGGACATCTATTTTATTTTGTATTTGTATCCCATCCTCAATCTCCAGCCAAAGGGTATTTTTCTCCTTTAAAATGCAAATCCCTCTGGAAGCCTGGTTCCCTGAAGGTATTAACCCCCCTCTCCCCTGCACACTCCCGAGGCATTTTGAGGCTGCATAAGCCCGTCATTTGCCTTTTATGGATGGAATGACACGTGACCATCTTGTCTGGGCAGCAGTTGGGGTTGAATAAGGAATTCGATTTTTCTCACAAATAAACAGACGAAGATAAAAATAAACGATATTCAGCTTCCTAGTCTTCACCGCTTTGTTATCTTCCCTTCCTTGCACCCTTCCTCTTAGTTGGAAAAACATTCACTGTGCTTGTGGGAGGCATTGCATAAGTTACTTGCACGTTGGAGGGGGAAGGAAGGTTAGAATAAGCCCTGAAGCTTTTCGTGGAGAATTTCCAGACTAGTAACCTTCAGTTTTAGCAAAAGGAAGCCTCAGTGATTTAAAAATAAAGTAACCCATTCAAATGGCTGCTCTTTTTTTATTATTTTTTATGACAGAGTGGGTAGAAAACACTTGTCAATAAGGCACCTGCAGTAGTATAAAGCGATCGGGTTGGAGTACAAAGCTAGTGGATCCTTCCTCGTCGGGTCGAGAACTGGAATGAAAGGCAGCAGTTTCCGTCTGTAACAGTGAGGACCATGTTGCATGTCATGCCTCAACATCTGGCTGGCCTCGATGGACGAAGGACGTACTTCATCCCATGGCCCTTTGCAAGGTGGTTTTGTGTGCCTTCGCTAAAACGTCGTCGCTGACTTCCCTAAGGCTAACCAGTGAGTTCCAGACAAGTAGCCTTCGGTTTAGTAAAAGAAAGCCCACAGTTGTTTAAAAATAAAGTAAGCCATTCTTCCCTAAGGCTAACCAGTGAGTTTCTGGCATATGAGTGACAAACCAGGAGACCACCTGAGCCATCCTTTTAGCCCTTCGGCTACCTGAGGTGAGCTTGCAAAAGCCCTCTGCACATAGGGGGTTACCGCATTATGTATTCCCAGCGATGTATTAAGAGTTTGAAAATGTTAAAAAAAACATCGCTTTAAAAGGGTTTTTGGATACCACGGCTAAACAATGGTTGGAAGACGTCTTCACAGCTAAAGGGGCCAAACAAAGTGCGAACGGTATTTTTTATAACATTTTCAAACTCTTAATACATCTTAATCACTCCGGTGGCCTGGCCAGGTGGAGAGTTCCAGCCGTTCGTTACCTGTCAGCACGAGCTGTCCCTACACAAGGGGTGCCTACACAAGGGGGTCCTGAAGGCCCTGCACGCCTGCCACCCGGGGATCGTGCGAATGAGGCGCTAGCCAGGAGCTACGTCTGGTGGCCAGGCATCGATCCTGCAGTTGAGGAGTGGGTCAGCCAGTGCCGACCCTGCCAGGAGCCCTGACCGGAAATGCCACAGGCCCTGACTCAACGCTGGGAATCAACCCGCACCCCCTGGTCCCGCATACATATTGATTTCGCGGGCCCCTTTCAGGGTAAGACTTTCTTGGTCGTGGTCGACTCCTACTCCAAATGGTTGGAGGTAGTCACCGTCCCATCCATGACGGCGCGCGGGGTCGTTCGGGAGCTGTGCCGCCTTTTCCCAACCCACAGCCTGCCGGACACGGTGATCTCGGACAACTGGGCACAATTCACGTCAGCCGAATTCCAGGACTTTATGGCAAGGAACTTGATTCACCACGTAACCTTGGCGCCTTTCCACCCATTCACCAACTGCCAGGCTGAGCTGATGGTCCGGACAACAAAAGAAGCCCTGCGGCGACTAACCCACGGAGACTGGGACGCAGACCTGGTGGACTTCTTACTAGCCCAGCAAGTCACCCCAAGCTCCGTGACCGGGAAGAGCCCTGCCGAGCTCATGATGGGTCGCCGGCCTAAGACGCTGCTCGACCGCCTACACCCAGACCTCGCACCCGATAAAACTGGCCGAGAGGCACCTACAGCCACCCTGAAGGTCGTTGAGCAGGAATACCCCATCTATGCCCGGAACTACGGGGCAGGTCCGGCATGGATCCCGGCCATGGTCCAGGAAGCAACTGGCCCGGTATCATACCAGGTCACCACCCCGGAAGGCCGAGTTTTGAGGCGGCACATTGACCAACTGTGCCGCTGCCCGGCCGACCTCAACCCCGCCACGGTGACTCCAGAGCTCCCCAGCATCGCGGACCCGGAGATCGCCGGAGCGGCAGGACCTGAGCTGATAGGTGAGTCACCAACAGTCTCACGGATGGAATTCCCCGAAGCTCGGGCGGCGGAAGCACCCGCCACCTCGGGCACGAGCAGCGCCGTGATCCCGGATCTACGGATGCCCCAAGCTCCAGCAACTCCTGTTCCCGCTCCCCGCCGGTTGCAACGGGCCCGAACAAGACCGGCCTATCTTGAGGACTTTGTATGCTCGAGCATTGTCGGGACTTAGGGGGGAGGGGTGTTATGTATGTGTTAGAAGGTAAGCAGGGGGAAATCCTAGGAGCTTGAGACCTGGGCAAAGGCTCCTAGCCCTGCTCGCCCCATTGGCCAAAACCGGGCCGCGCTATTGGCCCTAAGCCAGCGTGCGCCATTGAGCATAGGGAGGTTGTTCCCCCCTATCACAGATCAGGGGGGGAGCGGCCACAGGCGGCCAGGGGGGCATATAAGCAGGACCATTCCCAATGTATCCCCAGTTCTGTTCTACCCTACAATAAACGTTGGTTGCATTGAACTCCGTCTCCGACCTCTTGAATCCTGCCCACGCAGACTTAACAGTCAGGATGAATCTCTTGATCAAGGCCTTGATACAAAAATAAGAGAATGTAAGGAGGAAGAAGAAGAATTTGGCTGTTTGAATAATTGGAAAAATTTCGGGTTTATTAAACCCAAACCTGAAAATACACGGATCACAGCTGAGTGCTGGGCGCCATGGAGCCCGGCGTTCAGTTCTACGCCGCTGGGGTGTAAAGATCCCCGCTGCTTGCCAACTCTCCGGCAGGCAGCACAAATCTGATCCCCTTGGGCCTCGGCGAAGTTTGTGGACTTTGCAGAGGCCAGGCGCTGGCGATCTGACTCAGCCAGCAGGTAAGTAAGGGGGGAAGGGAAGAGGGGAAGGATGGGGGGGGGAAATAATGGCGGGGAGGGAAGAGAGAAGGGGAGGGAGGGGAAAAATGGTAGCAGGGCCAAAGCAGCTCCAAATAATGCTGGAAAATTTGGCATTATTTGGGATCCACTTTTTTTGCTCCCTTTTATTGCCGCCATTTTTAAACCGGTAACCCAACCCTCCTGGAAAATAGCGAAAAGGTATTTTTTGGGATTTCCCCCGGTTCGGCTTTAGCCAAATGCATACCCTTATTGGCAACCCTAGTGTGCAGGCAGTGTGCGTGACTGTGACTCGAGGTGATAGGAACGCTTGTAAATGGGTAGAGAAAAGAAGCACAGCCAGGTGGGTTGGCAAGAAGAGTGGCCGAGTAGTGGGCAGAGGGGAGGCCATGGCCCCTCAAAACCTGGCACCAGCCCAGCATCCCAGATAATTTTACAGAACTGGTTTTGATAGCATTTGACTCAGGTGATGATTCCACACGTCCCAGCATCAATACAAATAACATTGCGTGGCTTCTGTTTGGATTTTGCTGACTACACAAAAAGAAGACGAGTTCTGATTCTGCTATTCTGATTCTGCTATTCTGATTCTGTGTTAAACAAATCATTTGAAAATGGAGATCCTCTGAAGTCAAACAATTCTCCTACGTTTCACCTGGATCTTAACATTGTCAGCTCCAAAAGGAACATGTGCTAGTTGCATTCACATTCAGGACTTATTGCATGCTTTTGCTGGTGCGGACGGGTTCCATTTTTCCCGAAGGCCGCAAATAAGAAACCCAGTGTCTCTTGGTTATGTCATAGGATCTTTGAATTGTTTTCCTTCCATTGTATCATGTCACAGGCTAGGGTTGCCAGGCCCCTCTTCGACACTGGTGGGAGGTTTTGGGGGTGCAGCCTGAGGAGGGCTGGGTTTGGGGAGGGGAGGGACTTCAATGCCCTAGAGTCCAATTGCCAAAGCGGCTATTTTCTCCAGGTGAACTGATCTCTATCAGCTGGAGATCAGTTGTAATAGCAGGAGATCTCCAGCTAGTACCTGGAGGTTGGCAAACCTATCTCAGGTGCATCTAGGTAAAAAAAGAAGAAGCTTTTTCTGTATCGGCTGCCTTGAGCAGGGGAAACTATGGTGTTAATGGGCTTGGCAGCCTTGTAAATACAGCTCTGCAGTGGTTAGAAAAGCAAATAGATGTGAGAAGACTGAAGAGGCTGCAGGACTGAGGAGTCGCAGACTGGGAGAGGCCTCCAGAGGTCAAGTCCCTCATGGCCCTGGGAATGCTTTGGTTGGATGCTAGCATGGGCGGGGCCTTCGTTTCCAGGCAGTATCATAGGACCCTACAGGAGCTGCAGCATTCGGCACAGTGTGGCTTCTTTTTCTTGGGGCTGAAGATCGTGAGGATCGCTTCATCAAAGACAGCCTTCAGGCCCTTCTGCGTCAAAGCTGAACACTCCAAGTAGCACTGGGCCCCGATCTTGAAAGAGAGGGAGAAAACCAGGCATTAATGGGGCTGAGCACTGTACAACATTTCTATGTTTAGTTCTCTGGGTTGGAAAATACCTGGGGACTTTGGAGGTGAAGCCTGGGGAGGGCGGGGTTTGGGCAGGGTATAATGCTATAGAGTTAGGGATGCCAGACTTCAGGTGGGATCTGGGTAGGGTTGCCAGCTCCAGGTTGGGAAATACCTGGAGATTTTGGGGGTGGATCTCAGAGTGCACCGTCATTCCACTCTGGGGGCTGTCATTTCAGTCCCAGAGCGCAGATTCTGTTCCCTGGAACCATTATTCCACTCTGGGGGCTGTCAATCCAGTGCCGGAGTAGTCTGTCCGGGCCAAATGACCTTAATGGAAAACCCATTCTGCATTTTCTTTGCAACTGTTTTTGTGCTGTAATGTATTTCAATAGAGCCCATGCAAGTGCAGCTAAGTTGGTTCCTGATTATGCAAACACTCTCTTCCTCCCCGCCCCGCACTTTGGCTGGATGAGGAGGGGGAAACCTGGATTGCCTTATGCACACAAGTAGCTGCAATTTGAACCAAGTTGATCTCAGAGCAGACTTTAAATCCGTGGCAAAACAGCATTGGGAAAACCCGAGAAAAGTGTGGAGTGGGCGTGAGGTCAACTACGAGAGATAGAAAACTCATGCATAACTCCAAGGAACAACCTAGTCAGTCCAGTGGTGAATGTGAGTCAAAGTACCCATGCATAAAGGACCTAGCTCAACATGCAAGAATACTTTGCATTTTCTGTTCTGATCCAGATAATGGCAGGTAAGCAGGTTTCTGTGTATGTAATGATGGTAATTAAAAAGGAAGAGATAGGAAGAAAACCACTATACCTCTTTTGCCAGTTTGATGCCATGTTCGTAAGTCAGGGGTTTCTCCTTCATGTAGAATAATCGGGTCAAGGTTTTGGGATCGTCTCGTAGGTCAATCTAAAAAGTTAACAGATATACAAATCTCTGGTCACAATATCTGAGCAGGAAACTTTGGGATTTATTTCAAACTTCTCATCCCTGCAGTTTCAACCCCATCAAATTTTTGTTCTCATTTCATTTCTCCTTCATGTGAATTATCCCACGGTTCCTTATTTCTGCACTATTCTTTTTCCTCGTGCTGAATTTTTCCTACAAAATTGATTTTTCAATGTGATTTGTGCATCCATATATTATGTAAAATAAGTCATGATGGGTAGCTGTGTTTGTCTGTAGAAGTAGAAAAGAGCAAGAGTCCAGTAGCACCTTAAAGACTAACAAAATTTCTGGCAGGGTATGAGCTTTCGTGAGTCACAGGTCACTTCTTCAGATAACTGGTATCTGAAGAAGTGAGTTGTGACTCACGAAAGCTCATACCCTGCCAGAAATTTTGTTAAGTCTTTAAGGTGCTATTGGACTCTTGCTCTTTCCTAGGTATTATGGGTCATGCATATAAATGATGCAGTTTATTCATATAAACACCATATAACTTGTGCATTAAAGCATTCCTCAATGCTCCACACTATGTTGACTCTCTTCCTGTTGTGGTGCTGTTAGTCAGAGAAGCACTCCCCCCCAGAAGTTGGCAACAATCCTAATTCGACACACTTGTGTTCACCCATGTTTCCAATATTTGTATTCTTTGTTTAAAGGATTACCATGGCTACCTTTATTTCATTATTATCAAGTCTGATTTCCCCACATCCCTTCGACCAATCTTTGTTTTGACATATTCCCCTCAAAAACATAGCTACAAATAAAAAAAAACAAAATGACAAATTGGATAAAAGTTCAGAGTGAATGTCAATTAAAAATAGATTGCACTGAGTCAGACCCTCAGTCCATCAAGGTTAGTCTTGTCTACACTGACTGGCAGCAGCTCGCCAGGGTCTCAGGGCGAGGTCTTTCACGTCATCTACTACCGGATCTTTTTAACGGGCGATGTCGGGGATTGAACCTGGGACCTTCTGCATGCCAAGCAGACGCTCCACCACCGAGCCACAGCCCTCAAACAGGCTCTTTGCAGCTCGTTCGTATGGTGGTATTAGAATCTGGCCATAAGATTATGTGTTAATTCCAACACCCCTATGAAGGAACCTATTGTCTGAACCAACTCTGCAGAGGGTTGGGGACCCCTTGTATACAAAAGGGAGGACAGGACCAGGGAGGGGAAGCAGCAGTGCGGAGTGGATCATGAGGGGAATCTCTTGCCTCGTCCCCAGGCAAAGAGTTGTCTTTCCAAAGAGGGAGAATAAGGTTGCCAGGTGTCCCCCCCACCCGGCCACTGGCGGAGGATGGGGGCCCATGGTGTTGCTAGCTCCAGGTTGGGAAACTCCTGGAGATTTGGGGGTGGAGTCTGGGGAGGAGAGGGACTTCAGAGCCAGCACGGCATAATCTTTAAGAACAGCAGACTCTAATCTGGAGAACCGGGTCCAATACAGACCTCTTGTGAGGCAGGCGGGGCTGAGAGAGTTCTGAGACAACTGTGATTAGTAGGGTCCCTCTTTGCCACCAGCGGGAGGTTTGTGGGGCTGAGGCTGAGGAGGGCAGGGTTCGGGGCGGGACTTCAGTGCCTTAGAGTCCAATTGCCAAAGTGGTCATTTTCTCCAGGTGAACTGATCTCTATTGGATGGAGATCAGTTGTAATAGCAGGAGATCTCCAGCTAGTACCTGGAGGTTAGCAACCCTAGTGACTAGCCCAAGGTCACCCAGCAGGCTTCGTGTGGAGAAGTGGGGAATCAAACACCAGATTAGAGTCCGCCGCTCTTAACCACTACACCATGCCGGCTCTCACGGGCAAATTTTGGCAGAAACTGCCTGCTTAAGATCTATCTGGGGTTCTTTCTACCTCCTGCACCTGGGAGCTGAGGCTGTCGGAGGAGCAGTATTGGTTATTGTCTTGAGCTTTTTCCAGATGGAGCATCTCACCTTGCCTGAAGCCGTATCTCGCACCTGACCTGTTTTCTGAGTGTGCTTTGGGGTCGTGGCCCGGAGCCTGTTGGAGAGCGTCTTTCGGACTGCGTTGGTGAGATATTTGTTCTGAGCTTCTGAATGGGGGTTGTCTGCTGCTGCTCCTTAAGCTGTTTTTCCTACCACTTCCTCTTCCTCTAAAACCTCTGCCTGTACAAGGGCCTGCTGAAAAACCCTAATCTTGGGCAAATGGACATTTTAGAGCAGGGGTGTCAAACATACGGCCCGCGGGCCGAATCCGGCCCCTTGAGAGCTCGTATCTGGCCTGCAAGCCAGCGGAGGCAGCCACCCCATGTCCCGATCAGGGCTGGAGAGTGCGCTGTGGGTTCGCCAGCTGAGGCAGCCACGCCTCCATCCCGATCTGGGCTGGCGAGGCATGGCCCGGCCTGACCAAGTGACATTTATGTCCTATCCGGTCCTCGTAACAAATGAGTTCAACACCCCTGTTTTAGAGTAAGAGCACTATCTAGCGTGCATGCATAGGAGCCAAGGCCCTGTTGTTAAAGGCAGACTAGGGGGCTGTGTTCTGCAAACTCCTGCGGTCCCCGGTGGCTTGTCTACTGCCCCCTTTCTGCCATTCACCTGCGTTCCTATCAGGACGTAAGGCACATGCGGCATGCAGACTTTCAGTTCCGGCACCCATTCTTCCTGGACGTTGTGGTACGAGGCGGAGTTTACAACAGAGAAGCAGATTAAGAACACGTCCGTGTTGGCGTAGGAGAGGGGTCGTAGCTGATTGTAGTCCTCCTGCCAAGTAAGGGAAAGAATACAAGTTAGGGCATCGCGACAGCAGTGAAATATGAAGAAAACTGAAGTCATTGATTTTCTCCGAAATAGGGAAGGGGGGCATTGATTCCTAAGGGTCTGATCCAGCATGGCTTTTCTTATGTAAGTTCCCTTTCTCTTTCCTCCTTTCCACGTCTCTTTATTGCCAAGGAGATCTCTTAGCACAACCACAAGATGGCAGCAGATATTTGGATTATTGGAACCCCTTTGGCAGTCCTCCCTCCCTCAAATATCCAAGACTTTCCTGGTCTGAAAGGTGAAGCTCAGGGCACTGTTAAGAATTTATATTTAGAAATATAAAGCAGTAATTAAGTACGATAAGGAATATAATACTTTTTATCTGTTTTGCTTCATAACTCGTTTTAAAACGCTGTTTAATATAAATATTGCGTTTATTAAGTACCAAACAAAGTATCTTCTGGTTTATGATAAAAATATTAGGATAGATCACGATGGGTAGCCGTGTTAGTCTGTCAATAGTAGTAGAAAAGAGCAAGAGTCCAGCAGCACCTTAAAGACTAACAAAATTTCTGGCAGGGTATCTGAAGAAGTGAGCTGTGGCTCACGAAAGCTCATACCCTGCCAGAAATTTTGTTAGACTTTAAGATGCTACTTGACTTTTGCTCTTTTCTACTAATATTAGGATAATTATTGTTTAATGGTTATTATTACTTTATTATATATTGCTTATAATTTCCATTGTCCTTTATTACATATTGCTCGTTATATCATCGTTATATTTTTTCTTTTTGCTTTGGTGTAATTAGTTTAATTGTAAATGCGGTCGTGATATGGCTTTGTTTCTTCTTTCTTTCACGTTTTGTTTATATTAAAAAAAATTAAAAATCTTAAAAAGAAAGAATGTCAGGACCAATGTGGAAATGTGGACTACGAAGTCAACATATTACTTTGAGGCAGCCCCTTGGATTTGTGTGATGCTTGTGTATGCTAGGGGTACACATCCTTGCGAAAACACACGTGAGCACAGTTGCCAGGTCCCTCTTCGCCACCGAGGGAGGTTTTGGGGGCAGATCCTGAGGAGGGCAGGGTTTGGGGAGGGGAGGGACTTCAACGCCATAGAGTCCAATTGCCAAAGCAGCCATTTTCTCCAGGGGAACTGATCTCTATTGGCTGGAGATCAGTTGTAATAGTGAGAGATCTCCAGCTACTACCTGGAGGTTGACAACCCTAGAGCACAAGAAACTGCCATAGTGAGAAAAGGTAAAGGTAAAGGTCCCCTGTGCAAGCACCGGGTCATTCCTGACCCATGGGGTGATGTCACATTCCTGACACATGGGCCGACATTTCCTAGGCAGACTTTGTTTATGGCCTTCCCCAGTCATCTTCCCTTTACCCCCAGCAAGCTGGGTCCTCATTTTACCGACCTCGGAAGGATGTCAGGCTGAGTCAACCTTGAGCCAGCTACCTGAAACTAACTTCCGTTGAGATCGAACTCAGGTCGTGAGCAGAGCTTGGACTGCAGTACTGCAGCTGACCACTCTGCTCCACGGGACTCCTAGTGAGAAAAGGAACGGGACTTAATTTTGAAGGCCAGAGACTAAACGGTGGTATGCAAAACGGTCCCAAGGGCCACCAAGCAAAGGTTAAATACGAATCAGTTGAAAATATATTACCTGCCCAGCAGTGTCGTACAGTCCCAGCAAGTGTTGCTTGCCTCCGACCGTCACAGTTACTGTAAAAAGAAAATCGGAAAAGGCGTAAGGAAGGGGAGGGGGAGAACAGAAGAATATATACAGTGACACCTTGGATGTCTCTCCCTTCTCCTCCCACTCCCACGCTGCCATTATTACTGCAAGAACTGGTGATGTTGGAGCCACAGGAGGACATGGAATCATAGAAACGTAGTTAGAAGGGATCCCCAGGGTCGTCTAGTCCAACCCCTGCACAATGCAGGAAATTCACAACTACCCCCCTCCCACACACAGACCCAGTTACTCCTGCTCCATGCCCCGGAGATGGCAAATAATGCTCCAAGATCCCTGGCCAATCTGGCCTGGAGGAGAATTGCTTCCTGACACTGAAGTGGCAATCGGTATGACCCTGCACATGTAAGAAAGGGTCACGAGAGCCAAGCACTGACGCAACCCTTCCTGCCCTCCCATTCATGATCTGCCTAAGTTCTCAGAACCAACAGTGCTGCCAGATGGCCCATCTAGTTTCAAAACCTCCGAAGAAGGAGAGCCCACCACCTCCCGAGGACATGTTTTGGACCAAATTTGACATCAGTTTTTGCCTTTGTAAACTGCTGCAAGACCAGTTATTGCCGTCTCTTGGCTGCACTGTGAGGTAGGTGAGGTTGAGAGAGACCGAGGAAGTGACTGGCCCAAGACCAGTCATTAGGATTCATGGCCAAGTGGAGGAACTGAACATACATCTCATCTAGGCTTACCAGGTCCTGTCGGTCGATCGGCGGGAGGTTTTCTGGGGCGCGCGGTGTGGGCGAGTGCCTGGCTCAATGTGCCCATGCGCCTACACGCCTACATCACTTCCGGTTTACTCGGAAGTGATGGGGATGCTCTCTCAATCTTGGCCGAAGCTCTATGGAAACCATAGAGTTTCGGCTGAATTTGCCGCTTCAGGGTAAAGCCTGAATTGATGTAGGCGCGTCACACGTGTGTGCATGCACGGGGTGCCCACCAGTGTTATTTGGGAATACCCCCAGACACTTTGACTGCTGGAATATACCCAGACAATTGAATTATTGAGGATTATTGGAATATATGTCCTTTGGGTGGCTGAAGAAGATTGGAAACAGGCAAAAGTAACGGGCATCCTGTTCTACCCTTAATCAACAAGGACATTCAAAGAGAAATTATCTCTACACCAAAGAAGACAACAAGGCAACTAATTAAGGACTTTGCTGTTGAAAAGTTATTCTTTATTTAAGTTATTGTATAAGAGAAGAACTTAGGCACTCTGTTGCATCTTAATTTTATTTTCCAAAAGGCATTACAACTATTACATTATGAATCAATAATGTAATATTAATGCTATATGAGTTATAATATATGAAGTAAATATATTCTTATCAACTATAACAAGCCTACAACTGTGTTATTTGAATACCACCTGGAGGCTGGCAACCCTATTACTGGGCCGGAGAACAGGCCCTGTAGTGTTTTAACAATATTACCCCATACATGTCCTTGGCTCTTTACAGGATTACATAAAAGCTCTCCCTGCCTAATTAGATATATCCTTAGAGAAAGTCTGACATTTAAAGATAGAGAGCAAAGGGTGGGGTGATGCAGGGGTCTACGTGGTTGGCTCCGGTGCTAATGAATTAAAGGGAGGGCAGTTACGTCTGCTTAGGGCTAGCTGTTGACTTTTTCATCCTTTCATGACAGTTCTCTTCCATGGAGAGGGCCACCCCCTCCCCATGCCCCAAACGGAGACAACCTCCAGTCCCCATAGCCGATCCTTTGTTATTCTGCAGATGCTGAGTTGAACTTCCCAGATGGCTGGTTGTGTCTGGGCGTCTGGAGATCTAAGGCAGCTCATCAGGCTCAGGAAGGGAACCCCAGAGGGCGCATCCTTGCCTTGAGACCCCCAGAAGCCGCTGCCCAGATCTTCCCTGCTGTGAGTGTTTGGGTTATGTCTGGCTTTCATACACCCTGCATTCATTCCCCCCTTCCTCCTTCTTTATTCCTTCCAAATGGCGGCTCTTTGTAAAGTCTCGGGTCTTGCGTCAGAAGCTGCTGTCTTGGCGAGATTCTGGAAATGCTGGAGGTTTACTTGGGATCAAGCAAGACGGCCGTCGGGTCTGTTTATGTCTTTTGTCTCTCATTCTTT
The DNA here is from genome assembly GCF_029931775.1 of Euleptes europaea. Lineage (NCBI taxonomy): Eukaryota > Metazoa > Chordata > Lepidosauria > Squamata > Sphaerodactylidae > Euleptes > Euleptes europaea. The sequence continues at coordinate 11,567,668 of NC_079317.1, forward strand.
AATTTTTTATTTGTTTTATTGAGTTGTGTCTTTTCTCCTAGGGCCCAGATAAAAGGAGTTTCAGGAAGTGCTGTCCAGTATTGGGCCTGCTTAATTTTATCAGTGGATACTTACACGGATTTATATTACCTTATTCCATTAACTCAGGGGTCCCCAACACGATGCCCTTAGGGACTATGGCCCCAGGCAACAGCTTACCTGGTGCTGGGGTTGCCAACTCTGGGTTGGGAAATTCCTGGAGATTTGGGGAGGACCTGGGGAGGGTGGGGTTTTAGGAGGGGATGGAGCTCAGCAGAGGCTGGAAGCTGGAACTGACCCCCGAGCTAATGAAAAACCCTTAATTAATTTATGACTCCAAGATAGGGTTGCCAACCTCCAGGTGGTGGCTGGAGATCTCCCGCTATTACAGCTGATCTCCAGGCAATAGAGGTTAGTTCACCTGGAGAAAATGGCTGCTTTGGAAGGTGGACTCTATGGCATTATATCCTATTGAAGTCCCTCTCCTCCTCATATTCTGCCCTCCTAAGGCTCCATCCCCCAAATCTCCAGGTATTTCCCAACCTGAAGCTGGCATCCTTAGTTGGGAGGGACCATACAGGTCATCTAGTCCATCCCCTGCTCAATGCAGGATCAGTTGTAATCCCAGGAGATCTCCAGCCTGGAGTAGGGTTGCCAGCTCCAGGTTGGGAAATACCTGGAGATTTTAGGGCAGAGCCTGAGGAGGGTGGGGTTTGGGAAGGGGAGGGACTTCAATGCCAGAGAGTCCAATTGCCAAAGCAGCCATTTTCTCCAGGTGAACCTACCTCTGTCGCCTGGAGATCAGTTGTAATAGCGGGAGATCTCCAGCCACCACCTGGACGTTGGCAACCCTAACCTGGAGGTTGGCAAACCCTACTCTGCATACCAGTTCCAGGGGCAACATCGGGTGAAAGCCTCGGCCTCGATGCCTTTTGTTGGCCCTTCGGAGTAACTGTTTGACTAGTGTGTGAGACAAGATGCTGGACTAGATGAACCACAGCTCTGCTCCAGCAGGGCTTTTCTTATTGTCTTATGTTCCGCACGCAGAGGCAGTAAGCCTCTGTGCTAGGAGGCAACATCAGGGGAAGGCTTTGGCCTCTAGGTCCTCTTGTTGGCCCTCCAGAGGAACTGGTTGCCCCCTGCGTGAGACAGGATGCTGGACTAGATGGACCACTGGTCTGACCCAGCAGGGCTCTTCTGATGTTCTAATGAAGGCCTTGGCCTCTGTGCCCTGTGGCGGGCCCTCCAGGGGAACTGGTTGGCCCCTGCGTGAGACGGGATGCTGGACTAGATGGGCCACTGGTCTGATCCAGTGGGGCTCTTCTTGTATGGGTGTCTCGCTCCATAATGCAGCCTCTGCATGGTTGGACAGAAATCAGGCTGCATAGCTTATTGGACTCAGAGTAAGGACTAGGGTTGCCAGCCTCCAGGTAGTAGCTGGAGATCTCCTGCTGTTTCAACTGATCTCCAGCCGATAGAGATCAGTTCCCCTGGAGAAAATGGCCGCTTTGGCAATTGGCCTCTATGGCATTGAAGTCCCTCCCCTCCCCAAAACCCTCCCCGAGCTCCGCCCCCAAAACCTCCTGCCAGTGGCGAAGAGGGACCTGGTAACCCTAGTAAGGACTGAAACCGCAGGTGTGGTGGAGAAGTAGAGGGAGAGGCAGCCTGCGAGCAGGCTGATGTAACAACAAGGCAACACAAGGAAGGGATTGATCGGCCCTGTCACCTCCTCAAAAATGGCTTCCTGGTAAATCTAGTTGCTGACAACGGATCTACACTATTTATTAAATCAATGGCCAATACCAGCCAGTCCCAATAAAGATACACAAAGCCCTGCGAGAGACAGCTAATGAACAACCCTGCCCGAGGGGAAAGATTCTGTCTAACTCTTATCGGCTGGAGGTTGACAGGCTGGTAATAGGAATTCAATGCACAACAAATCTGTTCTTTAAACAGGGAAGGAAAGCGTAGTCAGGAAGATAAATAGGACAACAGCCCTCTCACAGCCTCCTGAGCGAGGCAGGAGCCAAATCTCGATTTGTTAAATGCTCGGGATGTTGCTGCTGATTGACAAGAGTTAGATTTGGGTTCCCACGTCTGTCGCAGAATGCTGTCTTTGACTGGGTTTGAAGAGCCGTTTCATCACTTCGGCAGGCAGCTGCTTATGGAGTCCTCGCAGAAGAGGGAACTGTTTATCGGGATCTTTCAACTTCACTGCTTGCATCTGGGTGGGTTCCCTTCCCCTCCTCGAGCATCCCAGAATGAGAACATTGTGCTTTAAGGAGAAAGATGTGTGCGTGAGTGGAAAAGGCAGAGCAGCTGGGAGGAAGGGGAAGGGGGTCACGGGGTTTATTGTCATCAAAAATTACCTCCAGATGGAGAGAATAAGCGAATTTCGCTTGCCCAAATGAAATTTTCCCATCTAGTTCAAGCGCAAGGTTACCGGCACACACAGGATATGCTTACAGTACTGTTTAGGGTTGCTATCTCTGGGTGGGGAAATGCCTGGAAATTTTTTTGGGGGGTGGAGCCTGGGGAGGGCAGGGTTTGGGGAGGAGAGGGACCTGAGCCATACAGTCCCCCTCCAAAGCAGCATTTTCTCTAGGGGAACTAGGGTTGCCAGGTCTCTCTTCGCCACCAGCGGGGTTTTTCCCCTCTATCAGCTTATGGTTGCCAACCTCCAGGTAGTAGCTGGAGATCTGCTATTACAACTGGTCTCCAGATGACAGAGATCAGTTCCCCTAGAGAAAATGGCTGCTTTTGCAATTGGACTCTATGGCATTGAAGTCCCTCCCCTCTCCAAACCCAGCCCTCCTCAGGCTCCGCCCCCCCAATCCCCAGGTATTTCCCAACGTGGAGCTGGCAACCCTACTGTGGAATAATTATTATGGATCTGAAATGTTCCTATCAGAAATGTATAAAATGAATTAGGAGAGTTATTTTTAAGCTCACATGAGCTCCCCTTCTTATAACCACCACCACCTTTGAACAAACAAGTTCCTAAAGATATCCCTTAACTCTTTAAGCACCTTGCAGTATAATTGTTATTATGCATCTGAAATGTTCCCATCAGAAATGTATAAAATGAATTAGGAGTTATTTTTAAGCTCACACGAGTTCCCCTTCTTATAACTAACACCTTCTTTAAATAAACAATATCCTGAAGACATCCCTTAAATCTTTAAGCACCTTGCATTATTATTATACATCTGAAACGTTCCCATCAGAAATGTATAAAATTGGTTAAGGAGAGTTATTTTTAAGCTCACATGAGTTCTTCTTATAACTAACACCTTCTTTAAATAAACAAGTTTCCAAAGATATCCCTTAACTCTTTAAGCTCCTTGCAGTACTCAGACATGGTAATTAAAGTTAAATTAAACCCCTTGAGGCAGCGTCTGAACAAGCAGCATAAAAAAAAAAAAGTACAAAAACTAGTAATGTCTTGAGACCAAGAGTAAAGTCTTTCTACCTTAGCTGACACATTTTTATCATGCCTTTCCTTTAGGGAGCTCAGAGTACCATGCAAGATTCCCGTTTTAGTCTCACAACGACCCTGTGAGGCTGGTTAGGCTGCACAAGTGTGGCTGGGCCTAGGTTAGCTAGGGTTGCCAGGTCCCTCTTTGCCACCGGCGGGAGGTTTTGGGGATGGAGCTTGAGGGGGGCAGAGTTTGGGAAGGGGAGGGACTTCAATTACGGTTGCCAACTGCCAGGTAGTAGCAGGAGATCTCCTGCTAATACAACTGATCTCCAGCTGATAGAGATCAGATCACCTGGAGAAAAATGGCCGCTTTGGCAACTGGACTCTATGGCATTGAAGTCCCTCCCCTCCCCAAGCCCCGCCCTCCTCAGGCTTCGCCCTAAAAATCTCCCGCCGGTGGTGAAGAGGGACCTGGCAACCCTAACTTCAATGCCATAGTGTCCAATTGCCAAGGTGGCTATTTTCTCCAGGGGAACTGATGTATATCGGCTGGAGATCAGTTGTAAAAGCGGGAGATCTCCAGCTACTTCTGAAGTGCCCTGGTTGTCTTATAGAGTCCAATGAAGACAACTAGGAGGAGGATAAAAAGAGCAACAGTTCTCTATTTAGCTCAGTGGTTCCCAAACTTTTTTTGACCAGGGACCACTAGGACTTTTTTGTTCGGTGCAGGGGCCCCAAGGTTCAAAATAAAAATTCTGAGAATTTGAAAATAAACTTTAATCATAACTGTTAGTTAAACATTAAACTTAGAACAATATTTGAATATATATTTTTATAATAGATAACTTTTTAATTGAAAATATTAATTTATTATGGGTTTATAACTTTGTTTCGCGGACCTTAATTTAGTTCCCGGGGACCCCTGGGGGTCCACGGACCCCTGGTTGGGAACCAGTGATTTAGCTAAACACAGACCTGGGGGTAAAATGTAGTGCCTGTGATCATTATTATTATTTGAATGTATGCTTTTGTATTTAGTTTGCATAATTGCTCTTGTGGAAATGCCAGGCCTAAAGTATAAGAGCTGGTTTGGAATACTGTGTATTCATGCGCGCACCCATGGAAGCTTTGGGAGGTTGGCATCCGGGAGCCATGAACCAACAAATCATGGCCTCTGTGTCTGGCACCGCCTCGCACCAGCAGAGAGCTCTGAGTTACGTTCATCTTCAGGAATGTGGTCTCTGCTTACCAAGCTCACAAGATCAGGCACTGACTAAGTGACGCCTTCAGCCAATATCTATAGGTTGTGCTGGTTGGAGTGGGGTGGACACTTAATGTGCTTTTGTGTATCAATCTGCTTGTCAGATTGGGTCTGCCCCATGCGAATGCATAAATAATACTGACTTTCCTTTGTTTCTCTGGTGAGTAACTCTGCATCTTATTTGTGGGTTATTTCACCCCAGGGTCTTTACTTAGCTAAATAAAGAACTGGTCCGTTAACCTCCTCCTAGTTGTCTTCATTGGACTCTATGAGACCACTAGGCATTTCAGAAATAACCCACAAATAAAATGCAGAGTTACTCACCCGAGAAACAAAGGAAAGTCAGTATCATTTATGCATTCGCATGGGGCAGACCCATGGCTGCTGACAAGCAGATTGATACACAAAAGCACCAATGCACATTAAGTGTCTACTTCACTCTAATTGGCATAACCTATAGATCTTGGCCGAAGGCGTCACTTAGTGAGTGCCTGACCTTGTGAGTTCGGTAACCAGAAACCACATTCCTGAAGATGAACATAATTCAGAGCTCTCTACTGGTGAGAGGCCGTACCAGGCACAGAGAGCATGATTTGTTGGTTCATGGCTCCCGGATGCCAACTTCCCAAAGCTTCCATGTGTGTGCGTATGAATACATAGTGTTCTAAACCAGCCCTTATATCTGGGCATTACACTACCTGGACATTGGCAACCCTACGGTCAGCCAGCAAGCTCCATGGCAGAGCCAGGTTGGAAAATACCTGATTTTGGGGGTGGGGCCTGGGGAGGGCAGGTTTTGGGGAGGGGAGGGACTTCAGCGGGGTATAATCCCATACAGTCCACCCTCTAAAGCAGCCATTTTATCCAGGGGAACTGATCTGAGTCGTCTGTGGATATCAGTTGTAATATCGGGAAACTGGCAACCCTAGGTATGTGGCTGAGTACTGTGAAGAGTAGCTTTCATTCAGAATACGTTTTGTACACCCTGTGGAGATCACGAACATAAAACAAAATTCCCTTTTCAGAGAAAATCAGCGCCGGTGGAAATTTTATCCGCTCGATACACATTGGATCAGCCACCAGCTTCAGCTATCACATTTTTATCCCCTCTTCCATTCCTACGAGAAACTCTGAAGGCAAATGTGGCTTTCTCCTCCTCTGTTGTATCTTCATAACATGCCTTTGAGGTAGGTTAGATGGAGACGCCCAAGGTTACCAGTGAATTTCTTCACTGAATGAAGATTTGAACCTGGGCTGTAATTAAGGACTTCTTCTAGCCAGCGTGGTGTAGTGGTTAAGAGCGGTGGTTTGGAGCGGTGGACCAGGTTTGATTCCCCACCCCTCCACATGAGCGGCGGAGGCTAATCTGGTGAACCAGGTTGGCTTCCCCACTCTTCCACGTGAAGTCAGCTGGGCGACCTTGGGCTAGTCACACTCTCCCAGCCCCACCCACCTCACAGGGTGTCTGTTGTGGGGAGGGGAAGGGAAGGTGATTGTAAGCCGGTTTGAGTCTCCCTTAAGTGGTAGAGGAAGTCGGCATATAAAAACAAGCTCTTCTTCTAGAAAAAAGACGACAGAGGTCAAGGACTTCCTGGAGAGGAAATAGTCTGGGATCAGGGGCATCCATTATCTTTGATGGAGATGTTGTGCTCTGAAACCTCAAATGTGATTGATTCCCTTAAAATAAGAGATAATTTGCCATCCTACTTGAAAAGCCAGCCGGGACAGAAATTCTCATTTTAGCCCTTGTCATTCTTCTCTCATGTCCAAGAGAACTGAAATGACAGGTGATCAGCCCCAAACAAGATTCATAATTAATATGGGTATTAATATGGGTATGTTTAGCCTGGAGAGGAGACGACTAAGAGGGGATATGATAACCATCTTCAAGTACTTGAAGGGCTGTCATATGGAGGAGGGTGCCGAGTTGTTTTCTGTTGCCCCAGAAGGTCGGACCAGAACCAACGGGTTGAAATTAAATCCAAAGAGTTTCCATCTAGACATTAGAAGAATTTTCTATCAGTTAGAGTGGTTCCTCAGTGGAACAGGCTTCCTCAGGAGGTGGTAAGCTCTCCTTCCCTGAAGGTTTTAAAGCAGAGGCTAGATGGCCATCTGTCAGCAATGCTTTTTTGGGCAGATGATGAGAGGGAAGGCATCTTGGCCATCTTCTGGGCAATGGAGGTGTGTGGGGGGGAGATAGTTGTGGTTTTCCTGCATTGTGCAGGGGGTTGGACTCGATGACCCTGGTGGTCCCTTCCAACTCTATGATTCTATGATTGAATTCATTTCACAAAATTAATCTGAACTAGGGTTACCAGTCCCTGCCTGGCAACCAGGCAGGGAATGAGGGGGTGGGGACATGGGGGAGGATAGCACTTGGTGATGGCATGATGTTATGCCTCTCTAGGAATTGACAGAATCTCCATGGTAAAACCATAGAGTTTTCAGCAATTCCATCAGAGGACTGATGCTACTTCCAGGGAAAGCTGGTCATCCAAACTGGTCTTTGTGGTTTATTATGATTTTTAACTGTTTGAATAGGATGTGATTATACAGATTATGTTTATAGCGTAAGCCACTGATGAAGGCTGTTGGTTGAAACGCACGTGGCTCTTTGTTTTGTCTCATTGTTTGTGGATGTTTGCATTCTGTTCTTAAGTTACTATAGTAAATTATTTATGTAGTGCTTTGTACCCACAATTGTATTGGTCATTATTTGTATATTGCAATATACACTGATCTTTTATTTGCTTGACCTTTTGGTTTGCTGTAAGATAAAACCATAGAGTTTTCAGCAGTTCCAAGAGACGACTGATATAACTTCTGGGGAAAACCAGAAGTGACGCCAGCCTCCTCTAGGAATCGCCAGAAATGCTATGGTTTTACCATAGAGTTCCAAGTGATTCCTAGAGAGGACTGAGCTGGGGTCCCTTCTGGGTTTTTCTCCGAAGTGATGTCACAATGTTGGCCCAAAGGCCATTATTAAAAATTTTCTCCCATCACTGCTCAGAGTGTAATGTTCTGCTGTCTTATTGTATTAATATTCAATCACAATAAAACAGTTGGAAGCTGAAGAATCAAAGCAGGTTATTTTATTGGCCAATATAACAAAATGCTGGTGAAAATTGCTTAAAGCGCAGAGCAATTTCCACCCCCATCAAAGGATTGCAAGCATGGATATAGACTTTGATAATGGGTGGTTACAGAAACGTAATACACACGTAACGCTGAACTGTTCAATAAACTTTTTGGACGTATAAGCAATTATTTGCATATCCAATAGAAAATGCTCTTCAAGGCGTTGCCTAATGGTTAATGAGGAGGCACAGCTTTACATTCCAAGATGACATGTCTTGTCTTAAATCAAAGCTCCAGGCTTAATTAAGAAACTTGCCTGTACCAAGAGGGAATGACCTCACCTAGTCAGCTGCCTGCAAACTGCTTGCTGGGTCACTGTGACCCAGGCTTTTCAGCAATGAATGTAGCTTGACCAAAGTACATGTTACCCATAATGCAAAGTGATTCTAGACTTGTACATAAGAATCTATATATGTGTGTGTATTATGTTATGTGAATATGCATATATGTGACAGCATATATGTTTTCTCTATAAACTAAGTTAATTAGGGCACTACAAGAGCAGCAGTGGGAAAGAGGAGCTGGGGGCTGGCAACCCTAGTTTGAACTGTAAATTAGGCTTCTGACCTCAGCTAGCCCTTCTCAGCGGTGGACTCTGATCTGAAGAAACAGGTTCGATTCCCTGCTCCTCCACATGAGCAGCGGAGGCTAATCTGGTGAACCGGGTTGGTTTTCCCACTCCTCCACATGAAGCCAGCTGGGTGACCTTGAGCCAGTCACAGTTCTCTTTGAGCTCTCTCAGCCCCACCTACCTCACAGCCCCACCTATCTCCCCTGTGGGGAGGGGAGGGGAAGGTGATTGTAAGCTAGTTTGATTCTCCCTTCAGTGGTAGAGAAAGTTGGCATATAAAAACCAACTCTTCTTCTTCTTCTTCTTCTTCTTCTTCTTCAGTGGAAAGGAGCCTGTTCCACTTTCCCTTAGGTCTAGCCAGGTAGGGGAAGCAAAAATGAATGTCTTGCTTCCTTATTTCCAGAATCTGATTCTTCTGACCTTGTCTTAGCTGAGGGTCTGCAATAGCTATTGGTAGCTTCATCCACGTTTTCTTTTTCTTGGGCTTTAATTGACCTTTAAAAAGTACATAATTGTAAGGAAAATTATCTCTTGTCTCCTCAATTCCCCAAAAGACAATGGTATTGTAATAACATTTTTTCCTCTTTATAAAGATAAAAGGGCAGTGTTTATATATTCTTTCCTCAGCTCTATCAGAAAGATTAAGATAAGCAGGGAGGGAAAGTGATCTTTATATTTTCATAATGGGGAAATAATATTTAAGCGTGCCCTCGCTGCTAAAAAAAGGAGCCAAATTAGTGGCATTACCTAGTGAATAGAGGAGATGTGATTATTTTGGCATTTGTGTTTGGAAGCTGTGGAGATGGAAGAGAACTGGGTTTATCTAAAAATCTACAAAAATGTGACTGGCTTGTAATTATTTTCCTTTCACGCAGCTCAATTTCAGACTTGAGGGGCCAGGATTCATTAACTCTCTGAATGCTCACAAAAAATGTCGAGGTCTGACTAATCTTTCCGCATAGTAGGACTCTTTTTCCTTCTAACTGTATATGTAATATTCAACAGATGGTACATTATTTCCTGTATGCTGACTTTTCAGCATATGGTTTGACTGGGTACGCATACAAAAGCTTTTCTGGGTTTTTCCAAACTTGGGGTGGAGCTGCAGACAGAACCAGCTGTCGGCCAGGAGTTTGCCGTGAGAGCGCTTCTGGAGGGATTATGGGCTGATCTTGAGTCTCGTAGTCGGTTTTTTTAAAAAAATTGTCGGTGCAGAGAAACTCTTAGATAGAGAAACCTTTAGACAATGTTGTTGTGTGCTGTTGGGAAGTAGTTGAGATGGTTAAGGCTGCAAAATTATGCACACTTGTTGGATGGTAGTTCTATTTAAGTGATTTGTGTGTGCGTAAAGTGCCGTCAAGTCGCAGCCGACTTATGGCGACCCCTTTTTGGGGTTTTCATGGCAAGAGACTAACAGAGGTGGTTTGCCAGCGCCTTCCTCTGCATAACAACCCTAGTATTTCTCAGTGGTCTCCCATCCAAATACTAACCAGGGCTGACCCTGCTTAGCTTCTGAGATCTGACGAGATCAGGCTAGCCTGGGCCATCCAGGTCAGGGCATTTAAGTGATTTACTTCCGAGTAAATTAGAAACCCGGACCTGGCAACCCTAGTCATGGGTGTGATATCTATATATGCCATTAAAGGTTTTGAATTTGAATTTGATGTTGGGTGTGATATCACTTCCGAGAAAACCCAGAAGTGACAGCAGGTAGCTCTAGGAATCCCTGGAAACTCTATGGTAAGAGCTAACCCCCGTCAATTCTGGGTTTTCACCAGATGTGATGTCATCATGCCCGTGCTGCCACAGATTATTTCCTATTTCCCCTCCAACTGCCCCTTAGAGCAGCAGTAGGTAACAGGGGCAGGGGAGCCCCCTTCCTGACTAGGTGAATGGAATTCCTATTCTCATTCCTGAAATCTGCAATGGTTAGGGTTGCCAACCTCCAGGTACTAGCTGGAGATCGCCTGCTATTTCAACTGATCTCCAGCCAATAGAGATCTGTTCACTTGGAGAAAATGGCCGCTTTGGCAATTGGACTCTATGGCATTGAAGTCCCTTCCCTCCCCAAACCCCACCCTCCTCAGTCTCCACCCCAAAAATTTCCCATCAGAGGCGAAGAGGGACCTGGCAACCCTAGCAGTGGTACTACTGGAAAATTATTACAGTAGTTCATAATGAAATAAAATCTGAAACAACAAGTTCAAAAACGTGAACTGTGAATTGATCGCACCATTTAAATGAAATTTGGTAAATTTAACCCAAAATTATAATTAGCAGCAGCATGCAAAACCCATCACCAGGAGGGGGGCCTCTTAGCCCTTGATAAAAAAATTGACCTGACTCATTAACCTACAAGGAAGAGAAACAAAATGAATTATGCAGCATCCTTGCTATGAGCTCGGAATGCTTTGAGCAAGGTTCTGCCGCCTCTCTTTAGCGCCTCATTTCACACTTACCTGCACCAGCTAGGGTTGCCAATGGTGGGTTCCGAAATTCTTAGAGATTTGGGGGTGGAGTCTGGGGCTGTTTTTACACCTTTGCAGTGGTGGTGGTGGTGGTGGTGGTGGGGAAGTACTCAAGTTGCAGCCGACTTATGGAGATCCCTCAATGGGTTTTCAAGGCAAGAAACATTCAGAGGAGGTTGGCCATTGCCTGCCTCTGCGTAGCAACCCTGGACTTCCTTGGTGGTCTCCCATCCAAGGACTAAGCAGGGCTTAGCCTGCTTAGCTTCCGAGATCTAATGAGATCGAGGTAGCCTGGGCCATCCTGGTCAGGGCTATACTTGGGAAGTGTGGTGGTGGAAAATGCTGTCAAATCTCAAACGACTTATGGTGACCCCCCATAGGGTTGCCAGCCTCCAGGTGGTGGCTGGAGAACTCCTGCTGTTACAACTGATCTCCAGCCATTTGTACTATATGGCAGTGAAGTAGGGTTGCCAGGTCCCTCTTTGCCACCAGCGGGAGGTTTTTGGGGCAGAGCCTGAGGAGGGCGGGGTTTGGGGAGGGGAGGGACTCCAATGCCATAGAGTCCAATTGCCAAAGTGGCCATTTCCTCCAGGTGAACTGATCTCTATTGGCTGGAGATCAGTTGTAATAGCAGGAGATCTCCAGCTAGTACCTGGAGGTTGGCAACCCTACATTGAAGTCCCTCCCCTCCCCAAACCCCGCCCTCAGGGCACCTTTGCAGTAGGCAAAATCAGTTCTCCTCTAGAGTCTTGGATAGTTGGGTAAGGTAATTAAATTTTTTTTTCAGGTGTGGAAACTATGATTCTCTGACCTGCTGTCTGAAGTGGTACTTTTGAAATCCAGATTTACTATCTCATCTGTTTGCAATATACTGGGTCCAATATACTGGGTCCAACAGCTTTGGTGATAAAAGGTTAAACCAGACAGTGGACTTTTCCACATTCTCATTTTCCTTGCTTGTAAGTTTCTGTTTCTTCAGGATTTGTCCCCCTGTTCTGCATCTGTTTTGCTCCCTGTAGTGGTCGATTCGATATCACACAGGTTTATGTGTGGCATAAAAATCTGCAGTTTAAACCTGTGTGATATAAAATTGACAACTAGAGGGACAAAAACACGCATGGAACTGACACCCCCCCCCCCCCGAAGAAACAGGAATTTACAAGCTAGAGAAAATGAGAATGCGGAAAAGACCACTATCAGACTCTTAGTTCCTGAGCTAAATGTTGCATGTCACCTTTACATTTTAGCTTGAAACTGGAGGAAGAAGAAGAGTTGGTTTTTATATGTTGAATTTCTCTCCAACTTAAGGAAGAATCAAACCGGCTTACAATCACCTTCCCTTCCCCACAACAGACACCCTGTGAGGTAGGTGGGGCCGAAAGAGCTCGAAGACTAGCCCAAGGTCACCCAGCTGGCTTCATATGGCGGAGTGGGGAAACAAATCCAGTTCACCAGATTAGCCGCCGCTCATGTGGAGGAGGGGGGGAATCGAACCCGGTTCTCAAGATCAGAGTCCACCGCTCCAAACCACCACTCTTAACCACTACACCAAGCCGGCTCTCTCAATCATCCTGTTTTCGCAGTGCCACGAATGCATTGGGGGTTTTGAGTTTGACAAGCCTGGCGTAGAAAGACAGAGAGATAATCAGCTCTCCTTCTTATTTTCAGAGCTACAGAGGTGATCTGTCTGGCTGCCTTCTTACTACGGGCGAATCTCCAGACAGCTTTGTTAGTGAGAAAACCTGCTGAGATCACAATCTGTCCGCCTCCCTCTAGCTATATTGATAAAGCCTGAGAGGGAGATGGATGGGACCCAAGACGCAGTCCCTGTTACGCAGCCGTAATTGAGGTGGTGCGTATTCTGCACTGAAGGGGCACACGTTCTGGGCCAAGAAAAGCTGGCGCTTAGAAGTCACATAAATTAAGCAAAATTAAGCACATTTGTATGGAGGTCACACAGAGTTCTGACATTTTCTTTCCCTGACTACTGGAAACCATGCTGAGCCCACCTTTGGCTCTGGAAAAGTACTGCCCATTTCTTTTTAAACATCCTTTGTCAACAGTGAGGACTAGAGGCTTGTTTTTTTGGTTTTTGTTTAATTAATTTGTTTTGGGCTCCACAATTTAAGAAGGATGCTGACAAGTTGGAGCGTGTCCAGAGGAGGGCGACCAGAATGGTCAAAGGTCTGGAATCCATGCCCTATGAGGAGAGACTTAGGGAGTTGGGTTTGTTTAGTTTGGAGAAGAGAAGGTTGAGGGGAGACATGATAGCCATGTAGGACACAGAGTAATGGATTTAAACTAATAGAAAAGTGATTCCACCTAAACATTAGGAAGAACTTTCTGACAGTGAGGGCTGTTCGACGGTGGAATGTGCTGCCTGGGAGGGTGGTGGAGTCCCCGTCTTTGGAAGTCTTTAAGCAGAGGCTAGATGGCCATCTGTTGGGAGTGCTTTGATTGTGGGATCCTGCATGGCAGGGGGAGGGTTGGGGACACTGGGGATGTGGAGGGAGGTAGTTGTTAATTTCCTGCATTGTGAAGGGGGTTGGACTAGATGACCCTGGTGGTCCCTTCCAACTCTGTAATTCTATGATTCTATAAAACGAAAGATGCAAGAAGCAAGGATAAAGCAGTGCTATTTCCTCAAGAGAGAGCTCTGTTAGCCTGTTGCAACCCATACAGCAAAGACGCTTCTGGCCCCTCGAAGAATAGTCAAATCCTTGTGGCCCCATTTATGCCACAATAAATGTGTTAGTTTTTGAAGAGCCAGAGTGGTTGTAGTGGTTAAGAGCGGCGGACTCTAAACTGGAGAATCGGGTTCAATTCCCCACTCCTCCAAATGATGCCTGCTGGGTGACCTTGGGCCAGTCACGGTTCTCTCCGAACTCTCTCAGCCCATGCAGAGGCAGGCAATGTCAAAACCACCTCCGAACGTCTCTTGCCTGGAAAACCTTACGGGGTTGCCATAAGTCAGCTATGACTTGACAGTACACAAACACACACACACACACACACACACAATAATCGTTGTTGTTAGATAAAAATTGCACACTAAAGAAGAAGAAAAAGAGTTGGTTTTTATATGCTGACTTTCTCAACCATTTAAGGGAGACTCAAACGAGCTTACAATCACCTTCCCTTCCCCTCCCCACAACAGACACCCTGTGAGGTGGGTGGGGCTGAGAGTGTGTGACTAGCCCAAGGTCACCCAGCTGGCTTCACGTATAGGAGTGGGGAAACCAACCCAGTTCACCAGATTAGCCTCCGCCGCTCATGTGGAGGAGTGGGGAATCAAATATAGAGCATTATATAAACATAGATCTGAAATGTTATTTCTGCATCAGTTGCATATAGCATCTGAGAATTGGAAAGGGCCTTCTAGGACGACTACTACTACTACTTCTTCTTCTTCTTCTTCTAAATAGGAACACTTTCAGGTTTGTAGGGACATCAATGGACATCATCATTGTCACCAGTATCCCTTTTTTGTAGTTCATGCTTGATGGGAATGTATAAAAAAAATGCACATGTATGCTGGATTTCGGCCATGTACTCCTGAGAACCTTAAATTCCATTAGCTGGACAGCAAAGTGCAAATCAAAAGTCCACTACGGCAAGCCAAAATATTAGCATCGATTTCACAGTGCTATTGATAGATGTTGCAGTTTCACAAATAAACAACAAGTCCAGTCAGAAGATTCTTTTAAGCAGTAAAACCTTTACTTAAATTTGAAGCACATAGAGCAGATGAAGCATTCTGAAGCACGCAGAACAGTGCAAACCTTTCTCCTGGTGTGCAGCTAGGCTTGAAGGTACCCCGACTAAAAGCTGTATTTATCGTTGAGTTTTTGCCAATATGCCAGAGCGTCCCCACATCGCCAGCAACGTGATGATGTCACTTCGCCAGAAGTGATGTCAATGCGTCGACACTGGCGACAGAAGCCTAGGCCTCGGAAAGAGACAGCATAGTGTCGTGGCTAAGAGCGGCAGACTCTAATCTGGAGAACAGGGTTTAATTCTCTGCTTCTTCTTATGAAGCCTACTGGGTGACCTTGGGCTAGTCACAGATCTCTCAGAACTCTCTCAGCCTTACCTACCTCACAAGGTGCCTGTTGTTGTTGTTGGGGGGAGGCAATTGTATGCCCCTTTGAGTCTCCTTACGATAGAGAAAAGCAGGATATAAAAATCAACTCTTCTTCAGTTTTCTGCTGGTAAGTCCTCCTGCTGGCTGGCTGAGTGGTGCCGGGTGGGGGGAGGGCCCCCCAAAGTGGGGATCTCCCACCTAGAGTTGCCAGCTCTGTGTTGGGAATTACCTGGAGATTTGGGGGGGGGGTGGAGTCTGAGGAGGGTGGGGTTTGGAGAGGGGAGGGACTTCAATGCCATAGAGTCCAATTGCCAAAGCGGCCATTTTCTCCAGGGGAACTGATCTCTGTTGCCTGGAGATCAGTTGTAATAGCGAGAGATCTCCAGCCACCACCTGGAGGAGGTTGGCAACCTTACTCCCACCATGGGAGGGGTCTTGCAACCCTATGTGCAGCAGATCCAGCAAGCACCAAAAGGAAGGAAGAAGCAAAAAAGAAACTAGAAGAGTAGCTTCTGGGTCACCTTTAGTTACTAGGTGATATCAGCTCCGCCTCTATCTATTGAATAACTTAGTAGGTAAACTAATCCTCAAATTACCTCTCCATATCTGCAGAGTGTGATGCATTGCTATTGCTATCCCAACAGTTATAACCCAAAGGACTATAGCACTTTCTTGCTCTAGGCAATGAACCATAAATCTATATTGCAATGTGCTAAGGGGTTTTGCGGTTGCAGTGAGGTCTCTGGCAGGGGTTGCCCGAAGCTTCATAGAACACTTGCCGCTTCCCTGAATCTTAAAATGCTGTTGGGTGGGGCAATCCTGCCAAGATGAACTGGCTCATTTAATGCAGGAATAGGGTTGCCCTGCAGCATTTAAGCAATATCCCCAGAACGCTTTGGCAATCGGTTATGGCACTGAAGTCCCGCCCCTCCCCAAACCCCGCCCTCTTCAGACTCCACCCCAAAACCTCCCGCCAGTGGCGAAGAGGGATCTGGCAACCCAATGGAGATCTCCTGCTATTACAACGGATCTCCAGCTGATAGAGATCAGTTCACCTGGAGAAAATGGTCACTTTGGCAATTGGGCTGTATGGCATTGAAGTTCTTCCCCTCCCCTCCCCAAACCCCTCCTCCTCAGACTCCGTCCCAGAAATCTCCAGGTATTTTCCTACCCAGAGCTGGCAACCCTGCCTGTTTAGTTTGTGTAACAGTAAGTATTATTCACTTGCCAAGGACCCTGCTGGCTGCAGTTCACGAAGAGGTATTCCCAATCTATATGTACGGGTGAGAAAGATGGACATTGAAGAAGGCTGACTGGAAATTTTTGCTGTAGACCACCACGAAGACAAATCAGTGAGTTCTAGATCAAATCAAGCCTGAATTCTCGCTAGAAGTTCAAATGACTAAACTGAGGCTGTCGTGCTTTGTTCACATTATGAAGAAGAAGAAGGGTTGGTTTTTATATGCTGACTGTTTCGACCACTTAAGGAAGAACCAAACTGGCTTACAATCACCTTCCCTTCCCCTCCCCACAACAGACACCCTGTGAGGTAGGTGGGGCTGAGAGAGCTCTAAGAGAGCAGTGACTAGCCCAAGGTCACCCAGCTGGCTTCATGTGCAGGAGTGGGGAAACCAACCCAGTTCACCAGATTAGCGTCCACTGCTGATGTAGAGGAGTGGGGAATCAAATCAAAGAGTCACTGGAAAAGACAATCATGCTAGGAAAAGGTGAAGGCTGCAGGAAAAGAGGAAGACCCAACATGAGATAGACCGACTCAATAAAGAAAGCCACAGTCCTTAGTTTGCAAGACCTGAACCAGAAGAGCCACCCTACGTGGTGCAATGGCAAACACATGAACACATGGACACATGAAGCTGCCTTCTACTGAATCAGACCCTTGGTCCGTCAGTCAGTATTGTCTACTCAGACTGGCAACGCCTCTCCAGGGTCTCCAGTAGAGGCCTTTCACATCACCCACTTGCCTAGTCCCTTTAACTGGAGATGCCAGGGATTGAACCTGGGACCTTCTGCCTGCCAAGCAGATGCTCTACCACTGAGCCATGACCCCTCTCCAAACAGATGGCTGATCGAAGACTGTAGCTGATGCACAGGGGCATATGGAAGGCAACAGTCCTTTCCTGGCATTTTCACAAAAAATGTGGGCCTTCTTCTGCAAGATGGCTAATTCTGTTCCCATAACTTTCCTGTGATGTCTCCCATGGGGCATTAGTTAAGCTGTTTGATTATCAATGGGTGTGGAAGAGATGGAGTATTGTTATACGCTGGGGTGGGCGTTTATCTCCTTGAAATGTTTTGTCAGGAGGCTAAAATATTATCTTTTCAAAAAGGCTGCATATTTTCTCCTTTGAAGTACATTAACGAGCCAGGAAGATAAACATTTTTGAAGGTGAAGATAAGACACCCAGTGTAAGATGGATAGGTGTCACAGGAGGACCAGAATAGATGAGATATGTCCTGTATTTATATATGGATTTGTCCCAGCTGGTGAAAACAGGGTGGTAAGGCAGGGCCCATTCTAAAAGTAAGCGGGGTGCAGAGGTGAAGAGTGTAATATCCTCCCTCCTTCCTCTTGCTAACCTTCTGAGCAGAGCACATTACGAGCCGAGCACTGGCGTAGTGGTTAAGAGGGCCGACGGACTCTGATCTGGAGAACCCGGTTTGATTCCCCACTCCTCCGCAGGAAGCCTGCTGGGTGACCTTGGGTAGTCACAGTTCTCAGAACTGTCTCAGCCCCACCCACCTCACAAGGTGTCCGTTGTGGAGAAAGGAAGGTGATTGTAAGCCGCTTTGAGACTCCTTAAAGGTAGAGAAAAGTGGGGTACGAAAACCAACGCTTCTCTCTGTTGTCAGCCAGAGGGGAAACCTTTTGCGCTCCTTATCTCTTTTGATGTTAAAGACACAACTCCTTGCACTTTCTCCATGAATGAGGCCGATCTGTGCTTAAAAATACAGCTCTGCTGTTGTCATAATGACTTTGCCTTCCGGTCTGGTCTTTTTCGACAAATTCACTAACAGCATTGAGTGTGATGATAGGGTTGCCAGCTCTGGGTTAGGAAATACCTGGTGATTTTGGGTGTGTGTGTGGAGCCTGAGGAGGGTGGGTTTTGGGGAGAGGAGAGACTTCAATGGGGTATAATGCCATAGAGTCCACCTTCCAAAGCGGCCATTTTCTCCATATGAACTGATCTCTGTCGCCTGGAGATAGGGTTGCCAACTGCCAGGTAGTAGCAGGAGATCTCCGCCTAATTCAACAGATCTCCAGCCGATAGAGATCAGATCACCTGGAGAAAAATGGCAGCTTTGGCAATTGGACTCTATGGCATTGAAGTCCCTCCCCTCCCCAAACCCTGCCCTCCCCAGGCTCTGCCCCAAAAATCTCCCGCCGATGGCGAAGAGGGACCTGGCAACCCTACCTGGAGATCAGTTGTAATCCCAGGTGATCTCCAGCCACCACCTGGAGCTTTGCAACCCTATTCCATTTACCATCTTTCCCCGTAGGGTTGCCAACCTCCAGGAAGTAGCTGGAGATCTCCTGCTATTACATTGATCTCCAGGCAGCAGAGATCAGTTCACCTGGAGAAAATGGCTGCTTTGGCCATTGGCCTCTATGGCATTGAAGTCCCTCCCCTCCCCAAACCCCACCCTCCTCAGGCTCCGCCCCCAAACCTCCCACCGGTGGTGAAGAGGGACCTGGCAACCCTACTTGCAAGAGAAGTTACGGGAAAAGAGTGAGGTTCCTATCTTACTTTCCTCTTCCAGGGTTAATAATATACTCTGGATCCACTGGCAAAACTATTGGGGGCGGAGGCGGAGGGTTAAATGTCTTGATCCTTTTGGCTGTTAGCTGTCTTGAAGCAAATGCCACAGCATTTTTCCTATTAAGAACTGTCGAATGCTGAAGAGCACGCGTGTCAGCGATGTGATACTGAAACATTACAACATACTAACCATCCATTATTGTCAGATAAAAATAACTGGATGCATTAAATGCTAAAGCGTTTTGAATGTCAACTGTCAGATCCTACTGCATACATAAGCTGTCAAATACTGACATCCAACAACTATCACATCTACTGTAGCTAAATGGTTCAGGAAGGATTGTGAAGTAAAAGGTTAAGAACTATAGACTACACTTTATATAGTTCGTGCTATCGATTGCAGTAAGTAGGATCCTACCATGTGGTTTTTGCATCGTTTAATGTGTGGTGTTAATACTTTGCTTCCCCATTGTTTCTGATCTCTGGTTGGTTCCAGATTTCTACAAGTCAGATCCCACTACACTGTCTAATGCATGTCCCACTCTGTTGACCGTATTGACCAGCGAGAACGGTGGACCACAAAGAGCATAAATAAATGAATAAATAAATGATAAACTCCAGGCAGCAAATCTTTGGTGAACATTCGGCAAAGATTTGTTTATCCTGGGAACAGCTGGAGAATATTTGATGTCAGTGTTTGCAGTGGAGAGAATGGAGAATTTTAGAGAACATTCACCCCAATTCTAATCCTAATAACCTGTTATAACACTGCTGTTGAAAGTCTTAGCATGGAAGACAAGGGGATTTCTCTCCCAACAGGCCCACTGCCAGCTACGGTTGTCAATAGGGTTGCCAACCTCCAGGTAGTAGCTGGAGATCTCCTGCTATTACAACTGATCTCCAGCTGATAGAGATCAGTTCACCTGGAGAAAATGGCCGCTTTGGCAATTGGACTCTATGGCATTGAAGTCCCTCCCCTCCCCAAGCCCCCACTCTCCTCAGGCTCTGCCCCAAAAAGCTCCCGGTGGCAAAGAGGGACCTGGCAACCCTACTGCCAGCACTTGACAACTGAGCTACAGTCTGTCCCCAACAGCTCAGGGCCACCTTCTGAACAGTTTGCTTTGCCAAGTGCAGCAAGCCACACAGGATAATTCCCCCAAGGCCTGTGGAACTGCTGTATACAGTTGCATGGGGCTACGCCACCATGTTTGCTGGCCTAAGTGCACGGCGGCAAAAGGGGGCATTCCCAGGGCGAAAAGGCCCTGGGAATGCCCCCTTTGGCACCAGTGTGAGCCCCTGCGCCAGAGGAATGCCGCTGCCATGGCTGCGCTGGCGCCCATTCGTGGCACTGTTGCGCTGCGCCCTGTGCCAGCGTACGTGCCCATATGGACAGCAGCACAAGTGGCACTTACACTGGCATGGGTGTCACTCCACCTCCAAACCCCTTTCTGTCCCCCCTTAGGATTAGTTTGTTGCCCTCTTCCACCAGTGGGTAAAGACTTCTTTGTTTTGTCTGCCATTCTCTTAGTGATTCCTCCTTCTTGGTTTATTTTTAATTATTAATTTTTAATCATGTGAATTAAATTGTATTGTATGCGTATTTTAACTTGGTTTTAATTGTTTGAAAGATGCATTTTTGTTTGGTTTAAATTGTTTTCAGTGTGCTTTTATTATGTATGGTTTTAATCTGTTAGCCACTTTGGTGGCCCTGAAGAGAGCAGAAAAGAGGGGGTATACATTCTGTAAACAAACAAACAAACAAACAAACAAATGTCTCTGGAGTCTTTGAAATGTAGCTTTCCCCTTGATTCTGGCCTGGAAATCTCCCCAAAAGTTTAGGTCAGACCATGCGTTTTCACCCCATGACACCTGTCAACTATACCTGTTCATATTCCAGTTCTTCCTGATCTCATCAGATCTTGGAAACTAAGGTCAGTACTTGGAGACCTCCAAGGAAGACTTTGCAGAGGAAGGTGACCATGCGTTTTCACCCCATGACACCTGTCAACTATACCTGTTCATATTCCAGTTCTTCCTGATCTCATCAGATCTTGGAAAGTAAGGTCAGTACTTGGAGACCTCCAAGGAAGACTTTGCAGAGGAAGGTGACAGCAAACCACCTCTGCTTAATCGCCGGACTTGAAAACCCCACCAGGGGTTACTATACGTTGGCTGCGACTTGAGGGAACTTTATACACACGCACATTCCAGTTCGTAGGAAACCACTGGAGAAAGTGGCTGTGCATTCCCACTGCAAGTAGGATGGATTTCTTGCAAAACAGAGAAGGTTGTCATACCAGAGGATATTGCAGAGTTTGAGAAGGTGCAGAAAAGAGCAAGCACAATGACCAGGGGGTTACAGTAACTGCCTATGAGGAGCAGTTGAAATGCTTAGGGCTGTTTAGCTTGGAAAGAAGGCGGTTAAGGGGAGACATGATAGAAGTCGATAAAATTATGCATGGTATGGACAGAGTGGACAGGGAGACACTTTTCTCCCTCTCTCATAATACTAGAATGTGGGATCATCTACTGAAGCTGGAGGGTGAGAGATTCAAAACAGATAAAAGGGAAATATGTCTTCACACAACACATAGTTAAATTGTGGAACTCCCTGCCCCAGGATGTGGTGATGGCTGCCAACTTGGAAGGCTTTAAGAGGGGAGTGGACATGTTCATGAAGGAGGGGGTATTCATGGCTACTAGTTAAAATGGATACTAGTCATGATGCACACCTATTCTCTCCAGGATCACAGGAGCATGCCTATTATATTAGGTGCTGTGAAACACAGGCAGGATGGTGCTGCTGCACTCGTCTTGTTAGTGGCTTCCTAGAGGCACCTGGTTGGCCGCCGTGTGAACAGACTACTGGACTTGATGGACCTTGGTCTGATCCAGCATGGCTTTTCTTATGTTCCTAACAGCCCATTCCTGAGCTGAGATATATGGGGACGACGGGGAAAAGGCATAGCGGCACCTCTTCCTAAGCCTTTTCCCCAACGCCGACAAGCAAAAAAAAAAAAAAAACATTTCGCGGCTTTTTTTTGTTTAACTGGGGCTTTTCGCCCCATTGAAAACAGCGAGGCTGCGCCTGCTAAATAGCAGGCTCAGCAATGCTGTTCTTGTGGCCGAAAGGAGACAGGGAACCACCTAACTGGCGGCTCCTCCCCCTGGCCCGCCCCCGGAACGACGCCCTGCGCCGGCGTGGCCTCTCCACGCCGGCGCCACAGAGAGGCCGCGCCGGTGATTACACGCATTTACGCCTGCGGCCAGGTCACGCCGCCTCCAAAGAACTTTCAGACCCATTCTCAGGAATGGGCTGTATGTTCTTAAGGTAGCATGGGGATTTGAACCTTGGTCTCCCAGGTCCTAGTCCCACCCTGTAGCCGCTACACTAAGCTGGCGCTGACCAGAGGATACATGACCCAAGGGTGTGGCATTGTTAGATTCCCTGTATGGCAGTTTCATTTGTTCAGGAGTCAGCTGTTAAAACAAACTAGCATTCAGAGGAACTCATTGTTCTGTATTTTCCACATTCTTCCACCCTTAATCATAACTCTCTTTCATTATTATAGTATTGTGGAAAACTTAATTTCATTCCCCTCCCGTCCACTTCTTCCACACGGCTTTTCCTATCTGCCTCCACAGTCTGTTTCCTTTGTTGTCTCTCCTGGCAAGAGGAAAGTACCAAAATCTCACTTTTAGGAGGGCTCGGTGACAGCGGACAGCGCCGAATGACATCCTGGTTCAAAGTGACTGTTTATCTGAAGCATGAGCAAAAACAGACAATTCTGCAACCGCCCACAGGTCAGATCTCTTTGTTTTGCTCAAAGGTTAGCAAGGCGGTCAGTCAGGGCTGGCTCCAAATATCTGTAACTGTCTAGGTACGACGCCTCTCAACATAAGAAGAAAAGCCCTGCTGGATCAGACCAAGGCCCATCAAGTTCAGAGCAGTCTGTTCACACAGTGGCCAACTAGGTGCCTCTAGGAAGCCCACAAACAAGACAACCGCAGCAGCATTATCCTGCCGGTGTTCCACAGTAACTAATATAATGGGCATGCTCCTCTGATCCTGGAGATAATAGGTATGCATCATGACTAGTATCCATTTTGACAAGTAGCCATTAATAGCCCCATCCTCCATAAGAACATAAGGAAAGCCCTGCTGGATCAGACCAAGGTCCATCAAGTCCAGCAGTCTGTTCACCCAGTGGCCAACCAGGTGCCTCTAGGAAGCCCACAAATAAGACGACTGCAGCAGCACCATCCTGCCTGTGTTCCACAATACCTAATATAATAGGCATGCTCCTCTGATCCTAGAAAAATATACATGCATCATGACTGTTATCCAGATAGATGACTGGTATCCAGCTAGCCCTCTCCTCCATGAACATGTCCACTCATAAGAACATAAGCAAAATCATGCTGGATCAGACCAAGGCCCATCAAGTCCAGAGCAGTCTGTTCACACAGTGGCCAACCAGGTGCCTCTAGGAAGCCCACAGACTGTGTTGCACGGCACCTAATATAATAGGCATGCTCCTCTGATCCTGGAGAGAATAAGTTTGCATCATAATCTTGGGCGAATCACTTTCTCTTAACCTAACCTACCTCCCAGGGTTGTTGTGATCCTACTTGCCTTTTTTTTTTTTTGACTGTGAGAACAGGCCTCCTGACAACAAGCCTGCACATCCCTTTTTGAACTCTCAAGCACAGAAACAATTTATGGCCACTCTGTACAAGGTGTTCACTCCAATTTCCCTTTCTCGCCATAGGAAGAATATTTGGTGTGGAATCCAACAGACACGTAAGCCATTCTCCCCCGAATCTGCAGGAGGTTTATGACCCAAGACAGAACTTTGGACAGCAAAGCGGGCCTCGTTTTGAAAGGGTTCCAGTACCCTGTTGGGTCATTGCTAGAGCCCGGAAAGTATAAACAGCATCTTCAAAACAGGAATGGCTGCAAAAATCATGGGAGCTAATTCTTCGTGTCAAATTAACATTTTGCAGAAGATGAATGGCTAGATTTAGAGTAATAATCTGGAGTGTTTATGCTCGATATTCTATGTTTAGAAATACTAAGCGTAATGATGTTTTCTCTCTGTAAATTGGTTGTTCCAACTACTTTGTCATGAGTGCAACCATACATATATATAAACCATCCATATAAATAACTTCATAAAAAACAAGCTAGTCTGAAACTTCTGCCTCGACACAGATTGTACTGCCTTCTATGATTGAATAGAATTTTTTCCAATCCAATTTTCTTTCAATCCATTTGAAGAAGAAGAAGAGTTGGTTTTTATATCCCGATTTTCTCTACCTTTAAGGAGTCTCAATGTGGCTTAGAATTGCCTTCACTTCTCCCTCCCACAACAGGCACCCTGTGAGGTAGGTGGGGCTGAGAGAGTTTGGAGAGAACTGTGACTAGCTCAAGGTCACCCAGCAGACTTCATGTGGAGGAGTGGGGAAACCAGATTTGAGTCCGCTGCTCATGTGGAGGAGTGGGGAATCAAACCCGGTTCTCCAGATTAGAGTCCACGGTCTTTTTCACTCATGGTCACCCCTTCGATGACTTCAACTCTTTGTTTGGATTATGCCCAAGTCATTGGAGGGGTGACTGCAAAGGCGGTTTAGTTTGGAAAGAAGGGGGAGACATGACAGAGGTCTAAAAAATTATGCATGATATGGAGAGAGTGGACAGGCAGAAGCTTTCCCCCCTCTCTCATAATAATAGAACGCGGAGTCATCTGCTGAAGCTGGAGGGTGAGAGATTCAAAACAGATAAAAGGAAGTATTTCTTCATACAACGTATAGTTAAATTGTGGAACTCCCTGCCCCAGGATGTGGTGAAGGCTGCCAACTTGGAAGGCTTTAAGAGGGGAGTGGACATGTTCATGGAGGAGAGGGCTATTCATGGCTGCTAGTAAAAATGGATACTAGTCTTGATGCATACCTATTCTCTCCAAGATCAGAGGAGCATGCCCATTTATATTAGGTGTTGTGGATCCTAATATATGTGTTCTTAAGTTCATGCATAAAAGGCCCACCGCTCTTAACCACTACACCACGCCAGCCCTCCAAACCATTAGGGTGGCCAACCTCCAGGTACTAACTGGAGATCTCCTGCTATTACAACTGATCTCCAGCCCATAGAGATCAGTTCCCCTGGAGGAAATGGTCGCTTTGGCAATTGGACTCTATGGCATTGGAGTCCCTCTCTTCCCCAAACCCCGCCCTCCTCAGGCTCTGCCCCCAAAACCTCCTGCCAGTGGCAAAAAGGGACCTGACAACCCTAATTGGGCTGTTAATGACACGTGTGGCAACTATATTGCTCTGAGCCCAGCCTTGGTCGGGAAAGAGAGCCGGGTATAAATTCAATAAAATAAAATACCCCCCCACACACACAAAGTCCAGCCTTTCCTCCAGATCTTCTCTCCTCATATAGGGGCTTGGAGGCTCTGGTTTGCCGCTAGGATCAGCTAGGATTTTTCTCTGGCATTTAGGTAGGATTTTACTTAGGATTTGGGTTGACTTATGGGAAAAAGCTTATTTTTAGGTGATAAATAAGCACTATGGTAAAAGCCAGAAGCATCAAATCTACCTGGGCAGTCTCTGACAGCCAGGGACTGTGAGGCGAAAGGGCAAACCTACATCTTAGAGTGAAGTGTAAGGATGTGTCACTGGCCACCAAGATTAGGTTAATTCATGCCATCGTATTCCCTATTACTGTGTAAGGGTGTGAAAACTGGACAATGAAGAAAGCGGACAGGAAGAAAGTAGACTCCTTTGAAATGTGGTGTTGGAGGAGAGTGTTACGGATACTGTGGACAGCCCAAAAAAACAAACCCAAACCAGTGGGTCATAGATCAAATCAAGCCTGAACTGACCCCAGAAGCTAAAATGACTAAACTGAGGCTGTCGTATTTTAGTCACATTATGAGAAGGCAAGAGTCACTGGAGAAGACAATCATGCTAGGAAAAGTTGAGGGCAGCAGGAAAAGAGGAAGACCCAACTAGAGATGGATGGACTCCATCAAGGAAGCCACAGCCCTCAATTTGCAAGACCTAAGCAAGGCTGTGAAAGATAGGACATTTTGGAGGACTTTCATTCATAGGATCGCCATGAGTCGGAAGCGACTTGACGGCACTTAACACACACACACATCTTAGAGGGAACCTGCATTTTGGGTAGCCAGGTCCAGCAAAGCATCTAACTCAAGATTAACTGTCTGAGGAAAGGAAACAAGAATCTTTACTCAGTGTTTACTTACTGCAGTTGGGCCCAGTTACAAAACATTCAATCTCATGGGAGAAAGGTCATAATTGCCGACTCGCAGAGAAGAGTCACTTTATCCTTATAAAACTGAAACATCCGAAACCTAACACTTACTCGGTTGAATAACTTTTTGTCCCCCCCCCTCCCTGTTAAATAAAACGTGTTGTTTTGCCTTCAACTGTGTTTTATCTGTCCAGTTGTATATATAGGAAAAGGGGAACAGAATTTACCTCATAAAAAGCATCCAATTTTGTTATAACGGTGTCTGAATGACAGACCTGCGGAGGCGTGCAGCTTACACGCTACCAAGACTTCAACATAAATTCGTCCCCCGTTCTTATGATTGAGGGATGATTCAAAAATAAAGAGAGGCTAGTGTGAGGAAGGGGCTGTTTTAGAAAGGTCCTGGGCAACTACAGAGGACCCTGAGGTGTTTCAATACAACGCAATAGAGTCTTGAGCCCAGTTGCCTCAGACTTCTCATAAGAACGTAAGAAAGGCCCTGCTGGATCAGACCAAGGCCCATCAGGTCCAGCAGTCTCTTCCCACAGTGGCCAACCAGGTGCCTCCAGGAAGCCCCCAAACAAGACGGCCGCAGCAGCACCATCCTGCCTGTGATCTGCAGCACCTCATATAACAGGCACGCTCCTCTGATCCTGGAGAAAACAGCTATGCATCATCACTAGTATCTATTTTGACTACTAGCCATGGATAGTCCCGTCCTCCATAAGAACATAATGAAAGCCATGCTGGATCAGACCAAGGTCCATCAAGTCCAGCAGTCTGCTCACACAGTGGCCAACCAGGTGCTTCTAGGAAGCCCACAAGCAAGATGACTGCAGCAACATTATCCTGCCTGCGTTCCACAGCACTTAATATAATAGGCATGCTCCTCTGATCCTGGAGAGAATAGGTATGCATTGTGACTAGTATTCATTTTGACTAGTAGCCATGGATAGTCTTATCCTCCATGAACATGTCTACTCCCCCCAGCTGCTGGCGAAACGTCAGGAAAGAAAATACCAAGACCACGGTTACACAGCCCGGATAACCTACGAGAACCAATGAACTCTGACCGTGAAAGCCTTCAACAATATTCCCCTCTTAAAGCTTTCGAAGTTTGCAGCCATCGCCACATCCTGGGGCAGGGAGTTCCACAATTTAACCATGCGTTGTGTGAAGAAAGACTTCGTTTTATCCTCCTGTAACTGCCACATCATGTTCACACATGCAAGTTGGCAACTGTTAGGAAGGTAGTCCTGTACTTGCTGGACGTCTTGAAAGATGGCCCACACATGAGTGAACACACAGAAAAATTACATCTTAGTCTTAATCCCTCCACTTCTGCCCACCTTCCCCCCAATGGGTCACACACATTCTTTGAGCACATAAAGAGTTGTGTGGTGTGCTGTTTTTGAAGCATGGGTGGTTGTTTTTGTTTGCGGCATGGATACCAGAACCACAAATGGCACAGAGAGAAGGAATTTGTGGCATCTCTAGAAGACACAAGGGGACCCGAAGGCCTATCTAATAGCACCAGAGTCCGTCCCTCACTCCTGAATGCCTCTCCGGTCTTCTGCTTGCTCTCTAGATCGGTGGATGTGAAACTATGTAAGTGTAGCCACACTGAGATCCAGCGTGGTGTAGTGGTTAAGAGCGGTGGTTGGGAGCGGTGGACTCTGATCTGGAGAACCGGCTTTGATTCCCCACTCCTCCACATGAGCGGCGGAGGCTGATCTGGTGAACTGGATTTGTTTCCCCACTCCTACACATGAAGCCAGCTGGGTGACCTTGGGCTAGTCACAGCTCTCTTAGAGCTCTCTCAGCCCCACCTACCTTGCAAGGTGTCCGTTGTGGGGAGGGGAAGGAAAGGTAAATGTAAGCTGGTTTGAGTCTTTTTTATGTGGCAGAGAAAGTCGGCATATAAAAACCAACTCTTCTTCTTCTTCTTCTTCTTCAGAAAGATAAGAATGCAAGGAGAGTGACAGGGTTGCCAACTCTGGGTTGGCAAATTCCTGGAGATTTGGGGGAGGAGCCTGGGAAGGGTGGAACTTGAGGAAGGGAGGAACCTCAGTGGGGTATAATGTCTTAGAGTCCACCCTCTAGAGTAGCCATTTCCTCCAGGAGAACTGATCTCTGTCTTCTGGAGACCAGTTATAAGTCCAGGAGATCTCCAGGACCTACCTGGAGGTTGGAAACCTTAGTGGTACATTTGGTTCAGCTTGCTGTTTATTAAGACCTTGGTGTACCAGCATGTATGGCTACCAGTTTTTGAACAGTTCCCTGTAGCAGTCCCTTGGACATGTTTATCTCCATGCTGTAAATAGCCACACCTGCTCTTATACCTATATTAAAGAACTACCTTCTCCTGTATGATCCTACCTAGCAACTGAAATCTTCATCAGAGGCCTCCTGTTTTTGGAGACTAAACAGATTAATGGAAGATGTATAACAGCAGCCGTGGTACCTAAATGGAACCTCCATGCTCAGAGGCAGTATTGCTGAAAGCCAGTTGCTGGAGGGGGTCAGGAGTGGATGAAGCTTGTTGCCTTCATGTCCTGCTTATGGGTTTTCCAGGAGCATCTGGTTGGCCACTAGGGGAAACAGGATGCTAGACTAAATGGAACATGGGGTTAGATTCAGCAGGCCTGTTATGTTATTATGGGGTTAGATGAGTGACTATCACAAAAAGGGTCTTTTCTGTGGTGGCTCCCTGGTTCCAGAACTCCCTCTAGAGGCATGTTTGCCTGGCAACTTCCTTATTATCTTCTCTGTTGTGGTTGTTTTAATCCATTAAGATTTAGCAGTGACTGCTCCTTATCCTTTTCATAAGCTGCCTTGCAGTCTTCGATGATGGAAAGGTGGAATTAAAGCAACGCCAGCATCAAATAAATAAAGGCTTCGGAGCAGGCCAGGTTGACTTTTCCTGGCTAGTTGTGTGTGTCAAGAGCTGTCAAGCTGCATCTGACCTAAGATGACCCCTCATGGAGTTTTCAAGGCAAGAGACGTTCAAAAGTGGTTTGCCATTTCCTGCCTCTGCGTAGTAACCCTGGACTTCATTGGTGGTCTCTCATCCAAGTACTAACCACTGCTGACCCTGCTTTAGCATTTGAGATCCGATGAGATCAGTCTAGCTTGGACCATCCAGGTCAAGGCTCCGGCTAGTTAGCAACCTTACCAGCTGCATTTGATGAGGCAGAGAAATCGTGCTTTCAAGTTCTGTGAGTTCATCTTAACCGGATGGATTTTTTTGGGGGGGCTTTATAACTTTAATTTCTTACTCGCCCTGTTCCTAATGAAGAATCCCTTGTGTAGACAGCCGGCTGCCTTCCCTATCACTGGCAACGGCCACAGACTCCTGGGCTCATGGGACAAAAACATATTATTTCCTTCTTGTTCTAGCCGGGCAGTGTGTATTGCCAAAAATCCCAGGGGCACCTACTGAGTGTATGTCTGCAAAGAATCAAGTTGTTTGGGACAAAGTAGATAGCTTCAGAGAGCCAGCGAGGTGTAGTGGTTAAGAGCGGTGGTTTGGAGCGGTGGACTCTGATCTGGAGAACTGGGTTTGATTCCCCACTCCTCCACATGAAGCCGGCTGGGTGACCTTGGGCCAGTCACAGTTCTATTAAGAGCTCTCTCAGCCCCACCTACCTCACAGGGTGTCTGTTGTGGGGAGGGGAAGGTGATTGTAAGCCTTAAGTGGTAGAGGGAAAAAAAACTTCCTTAAGTGGTAGAGAAAGTCAGCATATAAAAACCAACTCTTCTTCTTCAAATGGTGGTGAGTGTGCACATCCATATGACGAATCCCCCCCCCCCGAAAAATACCTTTTTGGGATGGGGGGGTTTACTGGAAAAATATGGCAGCAATAAATGGGGGGTTATCTGCACTTAGCTTCAGTTCAGCAGCAGAGCTCAGCTGCTGTGGTGAAGGACTAGAGGCAGGATTGGCTGGGAGCTCCCAGCAAGGCT
The DNA here is from genome assembly GCF_029931775.1 of Euleptes europaea. Lineage (NCBI taxonomy): Eukaryota > Metazoa > Chordata > Lepidosauria > Squamata > Sphaerodactylidae > Euleptes > Euleptes europaea. The sequence continues at coordinate 11,597,653 of NC_079317.1, forward strand.
CTACCCAATTTCCTTTGGCCTCCTTCGGCTTGAGCTCTGCCACCATGCCGAAGCAATCTGAAGACGGTGCTGGACGCAGAACTGACGGCTGGGCTTGCTCCAAGCCCAGCCTTCAGTTCTGCTCCATATTTTTCAGGTTCGGGTTTATTAACCTGAATTTTTCACCAAAAAAAAAAATAATAATCTGGAAAAAGCCAAATCAAGTATTCTGCTTTTTCTGTATTTTTCAAAAATTTCCTGGTTTAATAAACCTGAACCCGAAAAATGCTGAAAAAATTGGCACACACCCCTAGTGGTGAGTCCCCATTATGTATACGAGGACACCATCATGTCCAGTTGATCCGTGATTCCACTCCTGCCTAGTAAACACAACTTGAATTGGGGAGAGGCCATGGCTCAGTGGAATATCACATAGGACATCGAACAAATAATGCAATAGGACTAGGAATGCAGAATTAAATGACAAGGTCAACAGCAAATTGCCCAACAGCAAATTGCCCAAGCCGGCATAGTTCAATCAATGAAGAATGTGGGATTACAAAGGTACAGAGGTAGGGATGTGGCTCAGTGGTAGAGCATCTGCTTGGCATGCAGAAGGTCCCAGGTTCAATCCCTGGAATCTCCAGTTAAAGGGACTAGGCAGGTAGGTGCTATGAAAGACCCCTGCCTGAGACCCTGGAGAGCCGCTGCTGGTCTGAGTAGACAATACTGACTTTGATGGTCCAAGGGTTTGATTCAGTAGAAGGCAGCTTCATGTGTTCAATTCCATTTCTTGGTCATTCCGTTGGTCACGTTAAAGCATAAAAAAGATACAGTTCAAGAACCAGCTTCTGTATGAAAGCCAACTTGCTCCTGTGTGGATTTCAGCTGTAGAGTCACAGGCAATTTATTTTCTTTCGGTCAACCAAACCGACAGCTTTCTTTCCTGCTAATGCTCTTACATAACAATGCGCCTATTCTCTGCAATTAGCAACCACATCATGTGCTGGCAATGGCTTGTGGCTATCCAGAGCGGAAACGGGAAGAAGCCACCGCACACCACAAAGCATTTCCTCCTGAGAACCCAAATGCAGGTTTAAAAAGGGAACGTTGGATTGTTTCCCCTTTGATGAGTTATATTCTTAACTTTTGGAGCGCTAACTTATTGGTCATGGTTTTCGCCTGGTCAAATTACTGAAACACACAGGCCATTTATGCTTGGTAATTAGCAGTGCGTTCCAGGCTGAAGTGCCTCACATTTTTTTTTTTGAGTTTTTCATGCTGAACCATCATTCAGGAAGTGACTGCAAAGCCAACATTTCTTAAGAGCCCCTTTAACGTGACCTTTTGTGTTTGCACTGCCTTGAAGAATCCTCTCAAGGAAGCATGCAAAATTACAGCCGCATGTTAGCTATGCAAACGGAGATTGCTAATGGCCATGGAAACGAAGGAACGAAGCAGCAGGCAAATGGGGTGTGGGAATTTCTCCTTTTGCATTGGGACCATGAATAGGCATTTTAAAGGTAGCATTTAAAAAAAGAGCTTTGAGCGAGCATCAAAATTGACCCTGCATAAACGGCCACAGTATCCAGGGTTGTATCCTGCAGATGTATTCCTCTAATGGGATGTTTTCCTACGGTGAAAACAGCCTTCTGTTGAGCATCTTTGGACAGGTAAGACTCACTAAATTATATCCAGCATCCCATGGCAGTCATTTTGTGGTTTCACCCTCTCAGAAGTAGGGTTGCCAGGTCCCTCTTTGCCACCGGCGGGAGGTTTTTTTGGGCGGAAGCTGAGGAGGGCAAGATTTGGGGAGAGGAGGGACTTCAATGCCATAGAGTCCAATTGCCAAAGCGGCCATTTTCTCCAGGGGTACTGATCTCTATCAGCTGGAGATCAGTTGTAATAGCAGGAGATCTCCAGCTGTTACCTGGAGGTTGGCAACCCTACTCAGAAGCCACAGTAGCGATATCCACTCCCAGACCTCAAAATTCCAAAAGCTCCCCCAGATTAATAGGATTGGGGACCCCTAACACTATACCACACTATTCCACATAGGTTTTCAAGTTGGAACGTGGGACATAAACATTAAATATAGGGAACAACACCCATCCCAGTAGGGTTGCCAACCTCTAGGTGAGACCTGGAGATCTCCCAGAATTACAATTGATATCCAAGCCACAGAAATCAGTTCCTCTGGAGAAAATGGCTGGTTTGGAGGGTGTAGTCGATGACATTATATGGCCTAGCCAGTGTCTCACAAGTCTAGTTCTAGTAAATAATACCCATATTCCCAACTCTCATGATGGCTGCAGTCTTCGTTACCTTATATGTTAGGTATTTTGCTGAATCGCACATGTCTTCCCCTCTTTGACATTTGACAATCCATTGTTTTCTTTACTGAAAGGCCAGTGGCAAGAACCTGACAACATTTAAGCCACAGAAATGCCACAGAAGGAACCGCTTGCATTTTATCGACTTTTCCCCTCACTATTTATTTATTTAGTGCACAGTTTATCCCACTCTTCCTCAGAATCTGAGGACGACATACTTGGACGTCTCTTCCATTTTATCTTCAGAACAACCCTGTGAGGTAGGTTAGGTTGAGGCAGAATTACTGGCTCAAGGCTACCCAGTAAATTTTGTTGGAAGTAGTGATCTGCAACAGGGTCTCTCTAATCCAGCGCTCACTAGACCACACTGGCTGTCTTACAACGCCTACCACTATTCTTTACTCAATGCAAGCTTGTCTTTGACGTAGGGTTGCCAACCTCCAGGTACTAGCTGGAGATCTCCTGCTATTACAACTGATCTCCAGCCGATAGAGATCGGTTCCCCTGGAGAAAATGGCCGCTTTGGCAATGGGACTCTATGGCATTGAAGTCCTTCCCCTCCCCAAACCCCACCCTCCTCAGGCTCTGCCCCAAAAACCTTCCGCCGGTAGCAAAGAGGGACCTGGCAGCCCTACTTTGAGGGGAAAAGGAAACTAGGAAAGCGCTGGGAGGTATTTCGTGCCAAGGGCTTGATAATAAAATCTTGCTTGGTAAGCGTCTGCCCAGAGAACCCGCAATTGTCAGTTTGCTTCCAGTTCAATACAGGAGCATATGCTCAGGCCTCCAAAGGCATTTCTCCCCAAGAGCAAGTCGGAACGCTGCCCTCCCTCACTCAGGCCACGTTGCTATAAATACCTCTGAGATTGTGATGTGGTCTGACACTGTGTTAAAACCGACCCTGTTCTCGACTTGCGATAGATAATTTCCCTGTCCACAAGCAAGGCTGACCGAGTACAGGCTGCTGATGTTCCCGTTAATAGATTTCTCCTTGCCTGTCAGGTTCTGTAAAGGATGTGCTGTCTCCGCTGGTTCTAAACTCAGCATGCCTGGGAGTGAGGCTGCTAGGTTGCCGAGTTATGCAACACTGTGAATCCAGAGCTGGAAGTGAATCAAACCAGAGGTCCTCTTTGGTCTTTAACGCGTGGCTGTTTGGCTCGCCGTCACCCCTCCGACGACTTCAGGTCTTTGTTTGGATTATGCACGCCGTTTCCCACCATCAGAGGTCACCTCGCTCTCCCACTGCGTTTCCCCGAGTTTTGCCCGTGTTTTCAAATTTGAGATAAAACAGGTCCCTGAAAACGCAGGCAATGTGGGGCAACGCAGGAAGAGAGGGCGACCTCTGATGGTCGGAAATGGCGTGCATAATCCAAGCAAAGACTTGAAGTCATTGGAGGGATGATGGCGAGTGAAACAGCCATGCATAAAAGACCTTTATATGCTTTCTGCTTCTGGAGACTTTCAAAATAGTGTAGAGATGGGGGGGTGGATACTTCCTGTGGGGGTAGGAGGCACTGATCATTGCTGCTATGTGATGATGTTACTTCCGGCATGACCTGGAAGTGCCGGCATTGCACTGGGGTGATGTTCAAGCACTCGCCCCAAAACTCTATGGAGTGCCCCGGTGCGATGCTGGTTCTTCTGTGTCACGCGGGAAGTGACATCATTGTGCTGTGACGAAGATCTCTGACCCCCTCTTTTGCCAGCCTACTCTCGCCCACAGACCAGATGAGCATCAATGGGCATCTACAACAATTACCAGGAGTTTTCCCACCATTCGTATGTGTCTGATAAGCCTACTTATGTAGCACATAGGGTTGCCAGGCCCCCCTTCTCCTCTGGCAGGGGATTTTTTGAGGGCGGGAATCGCACGCATGTGGCTGCGAGCAATACAATCCCGTCTCTTTCGGTTTACTTCTGGAAGCGCCACAGCACAACGGGACATTTTACCACTCAAACCCCCTATTTAAGTGGTGAATTGACCTGTCACACTATGGCGCTTCTGGAAGTAAACGGGAAGTGACTGGATTGCATTGCTTGCGGCGGCACGCATGCACGATCCTTGCGGTGAGCTTGGCCGATGGATTGGCGGGCAATTGCCTGTCATTCCAAGTCACCTGGCAACCCTAGTAGCGTAGCAAACTAGACATAAAAGTAGGAGATCTGGATTGGGGTTGCAGTGTGTGAGGAACAAGGATTTCACACTTTATCTAAATAATATTTCCCAGCTCAAAGAAACTCCTAGAGATGCTGAAGGACCACCTCTCCTGGTCTGAACCCTTTCAACAGCTGAAATCATCCCAGCAGAACTGACAATCTAATCTCTTAAGTTTTGAGGTATGAGAAATTGAGTCCCCCCCATGCCTCCTTAGGTTATCCTAGCCAATCAGGGATCACATACTGAGCATGATTACATCGTCAAGTTTATGGCTTGTCAGATCTAGTATGATGTAACATTACAAAGAACAAACAAAACCTAGTTGCTCTACAGGGAAGGCCTTTTGGTTTACTACATATGGTGATCATAGTCAGTCAGGGATCACATACTGAACAAGATAACATCAAGTTTCATAGCTTATTGGAACTGATATGCTGTAACATTGCAAAGACCAAATGAAACCTAAATGCACTTCAGGGAAGGCCTTTTTGTGTACTACATAAGGAGATCCTAGCCAATCAGGGATGTTAATGAAATGGGCCCTTCCTTTCAAGTCAGCTCTACTGCAGTGTTCGCTGGTATGAGAATTGAACTAGGCACTGCCCAGCTCATACTGTTAGGTCCTACATCATGTCAGCACAACCGGTGGCTTCAGTTTTTCAATTGGCTGTACTCTGTGAGGGCATTTCTGTTTTAAGAAATTGACAGTTGTCCTCTGCCTTTTTTTCTATGCCAACTGCCCCGTCTCCTATGACAATTAGGTGTTTGCTTCCTAATGACAATCTTGCCTGCTTAAATTCGTTCCCCAGAATTATGTAAAAGCTCACTGTCACTCTCTAATTATTTCAGTATCAACCTGCTCCACAGGCCAGTGAGTCACGGCGATAGTTTGGCTTTCTCAATGAACTCAAGTGTGTCTTCCCCGCATTATGAAGAGGACACCTGCCATCAACCTCAACGAAGCATAGATTCTTGGGATTTAATCAACTTTGAGAAGGGAGGGGGCATAACATCCAAATCGCAAAATGTCACAGTTCCGCTGTACACTGCATTGGTCGGGCCGCACCTGAAGTATTGTGTGCAGTCCTGGAGGCCTCACTTCAAAAAGGATGTGGACAGAATCGAGCGGGTGCAGAGGAGAGCCTTCCAATTTAGCAGCCATTACCACATACTGGGGCAGGGAGTTCCACAGTTTAACTCTGCGTGGTGTGAAGAAATACTTCCTTTAATCAGTTTTGAATCTCTCGCCTTCCAGCTTCAGCAGATGACCCCGAGTTCTAGTACTGTGAGAGAGGGAAAAAAGCTTCTCCCTGTCCACTCTCTCCCTACCATGCATAATTTTATAGACCTTTACCATGTCTCCCCTTAACCGCCTTCTTTCCAAGCCAAACAGCCCTAAGGTACCTTCAGTCATTGTGCTGTTGTCAAAAATAATATTTGGACGTGGCCTAGTTACTGAAAGTTGGAGGTAATTTCTGTCAGAATATAGTTGTCAGAAGGAGAATATAGTTGTCAGAAGCAGATTGAGACTGGGAAGGGCAGCCATGAAGGAGCTAGAAAAGATTTTGAAGTGTAGGGATGTGTCACTGGCCACCAGGACTAAGTTAATTCATGCTATCGTATTCCCTATTACTATGTATGGGTGTGAAAGCTGGACAGTGAAGAAAGCTGATAGGAAGAAAGTAGATTCCTTTGAAATGTGGTGTTGGAGGAGAGTGTGACGGATTCCGTGGACTGCCAAAAAAACAAATCAGTGGGTTATAGATCAAATCAAGCCTGAACTGACCCTAGAAGCTAAAATGACTAAACTGAGGCTATCGTGTTTTGGTCACGTCATGAGACGACAAGAGTCACTGGAAAAGACAGTCATGCTAGGAAAAGTTGAGGGCAGCAGGAAAAGAGGAAGACCCAACAAGAGATGGATAGACTCAATAAAGGAAGCCACAGCCTTTAATTTGCAAGATCTGAGCAAGGCTGTCAAAGATAGGACATTTTGGAGGACTTTCATTCATAGGGTCGCCATGAGTCGGAAGCGACTTGACGGCACTTAACACACACACATAGTTGTCTTTCCCCATTAAGCAAATGGGGAGTTTTGGATTGGACTTTAGTTCTGAATGCGCATCCTTATTAGAAACTCAGACATGTCTGTCTATGCATTTGTTGACTAAGCATGACTGAGAAATAGTGTTGCAACCTTTAATCTGTGATTCTCTTCCTCCCGTCTCCTCTGCCCCTGCCAGTGCACTTTGAGATCATTGGCCTGTGTTATCTCATTCTTTCCTGAGCCACTCCCAGCTGGCGGGAAATTTTCAGCACGTGACTCAGACTTATCTCAGAAGTCCGGCCAGCCTGAGTGAGGTGGAATCATTTCTGGGCATCAACCCTAGCTTTCTACTGTGTGTCAAAACACTGCCAGGAAGGCCTCTTAAAACAGAAACAAAAAGACTGAGCGCGTTTCAAGATTCCACAGAAGTCTTTTTTAAATCAACGGTTCCCAAATTTTTAATCAGTAGAGATGCCAGGTCCCTCTTTGCAACTGGCAGGAGGTTTTCGGGGTGGAGCCTGAGAAGGGCGGGGTTTGGAGAGGGGAGGGACTTCAATGCCATAGAGTCCAATTGCTAAAACAGCCATTTTCTCCAGGGGAACTGATCTCTATTGGCTGGATATCAGTTGTAATAGCAGGAGATCTCCAGCCAGTACTTGAAGGTTGGCAACCCTATTAATCAGGGAATTAAAGATCTCTCTTTTGGTCACCACCTGCTTTCTGTCCTAACCTAGACCTAAGCGGAAACAAAGAAATCATTTTTCCACAGAACTTAGGGTTGCCAGCCTCCAGATACTTGCTGGAGATCTGCTATTACAACTGATCTTCAGCTGATGGAGATCAGTTCAGTTCACCTGGAGACAATGGCCGCTTTGGCAATTGGACTCTATGGCATTGAAGTCCCTCTCCTCCCCAAACCATGCCCTCCTCTGACTCCGCCCACCAAACCTCCCGCCAGCCATTTTCTCCAGGTGAACTGATCTCCATCGGCTGGAGATCAGTTGTAATAGCAGGAGATCTCCAGCCACCACCTGGAGGTTGGCAACCCTACAGATGGACCATTCATCTGTAGAGCAGGGTGTTTAAATCAGGATAAAGGAGAATGAATATAACCGTTTTTTTTTAAAAAAAGCACTACATATTTTAAAATCTCTTTTTAAAAAAGAAACAGCTTCATCCCCACCCCCATTCCAAATTCTGGATGTTTTGCCAGTAGTTGCCAGTAGTTGCTCATTAGAAAATCCTTGTCTCCACTTGTTTTTGCAACCTTAAGGACTAGGAAGTTAGGAGTAAAAAAAAAATTCTTAGGAAGATGTGGCCAGTGCCCCAACACTGTGGCTTTTCTGTGCTCCTATGGAAACGTTGCACCCTTACTGGCCTGGACATCTTTGGATTCTTGTCAGTTGGCACAACTTTGGACAGAGTGACTGAGATTAGCAATAAACTGTGGGTCCCCCCACCCCCGTAGTCATTTAGATAAGCTCAGTGAAGAGCTAAGGTTGGACTGTGTCCAAGTTTTTTTTTTAAGAGCACGATAGGAAGCCGCAGGCTTACGTTAGGGCTGAACTTTACAGAATGTTCCCTTTGGTGAAGCCACAGCAGTGTCTCGGTTTAGTGAATGGGCCCTCAAAAAATGGCTCTCTGACGTCTTTGTCTCTCGCTCCCGATAGGCTCAAACCCCGGTATTGTTTTTGCCGTGCAAAGTCTTTAGGAATATGAAGAGTCGCAGTGTGCATGAGGGATTCACATGGCTGTCTGACGCCCAAATGACGTCTCCTGAATAAAGGCTACTTTATAGACATTAGATTGCTATTGAGTGTAGGCCTGATTCAAAGAAAGTCAGGCATACCCTAATAAGGTTGCCAACCTCCAGGTGGTAGCATGCAATTCGAGCATGCACTAACCTCCAGGTGGTGGCAGAAGGTCTCCTGCTATTACAACTGATCTCCAGCCGATAGAGATCAGTTCACCTGGAGAAAATGGCCACTTTGGCAATTGGACTCTATGGCATCGAAGCCCTTCCCCTCCCCAAACCCCGCCCTCCTTCAGGCTCCACCTCAAAAACCTCTTGCTGGTGGCAAAGAGGGACCTGGCAACCCTATACCCTAAACCTGCTTGAATTAAAGATGAAATGAATTTGGTGAAAAAAGAGTCCTTCAACACCCTACTGTGAGCTTGAATTCACCTGCAAAACTCAAAACGGAATTGTTCATAGTGATCTGACCTATGAATACTATTGGGTTGCAGGATTGTTGGGGGGAAACCTTCTGGCTGTTATCCCTAGGGTTGCCAGGTCCCTCTTTGCCACTGGCAGGAGGTTTTTGGGGCAGAATCTGAGGAACGCAGGGTTTGGGGTGGGAAAGGACTTCAATGCCATAGAGTCCAATTGCCAAAGTGGCCATTTTCTCAAGGTGAACTGATCTCTATTCGGCTGGAGTTCAGTTGTAATAGCAGGAGATCTCCAGCTAGTACCAGGAGGTTGACAACCCTAGTTACACCCCCCCCCCGCATGTAGCTTTACCTCCTAAGGCAGGGGTGTCAAACATGCAGCCAGCGGGCCGGATCCAGCCCCCAGAGGGCTTTTATCCGGCCCGCGGAGCCAAGGAACCTAGTCCCCCTTTCCCCCCTCCGCCGACCTTTTCTGGGCTTCCTGGGGCCCGTGCCTGGCCGGGGAGGGAGTGGGGAAGGCTTCTGCTTGGTCACGCCGAGGCCCTCCCGTGGTCGTGCTGGGCCACGGGACTGCTGGCGCGCCCGGGGGATGGGGTGGAGGCTTTCCCATGGTTGCGCAGGGCTAAGGGGCCGCTGGTGTGCCCAGGGGGTGGGGTGGAGGCCCTTTCGCGGTCGTTCAGGACCGCAGGGCTGCTGGAGTGCCCGGGGGTGGGGTGGAGGCCCTCCTGTGGTCGCGCAGGGCTGCAGGGCCGCTGGCACGCTCAGAGGGTGGGGTGGAGGCCTTCCTGCAGTCGCGCTGGGCCACTGGCGCATCCGAGTGTGTGGGGGGGAAGGCTTTTCTCTTTTCTTCCTCTTTTTCTGTCCCTCTATCCCCTTTTCTTTCTTTCTTTCTTTCTTTCTTTCTTTCTTTCTTTCTTTCTTTCTTTCTTTCTTTCTTTCTTTCTTTCTTTCTTTCTTTCTTTCTTTCTTTCTTTCTTTCTTTCTTTCTTTCCCTCCCTCCCTCCCTCCCTCCCTCCCTCATTTATTTATTTATTTATTTATTTATTTATTTATTTATGTGCGCATGGCCGGGCCCGACCAAGTGACATTTATGTCATATCCGCCCCTGCCCCCCAACAAATGAGTTCGACACCCCTTTCCTAAGGAGTAGTACTGGTGAACTCATCTAACCAATAACTGTTTATACTAGTGATCCCCAGTATGGTTCCCATAATGGTTGACAGGCCTCCCATTATGGTGGGAGGTGTCCTACCAATTGCTGCTGTTGCCCACAGTTGCTCTGAACGGTGGTGAGAGAAAAACAAAAACAAAACTGCCACCAGCCTCTAGTTTTACCATAGAGTTTCCATCAATTCCTAGAACTACCCACTGCCGTTTCTGAGTTGCATCTGGAAGTGATGCTGATGCCACACTCATCCTCATGTCCCCATTTCAACCCTCCTGTTTGTTGCCAGGGAAAACTGTAGAGTTTCTGGCGATTCCTAGAGCTACCCACAGTCACTTTCAGATTGTTCCTGGAAGCGCCATAGGGTCGTTGGCAATGTCACCGACGTGGTGGCTAGAGATCTTCTGGGATTTGAACATATCTCCAGGCAACAGAGATCAGTTCACCTGGAGAAAATAGCCACTTTGGAAGGTGGGCTTTCCCCAAACCCTGCCCTCCTCAGGCTCCACCTCCCAGATCTCCAGGTATTTCCCAACCTGGAACTGGCAACCCTACCATGTCACACACCCATCCCTGCCCTCCACTGATGGCAACTCTACGCATCACACAAATTGTGTCATTTGGCCCTCACCTATCGCCAAACATGTAAAGCTCTTCAGTATATTACATAATTATCTAATGACTTCATTATTTTGGGCACCCTGTCTGAACGCTGGATCTACCTCCAGCCTCCGAGACCGAGCATTAAATGAGCGGAAGCATGACTCCAAACCAACCTGCCCTTTCTGTAGTGCAATTTGTCTGAAACATATGGCCTTCGGTTCGCTGCGCATCTCCATGAAGCTGGCTGTCAATTGGGCTTTTCATCCCCGGCTTTTATAACATCATTCATCAGAGCGAGCGATGGCTTCAGACAAATAAATTAAAACACACACACACACATCTGGAAGGCAGCCACTGAGCGGCTTTGCAGGGTTGTGTTTCAATAAGCCATTAGTCTCTAGTGTTTGAAGAAATGATTAGTTGGTGTGCTGCTCTTCAGGAATCGCCAAGCCCTAGCAATGTGTGTGTGTGTTTGTGTGTGTGTGTTTTGGGGGGGAATACAGCTAGTACTGGATGGGGACTCTCTGGATTGCTTGTCCAAGAGAATTTTTAAATAGTATGAGGAGGCTGTGGCTTAGTGGTAGAGAATCTGCTTTGTATGCAGGAGGTTGCAGGTTCAATCTCTGGCATCTCTAGTTTAAAAGAACAGGTAGCAGGTGATGGGAAAGACCTCACCTGAGACGCTGAAAAGCTGCTGTTAGTCTGAATACACAAGGCTGTTGTCTGAGTCGGAATATCATAGAAGGGACCACCAGGTTGGAAGGGACCACCAGGGTCATCTAGTCCAACCCCCTGCACAATGCAGGAAATTCACAACTGCCTTCCCCCACACACACCCAGTGACCCCTACTCCATGGCCAGAAGATGGCCAAGATGCCCTCTCTCTCAGCAGTCTGTTCACACAGCGTCCAGCCAGGTGCCTCTAGGAAGCCCACAAACAAGATGGTTGCTGCAGCACCATCCTGCCTACGTTCCACAGCACCTAATATAATAGGCATGCTCCTCTGATCCTGGAGAGGGTGGACTCTCTGGCATTATACCCCACTGAGGTCCCTGTCCTCCCCAGGCTCCATCCCCAAATCTCCAGGAGTTTCCCCAACCAGGATCTGGCAACCCTACCTCCCCATCCCCTGCCGGTGGCCAGGGGGACCTGGCTACCCTAGCTGACCCTGTTTAGCTTCTGAGATCTGATGAGATCAGGCTAGCCTGAGCCATCCAGGTCAGGGCAACATGGATCTTAAGAACACTTTTTACCATATAAATCAACGGCATCCCTTGACTCTTACAGAAACAAAGTAAATTGCTGAATCGTGAACAGAACTACGATGGGAACAAAACCAATTCCTTGTCCCTGATCTTAAGCCCGAGCCCATGGTGTGCAGTGTTTCTCTATGTATGTACCCTTCTTGGTCATATCTCTAAAATATGTCGACTCTTGCCCCGCATGCCCTTAATATTTTTCACAACGATGGGTCTTTCACTCAGATTCAGATTTTATTTATTAATATGGCAAAGCCATTAAAATATTCATATCGATTACAAGGTAGAATTAAAAGATACAGTATCTAAAACTATAGGATATATAATTCTTAAACCGATAAGTAAATTAGCTAAAAACCTCAGATTAAAACAACATTCTCCATTTTAGGTTGGATTGCCTAAGGAAATTAGCCAAAATCTTGCTTCCTCATAAAAAGAGCATCTGAAGAAAACGTGCGCATGGGTCTTTCACTCAGAGGCTGGAGACGTTTCATGCGCAAGCCCCAAGAAGGCATCTGCAGACCCAGGAGCATGAACCCTGCGCACGCCTCTCATGCCTTTCCAATGCGGCGTGCTCATAAGACGCCCCAATGGATTTTTGCTCTAAAGACTTAACAGTTTCCCAAAGGGACTGCATTAAGCGCCACCTTCGCGCATAACCCGAGGAAGAAAATGACTCTGCATCAGTATAATGAACGCTGATGAGTCGTGAAGGCGGCCTTGTTCGGCTTGTGCTGCAACAACTCGGTCTGAGGCACAGCGCTGAAATAAATGTTAGGACATGGAGCACTTTGAACATCCTGCAGGGAGGGACCCTCTGGAGGATAAAGCACCGAGGATCCATTTATCCTTCCAGCTTATGATTACAAGATAATTTGAACATGCTGTTTTCTCCCCCATACAGCAGTAAATTTGGGAATAAGTACAGCCGCGCCTCCTACCTAAGAGAGACGTGACTCTTCCTTGTGCAGTTTTGACGCTGGTGTTTTTAAAAACAAGTACCTCTTTTTCTACTTTGTGTTTGCCAGTGATTTCTTTGCTGAGCAACTGTGGGCCGAAGCAGGGACTAGGGTTGCGAGGACCCTCTTTGTCACCAGCGAGAGGTTTATGGGGCAGAGCCTGAGGAGGACGGGGTTTGAGGAGTGGAGGAACTTCAATGCCATAGAGTCCAATTGCCAAAGTGGCCATTTTCTCCAGGTGAACTGATCTCTATTGGCTGGAGATCAGTTGTAAAAGCAGGCGCTCTCCAGCTAGTACCTGGAGGTTGGCAACCCTAGAAACTGGAAGACCCTCATTTGCAGGGGATAAGTGGCAGGCAGGAAGAAGGGTGCTGCTTAACCCCAACACCAGGTCTCTTCTGCAACGGCTCCCAAGACACTTTCACCCAATAAAGAACGTATCCAGAGGAGGGCAACAAAGATGGTGAGGGGTCTGGACTGGAGACCAAGTCCTATGAGGAAAGGTTGAAGGAGCTGGGTAAGTTTAGCCTGAAGAGGAGAAGACTGAGGGGGGATATGATAACCATCTTCAAATACTCGAAGGGCTGTCACATGGAGGATGGTGCCAAGTTGTTTTCTGTTGCCCCAGAAGGTCGGACCAGAAACAACGGGTTGAAATTAAATCAAGAGTTTCCATCTAGACATTAGGGAGAATTTTCTAACAGTTAGAGCGGTTCCTCAGTGGAACAGGCTTCCTCGGGCGCAATTTGGGGAGGGGAGGGACTTCAATGCCATAGTCCAATTGCCAGAGCGGCCATTTTCTCCAGGTGAACTGATCTCTATCGGCTGGAGATCAGTTGTAAAAGCAGGCGATTGCCAGCTAGTACCTGGAGGTTGGCAACCCCAAGACGAAGACAATGGCAAACCACCTCTGACTTGAAAACCCCAGGGGTGGCCATAAATCAGCTGTGACTTGACATTTTATAAAAGCACGCTGAATTTGGTGGGGCTTACAAGAGCGGAGATTTAAATTATTTTGTCGCTGAATGATCCTTTGCCTTGACAAAAAACAAATTGCTTGGCAATTAATATTCCGAATTTGCGCTGCTTCGCTTTCAGGCTGGAGAGCCCGGACTTCTTCCTCCTGACAAATTAACTGTTGTGCTTCATAAATCTCATTGCTCCAGTTTTCTGACGAGGTTAGCAGCACTGTGCAGAGAAACACATTAAGGAAATGATCTACTCCTGCGTTCGTCTAGTCAGCTTTTAATTGTGATGAAGCTATTGCCGGTGCTTCAAGGATTTCTTGTTTTTTTAAATGGCGTTTACTGATCCCACATGAGGGCTGGGTCTGATTGACAGCATCACAGGGCTTTTGTTTAATTGCCTTGCAGGTCAGGTAGTAGGGTTAGCAACCTCCAGGTACTAGCTGGAGATCTCCTGCCATTACAACTGATCTCCAGCTGGTAGAGATCAGTTCCCCTGGAGAAAATGGCTGCTTTGGCCATTGGACTCTATGGCATTGAAGTCCCTCCCCTCCCCAAACCCCACCCTCCTCAGGTTCCGCCCCAAAAACCTCCAGACGGTGAAGAGGGACCTGGCAATCGTAGGGGAAGGCCTCGGACTCTATGACCTGGTGTTGGACCTCCAGAGGAACTGCTTGACCATTGTGTGAGAAAGAATGGTGGACTAGATGGACCATTGATCTGATCCAGCAGGGCTCTTCTTATGTTCTTATGACCCTGGAGAGCTGCTGCCAGTCAGAGTAGACCAGACTGACCATGACAGACCAATGGTCTGACTCAGTACAAGCAGCATCACACTACGGGAGAACTTAGGGTTGCCAATTCTGGGTTGGGAAATTCCCGGAGATTTGGGGGTGCGGTTTGGGAAGGGAGGGGTTTGGGGAGGGGAGGTATAATGCCATAGAGTCCACCCTCCAAAGCAGTCATTTTCTCCAGAGGAACGGATCTCTATCATCTGGAGATCAGTTGTAATTCCGGGAGATCTCCAGATGTCACCTGGAGGTTGGCAACCCTAGTTGTGTATCCCACTCTGAGCTACTAGAGGAATGTTAAGATAAAAATACGATTGACAGACAGTAATCAAGCCTCTCCGAAGATCTTCCGTGACTTCTTAAGTCATGGACTTGACTTTGGTCGAAGCATTCCTATCATTCTTTCAAAGACAGTGTCTGAATTCGTGGCCCGGAGTTGATTTCTTTCTTTTGTTAAAAAAAAAAAGTTTTGTGAAAGAGTCGACTTTTTATAGATATGCGAAAGACAGATATGTTGTAAACAAGAGCTCCAACGCTGGTTCAAACATTTCCCAATCACTGGGCTTTTTTCAGAGTGGGGAATGTGTGGCTGAGTAGAACCAGGGGGAAGGTGGGGCTGACCTTTTATCTCCATGTTGAAAAGCTGTGACCGGCGCTCGCCTCTAACATGGCATTTCCCTCTCAGATGCCCCAACTCCCAAGAAAACCATTTTGGACAATGGAGGACAGTTTTATAATCTCAAAAAAGCACATTTTCAGTCCCTGGGAGACCCTGTATTTTCAGGCATATATGTTATGCCCAGGCACATAAATAGTAAGGGCAATGCTGGTGTCAACAGACTGTTTTATTGTAGTATTTTTGTCACATTCCCCAAAGGACAAACATTTTCCTGTGGCTTTATTAATATCTACAGTGTCTCTGCTTGGCGATACAGCTGCTGCTTTCCAAGGAAGCAAATCCAGCCTTTGAAAGAGCTTATTTCTGCTTTTGCTCAATGGCTTTGCCAGGGACGTTAATCGAAAACGCGGCCTTTCCTTCTTTTAAATCGCGGGCGTTTGGAAGGGGCCTGAAATTAAGTCATCTCGCACCCATTTCCCCCTCGCCCTTGGTTTTGGCAGAAGTGAGAAATCCAGTCATGCCTCACGAATCAGTGTTAACCCTTCCCATCCTACTAACCTACTGCTAACTAGCTACCTGCCGTCCCTCACAAACATTGAATTCTCATGTGCGTTTGGGGTAGGCTTGTAGGGTTGCCAGGTCCCTCTTTGCCACCGGTGGGAGGTTTTTGGGGTGGAGCCTGAGGAGGGTGTGGTTTGGGAAGGGGAGGGATTTCAATGCCATAGAGTCCAAATGCCAAAGCGGCCATTTTCTCAAGGTGAACTGATCTCTATTGGTTGGAGATCAGTTGTAATAGCAGGAGATCTCCTGCTAGTACCTGGAGGTTAGCAACCCTATTGCCAAGCTTGACCTGGTAAACCCAGTTGGATCTCATTAATCCAACTTTGCAACTGAATACAGACCACTGGCTCACCAGCCGCCAGTCTTGCCCCTCCTATCAAATTCTAGGTGGACACGATTGTATTAAAATATTTTAAAGACGTCATCTTTATCCGTTTAGTGATTCATTTGGCACCCTTTCGAGTACCAAAAAGCAATTTTAAAAATTGCAGACACCTGTTCAATGGGAGATGTAGTTCTTTATGATGTTACGGGAACTAGCAGCTTCTGCTGTAAGCTTGCAGGATATTTTTTTAAACGCTCAGCCTTTGAGATAAATAGTACCTTTGATATGAATGTGACATGGCCATTCCCAACCTGGCCTCAGCACCCCAAACATGTCAATCTGCCTTCTCCCTGTAACCATTTGCTGTTCAAGGAAGTGCAAGAAAATATTTCTTTTAATTTTTCTTCCCCAAACTCTTTGGGGGAATAAAAGAGCATGCATCACACTTTCAAAAGACTCCCAACTGCTTTCTGCAGTGCCCTGGGCTTTCTTTGTATCAGTTTTTTCCTGTGTTGCTTTGGGGAAATAACTAGGAAATGGATTGTTTAAGCTCTGCAAACACATTTGCATTGTTTGTACCTGATGGGTACGTGGGTAAGATTTATGACACCTTCCTCCTCTTTGGCTCTAGACCTGTCGGTGGCAAATAAATAGGAGTTAAATGAGTTTAAAGCCATTTGGACTAATGGGTTTAAAATAACTCTGTGCAGGATTGCGGCCACAGGATGCAAATTGGTGCTCTTGTAATGTGAGTGAATTCAGAGCATGTTGAGTGAATTCAGAGCATTTCAAAGCATGTTGGCCACAGGTGAAGCCTTACCCCACTGAGTACCAACCAGGTAGGGAGTCACATTCATATAATCTGTCTTCTGGATCACCACTGTGAATGCCTGCAAAGTAGGGATGCCAACCTCCAGGCTGTGGCCAGAGATCTCCCACTATTACAACGGCTCTCCAGGCGACAGAGATCAGCTCCCCTGGAGAAAATGGCCACTTTGGCAATTGGACTCTATGGCATTGAAGTTCCTTCCCTCTCCAAACCCTGACCTCCTTAGACTCCACCCCCCAAATTTCCAGGTTTTCCCCAACCTGGAGCTGGCCACCCTACTGCAAAGGTAGAGGCTGGTTCACATAACGTCCCAGCATGTATGTGTTAAGTGCCATCAAGTTGCTTCCAATTTATGGTGACCCTATGAATTAATCTTGGGCAAGAAGAAGAAGAGTTGGTTTTTCTATTCTGATTTTCTCTATCTTTTAAGGAGACTCAAACTGGCTTACAATCTGCTTCCCTTCCTCTCCCCACAACAGGCACCTTGTGAGGTAGGTGGGGCTGAGAGAGATTCGGAGAGAGCTGTGACTGGCCCAAGGTCACCCAACTGAACTCTATCGGCTGGAGATCAGTTGTAATAGCAGGAGATCCCCAGCTAGTACCTGGAGGTTGGCGACCCTACCTGTCCCTCAATTCTCTCTTATGTCAGTCAAATCCAGCTGAAGAGAAGGTGAAAATATTTACTTCTCTGTCCCTAAGATGATTGATCATACCTATTGCTCAACAGCTCCGTGTGCTGAGATGCGGGGGTGCTCTAGCGCAAGCGGGAATCCAAATGTGTCATTTGCCACCAGTCTCTTTGGAGACAGGATTATACTAATCGGGGAGAGAAAAAAATTAACCAACTGCGCAAGTTACCCAGCTAAGCAGAGTTTTACTAAAAACACATGCCTTTTTATTTGCTTAAAGAAGTACATTTTATAATCCCCTCTTATGTCTGATTAACATTGCTTCTGAATTCTAACCACAGAAGAATGTATTTCTTTATTTTTTTAAAATGTAAAACTTCTGAGTGCTTCAGACTTATATTCCAGTCCATCAACAAAACTTCAGCAAATGCCATTAAAATAGGGCTGGCCCAGGCATCTCTGGTTTTCTCCCCAAATCTCTGTTCCGAGGAAAGGTCTGACTCTTGCAGCGCATGAATCAGTGACCACAAGGGAGTGAGGAAATACAAGTTTGACATGAAGTGTGCGTGTGTTTTAGATTTAAGAGACCTGGCGGTTCAAAACCGAAAGGGTTGTGGGAAGCAAAATCCTGGCTTGGGGTGAGCTCTGCTTTCTGACTTGGGCCTTGAATTTCAATCTCTCGAGCCAAAGGGAACACGACAGGGGAGAGAAATGGAGCATCGTCGGATAGTTTTTATTTCCTTGGAATTCTGGGGTGGCTCTGAGGAGCTGTTTAGTTCGGTATTGTCTCCGTTGGTGGCGAAGAGGGACCTGGCAACCTGACAAACTGGGATCTGTGAGACCCAGGTTCGAATCTCCCCTCTACCATGGAAGCTTGCTGGGTGATCGTGGGCCAGTCACGTACTCTTGACTGAAGCTACCGCATAGGGTTGTTGTGCGGATAAAACAGAAGAGAGGAGAATGATGTCTTAAGCCACTTTGGGAATCCATAGGAAAGAAAAGTGGGGTATAATTTTTTATTTATTTATTTAAGCTTCAGTTTATACCCCGCCTTCAATCCCTGGCAAAGGGGATTATCATATGTAAATATGATCTGTGTTTTTAATGCAGGGCTGAGCTTTTAATGCTGGATTTCAATTAATATCTTTTAATGTTTTGTTATTTTCATTTTGTAAGCTGCCTTGAGCAGGTTCCTGGAAAGGCAGCATATTTTTTTAAAAATAAATAAAATAAAAATAAAGGCGGCTTAATTCTTTCATTGCAGCCTGCAGGTTGATTTCCTATCAAAATTGCCTCCCCTCTTTTCTCTCTAACTAGGAAAAAATAAATGGTCCATATATTATTATCATGGGGAGGGAAAAACAACAGTTATGGGTCTTCATGCTAGTCTCATTCATGTTAATCCTTTGAGGGAGGGGATATGGCTCAGTGGTAGATTATCTGTTTTGCAAGCAGAAGGTCCTAGGTTCAATGCCCGGCATCTCCAGTTAAAAGGATCAAGTAGCAGGGGATGCAAAAGACCTCTACCTGAGGCTTTTGAAAACCCCTACCAGTCACTGGGGAGAGAGACCCAGAGTTTTGGTGCCACAGCTTAGAAGGCCCTGTCCTGGATTGCTGCTAGGGTTGCCAGGTCCCTCTTCGCCACCAGCGGGAGGTTTTTGGGGCGGAGCCTGAGGAGGGCGGGGTTTGGGAAGGGGAGGGACTTCGATGCCATAGAGTCCAATTACCAAAGCAGCCATTTTTTCCAGGTGAACTGATCTCTATCGGCTGGAGATCAGTTGCAATAGCGGGAGATCTCCAGCTAATACGTGGAGGTTTAGAAAAACAGTACAGGAAACTGTATGTACACAAAGTGCAAATATTTATAAGCTACTGAGGTGAAACATAGACCATATACGTGACATATATACAACACAATTATATACAATATGTACAGTTCACACAAAAAATGTAGAGAAATTTCCAAAGGTCTCAACTGAGTACCAAAAATATATAGAGGAAGTTCCAAAGGTCTCAACTGAGTACCAAATGAATGCTAATATTGTAATCCTTGTGTAAAGTTCATATAGAGCCACAATCATCGATGGATACGGCCGTTTCAGATCCACAGCAGTGGAAATCTTTCTTAGCTGCACTATGTGATGTACTTTACTGACGTCTGATTGTAATTGCTTATACTTACCCTGTGTGGGAAGGAATGATGAATATGTAACAGCACTTTTGTATTAAGGACTGAAGAAAGATTTCCACTGCTGTGGATCTGAAACGGCCGTATCCATCGATGATTGTGGCTCTATATGAACTTTACACAAGGATTACAATATTAGCATTCATTTGGTACTCAGTTGAGACCTTTGGAACTTCCTCTATATATTTTTGGTACTCAGTTGAGACCTTTGGAAATTTCTCTACATTTTTTGTGTGAACTGTACATATTTTATATAATTGTGTTGTATATATGTCACGTATATGGTCTATGTTTCACCTCAGTAGCTTATAAATATTTGCACTTTGTGTATATACAGTTTCCTGTACTGTTTTTCTAAACCTTTTGGTACGAGTACAGAGGTGCTGGAGGTTGGCAACACTAATTGCTGCCAGCCTAATTTAGGAGGCAGGGAGAACATAAGAACATAAGGAAAGCCATGCTGGATCAGACCAAGGTCCACCAAGCCCAGCAGTTTGTTCACACAGGAGCCAACCAGGTGCCTCTAGGAAGTGCCACAAACAAGGCGACTGCAGCAGCATTATCCTGCCTGGATTCCACAGCACCTGATATAATAGGCATGCTCCTCGGATACTGGAGAGAATAGGGATGCATCATGACTAGTATCCATTTTGACTAGTAGCCATGAATAGCCCTCTTCTCCATGAACATGTTCACTCCCCTCTTAAAGCCTTCCAAGTTGGCAGTCATCACCACATCCTGGGGCAGGGAGTTCCACAATTTAACCATGCGTTGTGTGAAGAAACCAAACCAAGGGTGTCAAACATAAGGCCTGGGGGCTGGATCCGGCACCTTGAGGGCTCTTATCTGGCCCACAAGCCAGTCGAGGCAGACACCAGCACCCCGTCCTGATATGGGCTGGGCTCCCAAGGTGTCAATTATCAATAGGGTTGCCAGCTCTGGGTTTGGAAATACCTGGAGATTTTGGGGGCAGAGCCTGAGGAGGGCAGGGTTTGGAGATGGAAGGGACTTCAATGCCATAGAGTCCAATTGCCAAAGTGGCCATCTTCTCCAGGTAAACTGATCTCTGTCAGCTGGAGATCAGTTGTAATTAGGCAACCCTCCTGCTATTACAACTGCTATTACAACTGATCTCCAGCTGATAGAGCTCAGTTCCCCTGGAGAAAATGGCCGCTTTGGCCATTGGACTCTATGGCATTGAAGTCCCTCCCCTCCCCAAAACCCGCCCTCCTCAGGCTCCACCCCCAAAACCTTCCACTGGTGCCGAAGAGGGACCTGGCAACCCTATCAAAGACTGTTAAATAAAAGAAGATACTGTAAGAGTGTTGTAGTTTTAAGCATGTTTGTATTTTAAGTAAAAAATAAAGTCAGAATGATAGAATTAATTGGCTTTGCCTGTGTCCTCTATAAAGCTTGTATCTCCAGTACTTGGCATTAAATTATAGGGTGCATATTGGCCGCCCTGACCAAGTGACATTTATGTCATATCCGGCCCTCATAACAAATGAGTTCAACACCCCTGAACTAAACAATAGACGGGCCCAGATGACGGCATGCCGTTTGTACAACCTCTTGTATTGGGAAGGAACTAGTGTGGGTCACTGACCCACTCCAAATGCACTCTCTGTCCCTGGTCCAATCCAAACACCCATGGGCCCAGAGCCCAATCCAAACAGGCTAGGCTAGGGAAGGGCTTTCGTCATCCCTGGCAACCGTCCGCCATAGACGGGGCTGCCTTAACCTTGAAGAGCCACTGGGCCGAGGTTTTCTCGATTGCAAGGCGATATTCATTAATGCATTTTGTGGAGGCCGTTGTGCGGCAGGCATTCCAACCGTAAACTACAGAAACCAACAGAAATGGAGAATAATTACATCCAGGGTGAGGGGGAGGAATTACAGAATGCATAGGAAACAGTAGCAAAGTGTCTGCCAGAGGAGTCAGATTTTTGAATTCGTCGACATTCTGCACAAATGGTAGGGTTTTGGATTCTACTGCTTCAAACTGCAGGTGTGGGGCTCTGTTTCAGAATGTTCCCCCCTGCAAAAAACAAAATACATCCACGCATGTGGCAAACTAGCATCTCAAGGGGGAAAAGTTTAGCGCAGCCTTCTCCCTCAACTGCTACTTTTCTGCATGGAGAAAGAGGGGTTTATTTTTTTTGGCCTGGGAGGAAGATTAAGAACATAAGAACATAAGAAAGGCCCTGCTGGATCAGACCAAGGCCCATCAAGTCCAGCAGTCTGTTCACACAGTGGCCAACCAGGTGCCTCTAGGAAGCCCACAAGCAAGACGACTGCAGCAGCACCATCCTGCAATATTTTCCTGCAGCACGAAGTGGAACAATCTACAATCTGCATCTCCTACCTTGTACTGTGAAATACGCAGAACAGCCAAGAGACATCGATTCCACAGGGTGGGAGGGTGGGGGAGGATCCGAGTTGCATGCAAAATTGATAATATCCTCGGCAAGCGCACGGCAGTCTTACCTGCATAGTGGTCAAAAACGGTGGGCACGTACTCTTCCGGGAAAGCATCGTTGGCGTAACTCATGAGCAAACACGTCTTGCCCACGGCGCCGTCCCCGACCACGACGCATTTCAGCATCTTCTTGGTACCGCTGGAGTCACTGTCTTCTTCTGCGCTGCTGCTCATCCCGGTTCCTTCTGTTTTGCTTTTTGAGCCACACTTCTTGGTGCCCATGAAAACCGCACAGGACCAGAACACAAAGGAGGAGTGAAGTTCCTACAGGGCTCGTCCCGAGTCAACGTTTTGTCTGTTTATCCAGCGGTGGGATTTCACGAAATCATAACTTTGTTTGCTGGGCCGTCTGAGCCTCCGTGTTCCGAACCATGTGGGTGAAGCGGCCGAGAATCCACATGCGTGCCCCGTTCCCTCGAGTCAGGAAATCTTCATCTTGGACACAGAGACTTTGGTATTTCGCACAGCTTAAAAATAGCAGCCGGCCGAGGAGTTGTGTGCCTCAGCTCCAGTTTGGCTCGAAAACGTACGAATTCGTGTTAAATCCACTCCATTTTCCATTTCATTTCCAAACAGAGAAGGGGAGCTGGAGGGATTTAATGGATTCGGTCTCTCGCTCGCTTTTTCCACGCAACTCCTTTATTTTCTGCAGCTTGCCGTCTGTCAGGAAATCATGGGTTTCCTGCTGAATTCCATATTAGGATCAGAGGGGCTCGTGAAGGGCTGCGAACAATACCCGCTCTGTGTGTGTTTGTACTTCACAGGAACGCTGCCAGGACGTAGAGGAAGGGAGAGAGAAAAAACACAAGAGGTCTCACTGCAGGCTGAAGTTCATAGGTTTCCTGCTCCGCTTATCCGGGCCAAATGCCGACACTTTGGAGGTGGTGCCGGAGAGCAAGTCCAGTCACTTGCAGTTTCCGTGGCTTGGGCCGCTCTCTATTCGACGCCCCTCCCCAGGAGCCAGCAGCGGCATGCAAATTTGAAAAAGATCATCTGGGATATATATATATATATATATATATATATATATATATATATATATATATATATATATATATATATATATATATATATATATATATAAGATGCAATAGGAGTTACCCTTGGATTGACCCTTGCAAGGAGTGATTGGTAACATCTGGGAGAAGTTAAGAGTCGCCATGGCCCTTTCTGGAGACCGCTGCCGAAACGCCAAGTTCTTTTCGCTCGGATAGGTCTCAAAAACTGCTGTGCGATTCCCATCCGAAACAAAAAACAAAATCCTTGCCGGGTGCTGCTATCCAGTTGTTATCTACCGGCCAAAGTTGAACCTCCACATCCAGAGGCAGTCAACCTCTGAATACCAGTGCCAGGAGGGAACATAAAGGGAGACCTCGGCCTCTATGCCCTGTTTATTTGGGCTTCCAGAGTAAATGATTGGCCACTGTGTGAGACAGGATGCAGGACTAGATGGACCACTGGTCTGATCCAGGCAGGGCTCCTCTTATTTTCTTAGGTTCTTATGTGCCTGCTTTTCTTCTCCCTTATTTGATAGACGGCAGATGCAGGGCTCAAAGAAAAGGCCATCCTGCCTGGCTTTCTGCCCTTACTAAGCCTCTTAACAAGCAGCTATCTAGCACTTCTCTCATAATAATGTTTGATTATTCCATGCAGAAAGAGAAAGAGTGCATGCTTGAACATACATAGCAGGATTTTGCTTTGGACCAGCGGAGTTACTTTCCACCTTCGTCAAACTGAGAAATAATTTAAATGTGTCACTCCGCTGCAGTTTCAGTGTTGTTAACACCAGGGCTGACGCTTAAAATGTGGGAAGGAAAATACCTCTAAGAATGCGCAGCATATCTTTCCCTCACCACTGAACAAAATGTAGTCTCCAGCTTTGCCTCTCACTTAGAATTCAGAAGCAAATTGCCTCTGAGACCGGGCTTAGGCCAAATATAAACTCTGAGCCTATAATCGCAGTCTTCTGTCTTCTCACAAATATCCACAATCCACTCTTGTATTTTCCCTCCTTTTTCTCGCTGCAACCCCAATATATAAAACAAAGCTATTAAAAAACAATCCTATCACACAGAGGAAAAGAAACTTTACAGAAGAAGAAGAGTTGGTTTTTATATGCTGACTTTCTCTACCACTTAAGGGAGACTGAAACGGCTTACAATCACCTTCCCTTCCCCTCCCCACAACAGACACCCTGTGAGGTAGGAGGGGCTGAAAGAGCTCTAACAGAGCTGTGACTTGCCCAAGGTCACCCAGTTGGCTTCGTGTGGAGGAGTGGGGAAACCAACCCGGTTCACCAGATAAGCCTCCGCCGCTCATGTGGAGGTGTGGGGACTCAAACAGTTCTCCAGATCAGAGTCCACCGCTCCAAACCTCCGCTCTTAACCACTACACCCTGCTGGCCAGAAGAACGTGGCTATCCTCTGGAACTATCTTGGTGGCCACTAGGCAATCCATTGGGGGGAACACATGGATCTAACTTACTCCTGTCCCAGTAGAAAAGAGCAAGAGTCCAGTAGCACCTTAAAGACTAAGAACATTTCTGGCAGGGTATGAGCTTTTGTGAGTCACAGCTCACTTCTTCAGATACAGCTAGAATGTGAGTCCATCTATCCTTATGTAGAGAAGAGTGAATTCAGACACCCAATGGCAATAGCATGTAAATGTCAACAGCAAGTAACTGACATTAGCAGGCATGTTTGGATTAGGCGTGACATGTAGAGGGGTAGTAGGCGTGGAGAAATCAGCATTGGTAATGCGACATGAATCCCAGGTCTCTATTCAGTCCAGGAGAATGCAAAGGCAGCCCTTCCCGTACCATTTGTATCATGGTCACAAGAAAATAGACCCCGAGTCCTTGTTGCCTCACCCATAATAGCTGTGGATTAGTAACCCCATTTAACTGGAGATGGTGGGGATTGAACCCGGGACCTTCTGCATGCCAAACAGATGTTCTACCACTGAGCCACAGCCCTCCCTCTTCACTGTTTGACCATAGGCAGTCAAGACAAAGCCAAATTTGAATACCTGTGGGATCAGGGCCTAGGGTGGCTAGGGAGACTTGCATATTGCATATGACTTATTTGCATATGACTCATTTATAAAACAGAAATGGCAGGCTCGTGCAGCCTCAGTTTGCCTTGGGTAATGTAGGGGAGAGGTAGTTTTAACCCTTCAACCTCCACTTGCTTTTGCTCTTCAGAACTGAGCTTGCTTCTTTATTCTTAGCCTTTTAGGTGAAAGGGCATATTTTTGAAAGACACTTTCCCCCCCTCCTTTAAAGTGCTAATAGTGGAGAGGGGGAACTAGTTTGGAAAAATGAAGCTAAGGTCTAAAGGCTAACCCCCCCCCTCTCCCTTTCTTACAGACCCCGGAGGCCACATGGAAAGTTGCATGCAACTGCAATTTGCATTTTATACACAGATGTGTGACATTTTAATCTTTGCTTTTGTCATCAGAAGGTGTTGGTTTTAGATTCAAGGTATGTTGAAGGGGGTTGTATACTCAGGCCCTGTAAACACATTACGGTGAACCCCTGGAAAAGCAGTGTGCAGAGTACACTTGAATTGTATCTGTATTTGCATTAATTCTTAAGTTATTCAATGGATCGTTTAAACTTCAGTTACCTGAGTACTAGTCTCCATTTTTTATTTCTAAAGCGAATAAGCATTCGCTGTTTCTTACAAATAAATGTATAGGGTTGCCGACCTCCAGGTAGTAGATGGAGCTCTCCCACTATTACAACTGATCTCCAGGCGACAGAGATCAATTCACCTGGAGAAAATAGCCACTTTGGAAGGCGGGCTCCATGGCATCATACCCCATTGAAGTTCCTGCCCTCCTCAGGCTCTGCCCCCCAAATTTCCAGGTATTTCCCTACCCGGAGCTGGCAACCTTAATGGACATGCGCATGCAAGATTACACATCTTCACTGTAATGTGTGTACATACAGTTACCATTTGCTTGCTACCAGTGGGGGATTCGCTGCCGCTGTTCTTGCTGTTCCGCTGCCAGGGCTGTTAGTGGTGGGAGAAAATAAAAGTGTGGGGGGATGGCAACTGACCCAGAAGTGATATTCCTTTTGGGTTATGCTCTATGACATCACAGAGATTTTTTTCTGGGGGGGGGGGTTTCATAGAGTGTTGTATGGAAGTGATGTCACTTCTGCGTCAGACATGACCTATTTTATCCTCACAGCAACCCTGTGAGATAGATTAGCAAGAGAGAGAAAGAGAGATTGGCCCAGGGTCAAGGTACTTAGTGTGCAAAACAAACAGTATAAATAGGGTTGCCAGGTCCCTCTTTGCCACCGGTGGGAGGTTTTTGGGGCAGAGCCTGATAGGGTTGCCAACCTCCAGATACCAGCTGGAGATCTCCTGCTATTACATTTGATCTCCAGCAGATAGAGATCAGTTGACCTGGTGAAAATGGCTGCTTTGGCTATTGAATTCTATGGCATTGAAGTCCCTCCCCGGCCCAAACCCCGCCCTCCTCAGGTTCCACCCCAAAAACCTCCTGCTGGTGGTTAAGAGGGACCTGGCAACCCTAGAGACTAAGGAGGGCAGGGTTTGGGGAGGGGAGGGACTTCAATGCCATAAGAGTCCTATTGCCAAGCCGGCCATTTTCTCCAGGTGGACTGATCTCTGTCGGCTGAGATCAGTTGTAATAGCAGGTGATCTCCAGCTAGTACCTGGAGGGTTGGCAACCCTAAGTACAAAACACTTAAACTTAATTTGTAGAGCTGGCACCTTTGTGTTGGCTGTTGCTTTTTATATAATCAAGGGATGCTTACATTTCCATCAGGGCCCGTTCAACCAGAGGCGCCCATGAGTAATTGTGGTATGCTTGGTACTATGAAACTAATTGAACATCATGAGATTGGGTAATACCAAGCCCAAGCAAATTTGTTTTCATTTGTTTATTTATGGCATGAATAAATATAGATGTAGAGCATGTGAAGTTGTCATCTTCTAGGACAAAGATAAATCACGCATGCAAATCAGGCATCTGAGCTATGAAGACTGGCTACGAATGCAGTTCTCTTAAGAAAAAAAAACCCCAAGCTATTCAAAAGCTGAATAAATAAAAAAGGAAGGGGATTCTTGCCTGGGGTGCCACTTTGTTTAGGGTCAGCCCACCTCATCAGCCAGTAGGGTTGCCAATCTCCAGGTACTAGCTGGGGATCTCCTGCTATTACAACTGATCTCCACCCGATAGAGATCAGTTCCCCTGGAGAAAAATGGTCACTTTGGCAATCAGACTCTATGGCATTGAAGTCCCTCCCCAAACCCCGCCCTCCTCAGGCTCCACCCCAAAAACCTCCCACTGGTTGCGAAGAGGGACCTGGCAACCCTAATAAAACCAGACGCGTTACGGCTTTTTCAGTTTCACCTGGGGGACCTGGGCAACCCTATCAGCCAGGCAGGTCAGCAAATTCCAGACACAAGAGTTCTCTAGTTAGTCAGCCTAAAAGTTCAGTTTCAAATGAAGGGGAGTCAGGTTTGGCCTGAGCTCGGCAGAACTTGGGAGCTAAACAGGGTTGGCCCTGGTCAGTACTTGGATGGGAGACCAGCCAAAGAAGTCCAGGGTCACTATTAGGCTTACCAGGTCCCTTTGCTCCATCGGCGGGAGCTCTTCAGCAGTGCTCAAAGCGCACGACTCCGGGTTTACGGGGAAGCGACACGGACGCTGTATCAATCTCTGCCGAAACTCTATGGTTTCCATAGAGTTTCAGCGGAGGTTGCTAGAGCATCTGCGGGTAAAACCGGAAGTGACGTGGGCGCGTTGCGCGGGCGCGTTTGTATGCTTTGCCCGTTGGCCCTCAGGTTGTCAGCGGGCAGCCCGGTGGATTGGCGGGATTTTACCCGCCACCACCGGGCACTTGGCAACCCTAGTCACTATGCAAGGGAAAGCAATGGCAAACCATCTCTGTGCATCTCTTGCCTTGAACACCCCACGGTTGGGGTTGCCATGATCTGATTGCGACTCGACGGCCCATTTTTCTTGTAGAGCCCCAATAGCCCAGACTACTTTGATATCGTCAGAGCTTGGATGCTATGCAGAGGAAGGCGACGGCAAGCTACCTCTGCTCATCTCTTGCCTTAAAACCCCCGTGAGGTGGAACAAAAAATATTGGTTCCGCAGCAGCTGCCAACCGCTCAAGGATCTTCCCTGTGACTAAAGGCAAGCTGGGGCAGCCAATGTGTGACTGGCTCTGCCTCCTACAGTAGACATTTTGTGGCACACATTTTGTGGCTGCTCCTACCACTCTATGACAGAATTCCAAAGATGCCCACAGGCTCTGCCCCACCTACCTCACAGGGTGTCTGATGTGGGGAGGGGAAAGGAAGGTGACTATAAGTCAGTTTGATTCTTCCTTAAGTGGTAGAGAAAGTCAACATATAAAAACCAACTCTTCTTCTTCCGCATGGGTCACATGTTAAACCCAGCTCGTGTTTAACATAGGCCTTTTACGCATGGCTGCTTCCCTCGCAGTCACCGTGGTCAAAATGCGCGGAAACCACTGGGGAAAGCAAGGCGACCTCTGACGGTCGGAAACGGCATGCCTAACCCAAACAAAGACCAGAAGTCCTTGGAGGGGTGACCGTGAGGGAAACAGCCATGCATAAAAGGCCATATAATCAGCCCCTTAGTCTTAAATTGGGTTCCATCATTGCTTATCAAGACTTCCATCGTCTACAGAGGAATGAGAAAGAACTTATTAATTCATTCCACTCCTCAGAAACAATGCTCCCTAGTCACCAGGAATCTCCAGGGTCATCTGAATCAGGGCTCTTGTACTGGGATAACTCGCCCACACGTGATCCGGGGAGCACTTTCCAGACAAGCCTGAATTCTCTCGCTATGTGCCACGGAATGGCTTCCTTCACAGAAGAAGAAGAGTTGGTTTTTAGATGCCGACTTTCTCTACGACTTAAGGACATCTCAAACCAGCTTACAATCACCTTCCCTTCCCTTCCCACATCAGACACCCTGTGAGATAGGTGGGGCAGAGAGAGCTCTTAATAGGACTGTGACTTGCCCAAGGTCACCCAGCTGGCTTCACTTGTTGGAATGAGGAAACCAACCCGGTTCGCCAGATTAGCGACCACCGCTCGTGTGGAGGAGTGGGGAATCGAACCTGGTTCTTCTGCTCCAAACCACTGCTTTTTACCACTACACCACGCTGGCCCATCTCAGTGTGTGAAAGTGAAATTGATTTGAAGTTTGGTTATTGTAGTGAGGTCCAACATCCAAGGCTATTTTCTCTGGTTGGCTAATGGGGGACATTGGGGGTACCTTAAGATTGAACAAGGCATTCCTTACGCAATTGACTGAAGTGGACATGCTTCTCAGAATTGTAATCCCTTACCGTGATGCGAAAATTCAACGGGAAGGCGGAACTTTTGTTTAATTGACCTCTGTACTTACGCCAGGCCTTACACAAAAGATATGAGCTCGTGCCACCAGAAGTGCAGACTTCTTGACTATGCCTCCCCGCTAGGGTGTGATTGGTTCGATTTGTGTGAACTAGGGTGGCCAACCTCCAGGTAGTGAGGGAAAAAATAGACACCTCTGTACGTATATCAAAAGGATGAGAAAATCAGTACAGGAAAATAGCTGTTTACATTGCCAAATATATTGTAGCTATGCAATTCACAGTATGTGGTAAAAAATCCACCAATCACCCTATATATTGCAAAGAAAGGATGTACAATTTTTAATAATCCTAACAGGTAAGTCTAAATACATCCCTCTAACAGGTAAGTAGTAGTTCAAAGTTCATAGTAAAAATTCATTGGGTGCAATTCCTCATTATATCAGCTGCAAGAAGTTCAAGGAGAATACGATCGTTTCGGAGCATGGTACTAACCTCCAGGTAGTAGCTGGAGATCTCCTGCTATTCAGCTGATCTCCAGGCAACATATCGGAATGGGGATTCGGCATTTCCAGATTTTCTGAAAATTTTCAGGACTATTAAACCCAAATCTGAAAAATACCAAAAGAATTGGTGCACACCCCTACTGGTAAGCCTAACTATCCTGAAATTCCTTCACGCAATGTGGTCCTCCTTCCTTTGCATCATATGAAGCTACCTTACACCATGCCTAAGTATTGGCTACCCCAGCTCAGCACTGCCTACTCTGACAGGCAGCAGCTCTCCAGGGTCCCAGGCAAAGAAAGGATCTTTCCACTACCTGCCACTGAATATCCTTCAGAACTGGGGATTGAACTTGGGACGTCCTGCGTGCAAAGCAGATGCTCTTCCACTCAGCCACGCCCCTCCTCCTCTAAACACTAGCCAACCGATGCTAGGCTTTTGATCAACCTAGCAGTTACTACAGGCTTGATGATACCACAGACCTCGCCTTGAAAAGGTGAACGCAATGAAACAATGATCCGAAAAAGGGGGAGTGGGAGAATGACTTGGAGACCCTCCAGAGAACGGCCAGATGACATCAGTTCCTGGCTCTCCTCTCCTCTCATCTGTAAACTATGCTGTCTTTCCCAAAGGCAAACATTGCATAATGTGAATTGCAAAATGATTACTTACTGATTTGAGCTTGGGGGATGGGGCCGAGTCAGTGGGGAGGACCATGGAGCAGGGCTTATTAGCGTACAGTTATTTCTGAATCCTACTGACCATGAAGAGTGTCGGGTTACTCGCCCACAAAATACAGCTGTTGCCCCTTGAGCGGAGCCTGGCCTTCCAGCTGCTTTGTTTATAGCTTCACAGTTTTAATTTTAGTTTTCCATGGCAGATGTGATGACACATCGGGATTTTCTGAGTTCATGCACTAGTTGTGGGAATGTCCGCATTCACGATTCCCATCAGGGGTCTCTGGTTTCCCTTGGGCCCTGCTCGGGCTGTTCTGTTCTTTTTGTTTTCTTGCCTTCTCGAATGCATTTCTTCTCCTTCATTTTTTTCTTCTGATTATACTTGGATATCATCTGTAAGTATCTTTAGGTGGGGTGTGGGACTCCAGAGATAACTCTTGTTGAAAAACCAATAAATCAGAAGTCCAGCGACACTGAAGAGCCAGCGTGGTGTAGTGGTTAAGAGCGGAGGTTTGGGGCAGTGGAGTCTGATCTGGAGAACTGGTGGAGGCTAATCTGGTGGATTGGTTTCCCCAGTCCTCCACATGAGGCCAGCTGGGTGACCTTGGGCTAGTCACAGCTCTCTCGATCCCATCTACCTCACAGGGCGTCTGTTGTGGGAAGGGGAAGGGAAGGTGATTGTAAGCCAGTTTGAGACTTCCTTAAGTGGTGGAGAAAGTCTGCATATAAAAACCAACTCTTCTTCTACTACTACTTTAAAGGCTAACAATATTTAAGAACATAAGCGCCTTTAAGGAGTTTCTCTATATTTAAAGAGACTCAAACCTCCTTCCTTTCCCCTCCCTATGACAGACATGTTGTGAGGTAGGTGGGGCTCAGGGAGTTTGGAGAGAACTGTGACTAGCCCAAGGTCACCCAGCAGGCTTCATGTGGAGGAGTGGGGAAACCAACCCGGTTCTCCAGATTAGAGTCCACCGCTCTTAACCACAACACCATGCTGGCTCTCAGTAGTTCTAAGATTTGTAGTTTTAGTTTGCTTATAGTTATGTGGCTGATTGCTAGTGCATAAAGACTTCATTTAGTTCTAATAAGCTGATCTCTATTACCCTTTCTTGGAATATTGCTCTGTAGTAAAACCTTCATATGCACAGACAAAAGATCCCTTGTTTGTCCGCCTAGAAACCCTTTAAAGTAATCCCCCCTGCCCCAGGTCCTGTTCGGGTAACAGGCTGGATGAAGGTGAACAAGCTGAAACTTAATCCTGAAAAGACAGAGGTGCTCTGAGTTAGTAGAAAGGCAGACCAGGGACTCCAGTTGAGCCTGGTCTCCCTCACAGGTTTGTTGTTGTGAGAAAATAGAGGAGGGGAGAATGATAATCTAAGAACATAAAATAAGCCCTGCTGGATCAGGCCAAGGCCCATCAAGTCCAGCTGTCCATTCACACAGTGGCCAACCAGGTGCCTCTAGGAAGCCCACAAACTGCAGCAGCATTATCCTGCCTGTGTTCCATGGCACCCAATATAATAAGCACGCTCGTCGCTCCTCTGATCCTGGAGAGAATAGGTATGCATCCATTTTGACTAGTAGCCATGGATAGCGCTATCCTCCATGAAGATGTCCACTCCCCTCTTCAAGCCTTCCAAGTTGGCAGCCATCACCACATCCTGGGGCAGGGAGTTCCACAATTTAGCCTAAGCCGCTTTGAGTCCCAACTGGGGAGGAAGGTGGGATATAAATAAATAAGTGCAAATGCAGAACGCATGCTTAAAACTGGCCTCTAAAGTCGGTCTCATGGGTAACGCATATTATTTTGCCGGCTACCACTGCATAGCTTTCTCTATCCCGTTCTCTTCTTTTGGAGTCAAAATTGGCAAGCTTTTTTTTTTAATGGCGGAAACATATGCATGCAGCTGACTGATAAATCATTCATGGAGGGTTTTTTTTTTTTAAAGCAAAAAATTGCATACTTGGGAATACAGAAGAGCAGCCCCCCTTCCAGGATAACAAAGTGCCTTTGTGTTTCACGGGGACTTCTAACCTCCGCCTACAAATGAACATGATGGCTCTTGTGGATTCCAGGAAGGGGCAGCTGAATGAAGCTGCCGACCAAAATGGGGGAGGGGTTTTCCAAGGGTTGCCAATCCCAGGATGAGAAATTACTGGAGATCTGGGGGTGGAGCCTCGGGAGCATGAGGTTTGGGGAGGGGAGTGACCTCAGCAGGGTATAATGCCATAGAGTCCAACCTCCAAAGCAGCCTGTGATCAACTAAGGGTTGATGTCTGTCAGTGACCGTAAGTGGGCGGTGCTTAGGGTTGCCAACCTCCAGATACTGAACAATAACAACGTATGCTGAATAACGTAAGTTGAGAAAACCAAGCAGCACCAAGCTCAATTGTTAATTATAAAAAGACTTTAGAGTTAAACAAAAACACCAAATACTATCATGCAGACATGAACATATATTAATCACCATATATGCTATAAAGATTTACAATCCAAAATCTCCAGTAAGATACTGAAATTATACAATAACTAATAAATGTATTACTTCAACTTTCAATAGAAAATAGTCACAGAGTATGTTCCATCACACAATTTCTAAAAAAATCCCTTCAAAATATAAGTCTCATAGGATTGCTCCACAGTATCGGTGCAAGTTCCAAACGTAGGTATGAAGAAATTCAAACTAAGGCAAATCCAAAGGAAAAGTCCAAAGAAGTCCAAAACGACACCTCCGGGTTTAGTGTTCGTTTCGCGGTTGCTTCATCAGTTGTCGTCTCCTTATCAATTCATGTCGGGTTAATAAACCTCTAAAAATATTTTTAATAGCCCAAAGATCACAGTTAACCATTCAGTCTAATATAACCATTCATAAATTAATTACTACATTTTAATCAAGCATGCAACAGCTTACCATCATTTGACCAGCGTCCCGTAGGGTTTCTATCTATCTCTGATTATCTCTGTCGTTTTGGACTTCTTTGACCCCCCCCCCATCCCTCTTGAGGGTGTTGACCCACATGGCCACTGCTTTAGAGGAAAGGCAAAGAGTACCATATGCTGGATGGAAACGCTGAAGTGGGCAAATAGGAATCTTGCTTGCAAAATTAGGAAGGAGGGAAGAATGCAGAGCTGGATGTTTAAAGCTGCCACCAAAGATTAGCGAACAAAATGTGTTCCACTATTTTTAGTTCTGTATTATCATCATTATTGGGATACAAGATATATTAAAAAGGCTTGGTCCTGGCTGACTCGCAGGGAGACAAAAAAGTTTGTTACGGTACTCACACATGACCCAGAAACCCAAAATGTGGGTCATCATGAATTGCTCCAGTTATTAATTTTGAAAACAACAGTGGTCTCCCCTTTCAAAAAGTTTGAAATAGTTGTGGCAATTCCACATCAATTAAAAGCTTACACTTATTACACATATAGTTTAAAACACCCTGATTTCTACTTCTCGTCATCACAGTGGGTGACATGAAATGTAACCCCCAGTTACTTCCAGGCAGTATAGCTTGAATAGTCCAGACAAACTGGTGTTTGCCAGAGCTTGGAAGCTAAGCAGAATCAGCCATAGGTCATTACTTGGATGGGAAGTCCAGGATTGCTATGCAGAGGAAGGCAATGGCAAATAGGATTGCCAGGTCCCTCTTTGCAACCAGTGGGAGGTTTTTGGGGCAGAGCCTAAGGAGAGTAAGGTTTGGGGGAGGAGAGGGACTTCAATGCCACAGAGTCCAATTGCCAAAGCGGCCATTTTCTCCAGGTGAACTGATCTCTATTGGCTGGAGATCAATTGTAATAGTGGGAGATCTCCAGCCAGTACCTGGAGGTTGGCAACCCTAGGGACCAGGCACTTCCTCTTCACGCTTTTGGCAACCCTATACACCAGATCGCCCTGATCTACATGGCCTAGGCTAGCCCGATCTCATCAGATCTCAGAAGTTAAATAGGGTCAGCCATCACCACATCCTGGGGCAGGGAGTTCCACAATTTAACTTTGCATTGTGTGAAGAAATACTCCCTTTTGTCTGTTTTGAATCCCTCACCCTCCAGCTTCAGCAGATGGCCCCGCATTCTAGCATTATGAGAGAGGGAGAAAAGCTTCTCCCTGTCCACTCTCTCCATACCGTGCATAATTTTATAGACCTCTGTAACATTCAGCGCTTGCTCACTGCAGTGCATCTTCACTCAGTAAAGTCTTTGGGCCCCAGGTGGTTCCAGTTTGGTTCCGCATGACAGAATATCAAAAGAAAGGATCTTCCAGCAGTGCTCCAGGAAAGCGGTTCAATTAAACATCAGCAACCTGATAATCGCACCATTTAAGTGAGATTTTATGAAGCCGGTCCCACAGGGGAAGCGTCGAGTGATGGCACGCCTGTTCTGCCACAGCCTTGGTTATTTGTGCTTAGGGAGTTTTTAAGCCATCCACTTACATGTTTGGCTCGAAGACAGTGGGGCTGAATCTGAGCAATGAAAGCTTGGCTCATCACTTTGGGAGTGCTTGGTGTCAATATGAGAGCCAGCGTGGTGTAGAGGTCAAGAGTGGTGGTTTGGAGCAGTGGACTCTAATCTGGAGAACCGGTTCGATTCCCCACTACTCCACATGAGCGGCGGAGGCTAATCTGGTGAACCGGGTTGGTTTTTCCACTCCTCCACATGAAGCCAGCTGGGTGGCCTTGGACTGGTAACAGCTCTCTTCAAGCTCTCTGAGCCCCACCTACCACACAGGGTGTCTGTTGTAGGGAGGGGAAGGGGATTGTAAGCTGGTTTGAGTCTCCCTTAAATGGTAGAGAAAGTCGGCAAATAAGAACCAACCCTTCTCCTTCTCCTTCTCCTTCTCCTTCTCTTCTCCTTCTCCTTCTCCTTCTTCTTCTTCTTCTTCTTCTTCTTCTTCTTCTTCTTCTTCTTCTTCTTCTTCTTCTTCTTCTTCTTCTTCTTCTTCTTCTTCGTGTCATACAGCCTGAACATTGCTGAACTGTGGTATTTTTGCTGTGGGCATCTTTGGTGGTGCGACGGAAACAAGTTTGTCGCTCTCTCTCCCCCCCTGGTGGTGAGCCAGTGCACAAACAGAAGAGAAGTAAGCCACACACGCCTATCGGATTAAATGCAGCCTCTAATTTAAAGGCACGCTTTCCAAACAAGCAAGCTGAACTAACCAAGCGCCGGTTCTTCCTGCTTGTACTGCATTATCCCTGGTGTATAATACTACTAATAAAATTATCATGCCGCTGATGAACTGTCTTGCAAGCTAAGCAGTCTGAGATGCATGGCTGAAAAAGGATGATGCAAACGCAGCTTCGTCCTACTCGAAATCATCTGCCCTGGCAAACACAGCAACTTTTATTGCTGATGCTAGAGCCTGTTCACACAATTAAAAAAAAAAAACCTGTGGACTTTAAATGGCTAGGATAAGAGGCATTATGAAAGTGATATGAATGGGATGCTGCATTTATTATATCTTTAAATGCATGGACCCGCAACGAATTTACGGGCATCATTCTTCATGCCTTTGCTTCCTCCCCTCTCCCCTACTCCTTCTCTTGGTCTCTCTCTCTTCCTCTTTCCCCTCTGCCTACTGTCACCTCCCACTCTCTCCCCCATGCCCCCTGTCACTCCTGCTCTCTCTCTCTTTCTCCTTCCCCCATGCTTACTGTCACCCTTTCTCTCTCTTTCTCTCTCATTCTCCCTTCCCCATTCCTAGGGTTGCCAACCTCCAGGTACTAGCTAGAGATCTCCTGCTATTACAACTGATCTCCAGCCGATAGAGATCAGTTCACCCAATGGAGTGGTAGACTCTGATCTGGAGAACCGGGTTTGTTTCCCCACTCCTACACACGAAGCCAGCTGGGTGACCTTGGACAAGTTACATCTCTATTAGAGCTCTCTCAGCCCCACCTGGCTCACAGGGTGTCTGTTGTGGGGAGGGGAAGGTGATTGTAAGCCGGTTTGAGTCTCCCTTAAGTGGTAGAGAAAGTCAGCATATAAAAACCAACTCCTCCTCCTCCTCCTCCTCCTCCTCCTCCTCCTCCTCCTCTTCTTCTTCTTCTTCTTCTTCTTCTTCTTCTTCTTCTTCTTCTTCTTCTTCTTCTTCTTCTTCTTCTTCTTCTTCTTCTTCTTCTTCCCACCCCTGAACATCCCACTGGTTGCCAGGCATGGCCTGGCAGCCCTAAACATGGCTGTAGTCGCTATCAGTAGGTTTGCCAGGTCCCTCTTCAACACCGGTGGGAGGTTTTTGGAGCAGAGCCTAAGAAGGACGGGGTTTGGAGAGGGGAGGGACTTCAATACCACAGAGTCTACCTTCCAAAGTGGCCATTTTCTCCAGGTGAACTGATCTCTATCGGGTGGAGATCTGTTGTAATAGCAGGAGATCTCCTGCCACCACCTGGAGGTTATTATTACAAAATTATCAGCACATATGACCTAAAACAAGTGCTTTTCAATGTAGTTATATTCGGTAAGCATATAACAAAAAAACGTGCAATCTACAATTGCTCTTTTCTGCTACGCAGGATGAAGCTACGCAGCCATCCGCAAAGCAACAGACTTTCTGCTGGGGCAGCACAGGCACACTCCTCGTGAAGCAGGAAAGAGCACCTATTCAACTGACATAATGAATGTCCAAGATTGATGAAGCAGCAAAGCGAAATGGGACAATTCTGGAAGCCCATCTCTGTCTAAACCAGGGGTGGGGAACCTTTTTCCTGCCAAGGGCCATTTGCACATTTATGACATCATTCAGGGGCCATACCAGGTGTAGATCTCCCGGTGGGGGGGAGAGGCTAGGGTTGCCAGGTCTCCAGCCACCACCTGGAGGTTGGCAACCCCAGGGGAGGCCACACAGAGAAGAACTGCAGGGGGTGCCCGCTCCCCCCTCCCAGGCTGGAGGGAGCCAGTGGTGGGCCCGAGCAAACGAGGCACCGGGGGGCACAGCCCACAGTCGATCGGCAAGGGAGGAAGGAAACAGAGAAAGAGGAAAAGGGAGGGAGAAAGAGAGAGAAAGAAAGAAAGAAATGGAGAGAGGGGGAGAAGGAAAGAAAATGACTTAGGGAAAGAAAGAAAGAAAGAAAGAAAGAAAGAAAGAAAGAAAGAAAGAAAGAAAGAAAGAAAGAAAGAAAGAAAGAAAGAAAGAAAGAAAGAAAAGGACGGAGACAAAGAAAGACAGAAAAAGAGGGAGAGAAAGGAGAAAGAGTGACAGAAAAAGAGGAAGAAAAGAGAGAAAAGCCTTCCCCCCCCCCACACACACACGCCGACCCCATACGACCAGGCCCCAGTCTCCCCGCCCCCCCACACACACGGCGGCGCACGGAGCCCCGTGCGACTAGGCCCCAGTCTCCATACCCTCTCCCCCCAGAGTCCACAAAAGCCCCCCCCCCGAAGCCCGATCGGCTCCCGCATGCATGCTCTGCTGCTGGGAGCCGCCGGCCTTCCCCCCCTCCGCTGCTCAACAGCCAACAGGCAGCGAGAAGGGCTTACAATGTGCCGCGGCATTCCTGCACACCGTGGCTGTAGGGGGCAGCCTTGGGGGAAGCATCCCTCCCCCTCCCCTCTCACCAACCAACAGCTGACAGTCGGCGAGAAGAGATCCAAAGGGCACCATAGCGCCCCTGTAAGCCGCATCCCCAGGAACACCCTCGGGGAGGGCCGCCCTGCTCCCAGCCTCCGCGGCAGGGCCCCGGAGCTCCCAAGGGCCACAAAAAATGTCCTCGGGGGCCATATGCGGCCCCCAGGCCTGAGGTTCCCCATCCCTGGTCTAAACCTTGGATTCCATTGTCATTGTGACCGCTACCGTCAAAATCAAATGGTGCGATATCTGTTTTGATGGAATATCAAATATCATGTATGCAAAACATCGTATGTTTGATAACTGTGCATGAGCAACTGACATCACAGAATGCATGAGCAATTGTAGATTGTAAGTTTGTATGTTATATGCAATCTACAATGTGAATATAACTACATTGAAAAGCACCTGTTTTTGGTCAAATGTGTCGATAATTTTGTAACACTGTCCATTGGCAGCACAAGTTTTCTCATTTTGATTACCACCTGGAGATTGGCAGCCCTAGCTATCAGCCATTCAAATCTCTTTATGAACCAGTCTCTCATTTTGTCTTTCAGACTTTGCTTGAGATAACCTACTTGTGTGTGTGTTAAGTGCCATCAAGTTGCTTCCGACTCATGGCGACCCTATGAATCAAAGTCCTCCAAATCGTCCTATCCTTAACAGCCTTGCTCAGGTCTTGCAAACTGAAGGCTGTGGCTTCCTTGATTGAGTCAATCCATCTCTTGTTGGGTCTTCCTCTTTTCCAGCTGCCTTCAGCTTTTTGTAGCATTCTTGTCTTTTCCTGTGCCTCTTGTCTTCTCATACCGACCCAAGCACAATAGCTTCAGTTTGGTCATTTTAGCTTCGAGAGAGAATCCAAGCTTTTAAAAAATAATAATTTTATTAACAGATATGGATACAATCACAGTTCACAAACACAGGAATACATAAATACATAAAGCAAACAGAACAAAACAAAGGAAAAAATCGAAAAAACAGCTAAACTGTAATTATAGCACTATTGGTAGAGGGCTTAGTATTTGTTGCAAATTCTTATAAATAAATACACACACACACATATACACACATATACACATGTAAACTTTTTTCATTTCCTTTTGATTACAGGTGTAAAAGGAGTACAATAAAGAGAATTCAAGCTTGATTTGATCAAGAACCCTCTGATTTGTCTTTCTGGCAGTCCACGGTCTCTGTAAAACTCTCCAACTCCAACTGGGGTGGCCAGCTCTGGGTTAGGAAATACCTTGAGATTTTGGGGGTGGAACCTGAGGAAGGCGGGGTTTGGGGAGTGGAGGGAAGTTCAACGGGACATAGTGCCATAGTGTCCACCTTCTAAAGCGGCCCTTTTCTCCAGGGGAACTGATCTGTGTTGCTCGGAGTTGAGTTTTAACAGCAGGAAATCTCCAGCCACCACCTGGAGAAAAATTGCCTCTGATAGACTTTTGGACTTGCTATTAGGCTTTTTGATAACTTATTGTAAATAATTGTATATATTTGCACTTTTTGTGGTTGTTATTTTCACTGTTATTAGTTGTTAATGAATTGTTTAATATATTGAGTTGTGCTGGTTTCTTTTTCCTCAGCCTTTGGTTACCAGTATTGTGAGTAATTTTTATATTAACCACCTGGAGGCTGGCAACCCTAACTCCAACTTGCTCGGGCTTCTCTGAAGCTAGGCCCGTCCTCTCCTTTCTGCTATAGAGAAAGTGCCCCACCATCATGGATAACTAGACAGCAATGCCCCCGTCTGGGTTATCTTCGTTTCAGCCAGAGATGGGAGTAATTGGTTCGCGAGGACCAGATCCCTGCCTCACGGAGACTGATCAGAAGTGACTGGCGTGAGCGTCGAGCAGCAAGTCCTCCAACTCGAGTAGCGGATGTGGACACAGCAGAGACACCGAGGCGCTTTGGCTCTGATGGAACAAGACATTTCTAAAGCATCCAGAGGGCCATTTGATGGGTGGCTGTCCAGACGATTGCCTCCCGCTCTTCCAGAGTCTTTAAGGAGCTAACAAGGCCATGGGAAAACAACGGCAGGATGGGAAGGAGCAGTTAATTAAAGTGACACCAAGGCCCCAGGGGGGAAACACCGTGCATCTCTCTTGCACAGAGCTCCAGCGTGAGTGGCGGGTGAGAAGCAGGAGCAGCTCCCCACCCCCACAAGGCACAGGGTGCAGTCAGCAATACACTCATTTCTCTTTTTTGGGGGGAGGGGGTCAGCTTTTCTAGCCAGCATGGTGTAGTGGTTAAGAGCGGTGGTTTGGAGCAGCGAACTCTAATCTGGTGAGCTGGAGTTGTTTCCCCACTCCTACACACAAAGGCAACTGGGTGTCCTTGGGCTAGTTGCATGCTCTCAACCCCACCTGCCTCACAGGGTGTCTGTTGCGGGGAGGGGAAGGGAAGGTGATTGTAAGGCGATTTGATTCTTCCTTAAGTGGTAGAGAAAGTTGGCTTGTAAAAACCAACTCTTCTTCTTCTTCTTCCCGCCAAGCCAACCTGCTTCGACAAGTGGAGAAAGCACCTTGGCTTGGCGGTAGAAGGCTGGTTCCAGCAGCGCTTTTCCCTAATGAGGTCTTTGAAGCCAAAGACACTCTCTTTTTTCTAGAGTTGCTGTATTAAAAAAAACTCTACCCAATCTCATTCCAGCATTGCAATCAAGTCCAGTTTCTCAAATGCTTGAACGTGTTCCTCCCCTATCAGAACTTAGCTTACCTTCTCTCTCTCTCTGTGTAAAGTACTGTCATGTTGCAGCTGGCTTACGGTGACCCTAAAGGGTTTTCAAAGCAAGTGACATTCAGAGGTACTTTGCCCTTGCCTGCCCCTGCATAACAATCCTGGACTTCTTTTGTGGTCTCCCATCCCAGTACTAACCAGGGCCGACCCTGCTTAGCTTCCAAGATTTGACAAAACTGAGCTAGCCTGAGCCATCTGAGTCAAGGCATGCTGCCTTCTGCTCCCACCACCACCATGGCCAGATTTAGGTTTGATGAGGCCCTAAGCTATTGAAGGTAATGGGGCCCTTTATATGTCCAGCTGTCCTTTGTCAACAACAAATTTTCGCTGTTTTTTGTGTTGAATATATGCTATATGGTAATTTATGGACCTAATAGGTATCTAAAGCCATTTGCACATAACAAAATATGTATTTTATCAAAGTAATTGTTGAACTGAAATGCAATTAAGAAGAAGTATATTAATAGTGAAATAATTATTAAGCTCTAACTTAAAATGATTTTTTACTCATAACAAAATAATGCAAACACATTGGCATTTGGCAAAAACAAAAGTTCCTTTAGAAACACAATTTACAAAGACTCATAATTTAGTCTCTAGAAACTTGCTATAACTTGAAATAATAATAGGTGTAAATATATGATGCAAACTACCAATAATTATAAATAGCTTTATTAATATGAAATTAAGTAGTCCACACTGTTCATTGGGACAGCAGACCTTTGTACCCTGTTACACTTAGTGAGTGTAAAAGACGGCATTGATGATCTAAATTACAATACTTTTCTGCTTGCCTTTGCCAAAGCAAAGTCACTGATGATATCATCATATGATGAAATGTACATCCAGCTTTTTCCCCCTTTTTTGGGGGGGGCAAGAGAGTGGGGCCCTAAGCTACCCCAACTCACCTCAGTCATCTGGCCTGCTGGTGAAAGTGCAGCCATCCTGGTAGACTATAAACCTTTCACCAGATATCCACTTTCCTACTTACCTCAAAAATCATGTCGAACACACACACACACACGCACACACACACACGCACACACACATGAACACACGAAACTGCCTTCCACTGAACCAGACCCTTGGTCCATCAAAGTCAGTATCCTGGTGTTCCCCTTTCTGATAGATTTTGCCCTTGTTCAAATGAAGAGGTTGAAACTATCCAACATGTTTTTTCCCCCCGGTGCCCCTTTGATCAAACGTTATGTTTAAAATTCTTAAATTCTATCTTAACTCAGATTGAGGAATTTCCTAATTATTTAATGGTTCTCACTCTTCTTAATAATCAGGACCCTAATATTATAGAAACTGTGGCTAACTTTCTTGTTGGTATGATTGCAATCTGTTCTGCCTTACAATAGCTTTCTATGTGTTTTACTGTATTCTGCCAAATGGACCCAAATCTAGCTATCCTGCTGCGGAACAACCTGACCGCCCTCTGAAATTCTTCTACATGCACCTGGTTGTCAACTTCCTGGTGGGATCTGGATATCTCCAGGAACTGGGATTCCTAAAGAGCTCTTGGAAGCTTACAATATTAATAAAATACATAAAAACATAAAAAAATATAAACCAAAATTTAAAATTTAATGTCTAGACAGTAGGAAGAAATTTCTAACAGATAGAGCGGTTCCTCAGTGGAATAGGCTTCCTCGGGAGGTGGTAAGGGCTCCTTTCCTGGTTTTTAAGTAGAGATTAGATGGCCATCTGTCAGCAATGCTGATTCTATGACCTTAGGCAGATCATGAGAGGGAGGGCACCCTGGCCATCTTCTGGGCACGGAGTAGGGGTCACTGGATGTGTGTGTGTGTGTGTGTGTGTGTGGGGAGGTAGTTGTGAATTTCCTGCATTGTGCAGGGGGTTGGACTAGATGACCCTGGTGGTCCCTTCCAACTCTATGATTCTATGATTCTATGACTGCATTAATGAAACACAGTCCTAAATAAAACAGTCTTTCTTTCTTTCTTTCTTTCTTTCTTTCTTTCTTTCTTTCTT
Organism: Euleptes europaea; assembly: GCF_029931775.1. Lineage (NCBI taxonomy): Eukaryota > Metazoa > Chordata > Lepidosauria > Squamata > Sphaerodactylidae > Euleptes > Euleptes europaea. Next base: position 11,640,567 of record NC_079317.1, read on the forward strand.
TCTTTCTTTCTTTCTTTCTTTCTTTCTTTCTTTCTTTCTTTCTTTCTTTCTTCCTTCCTTCCTTCCTTCCTTCCTTCCTTCCTTCCTTCCTTCCTTCCTTCCTTTCTTTCTTTCTTTCTTTCTTTCTTTCTTTCTTTCTTTCTTTCTTTCTTTCTTTCTTTCTTCCTTCCTTCCTTCCTTCCTTCCTTCCTTCCTTCCTTCCTTCCTTCCTTCCTTCCTTCCTTCATGTGGGGTGCCAGCGTGGTGTAGTGGTCAAGAGCAGTGGTTTGGAGCAGTGGACTCTAGTCTGGAGAACCGAGTTCGATTTCCCCCTCCTCCACATGAGCGGCAGAGGCTAATCTGATGAACCGGGTTGGTTTCCCCACTTTCTACACATGAGGCCAGCTGGGTGACCTTGGGCTAGTCACAGCTCTCTTCAAGCTCTCTCAGCCCCACCCACCTCACAGGGTGTCTGTTGTGGGGAGGGGAAGGGAAGGTGATTGTAAGCCAGTTTGATTCTTCCTTAAGTGATAGAGACCACCAACTCTTCTTCTTCTTCTTCTTCTTCTTCTTCTTCTTCTTCTTCTTCTTCTTCTTCTTCTTCTTCTTCTTCTTCTTCTTCTTCTTCTTCCTCCTCCTCCTCCTCCTCCTCCTCCTCCTCCTCCTCCTCCTCCTCCTCCTCCTCCTCCTTCCATCCATCTCTTATCTGGACCTTTGTCTAAAAGGCTCAAGGTGGTGTTCCATGGAGCTACCGCCCTTCATCAACCAGAGCTTGTGAAGACTTTTTAAAACCTGGGTCGCTCAAGCAGTTTCATGTCCTTCCTTTCCTTCTCTCTCTGGATATTCTCCAAATGTCTTTGCGGTTTGCGCATCATTAGCTTTATTACACTCGCTTTATTGTCTATGGTCTTCTTGTGTTAATATTTGGGTTGATTTGTATTTTTTAAATTTATCTAAAATATTTATGCCCCGTCTCTCGGCAACGCACAGCATATTAAAATGGGAATAATGGCTCGAAATCGTTAAAACGCCAGCTCCTAAAAACAATTCTACAGCCAAACGCATATCACATGAATTTTAAGACTGAAACAGAGGAGCTGTTCGACAATGAATCACATCAGACTAAAACACACCTGACTGAAAGGCAGTGTAGCGTAGTGGCTGGACTAGGAACTGGGAGACCCGGGTTCAAATCCCCACTCAGCCATGGAAGTCACTCTCTCTCAGCCCGACCTACCCTGCTGCTTTGTCGTTACTGTGAGGAAAAAAATGGAGGAAACTCTGACAGTCAGGAAGAGTGTTTTAAGTGGCTTTGAATCCTCATTGGGAAGAGAAAGTGGAATATCATAGGGTTGCCAACCTCCAGGTGGTAGCTTGAAATCTCCTGCTGTTACAACTGATCTCCAGGCGACAGAGATCAGTTCCCCTGGAGAAAAAGCTCACTTTGGCAAATGGACTCTATGGCATTGAAGTCCCTCCCCTCTCCAAACCCTGCCTTCCTCAGACTACACCCCAAAAATCTCCAGGTATTTCCCAACCTGGAGTTGGCAACCCTACAATATCAAAATTAACTGAATTGCCAGAATTAAAATCTACCTCTCTGTTTTGCATTTTTATCTTGCTGGTGCTGCAAGGAGCTACTAGGGTTCTTTTGCCTCCCTCCATTTGGCCATCACAACAATCCTGTGATGTAGGTTAGACTGACTTGGTCAACATCATCACCTAGCAAGAAGCTGAGCAGAGCGGCTCCTAGTCCGACACTCTAACTGCTACACCACACGGCCTCTACAAAACCCAAAGAAGGGGCATAATAAACCAGGTAGGGTAGCCAACCAACTGTAGGGGATCTAAAAATTATTGTGTTAATTGCCTCGTGTGAGGTTTCTGGTTAAAAAAATGCCAGAGAGCAATATTTCCCAATCGATCCATGGATAATAGATAAGTAAATACGTCCTTATCGGCAGCTGGCGTCTTCTGTCAATCAGAAATCTGCTTTGCGCATCTGGTCCCCTCTTCTCCCCTTCCTATCTGGCTGTACAGAGGAGTTCGCCATGGCTTTGTGGCGCATCATGAGTTTTTAAAGCTTTCGTTAAATTGGATTCCTTCCCTTCTCCCTTGCGGCCAGTCTCGCGGGCAGATTTGCGGGAAGCCTGTTGAGATATGATGTTGCATTATAGTAAAAGCTCCCCTGCTCTTATCTCTGCGACCGATGGGGTCACCACACTTGACACACGAGGATTAACATCATCGGCACAGGCCCTGAGCAATTTAGAAAGACAGACTGGATTTTAAAAAAATAATAATACCCCCCCTTTTAACGTATAATCCAGATCCGCCTCCCTGTTTCTCTCCCTCTTCCCCCGCTCCACTCTTCCTGACTGTCAAAGTTTCCCAAATGTTTTTGAGGAATGTGTAGAGTTGCCAACCTCCAGGTACTAGTTGGAGATCAAAGAATTAAAAGTTTAGCTAAACTTCATACAAAACGTTATTATAATTTATTATAGCGTGTACACACACTAAAAGCACTAGGCCTGAAATATATAGGCTTCAAATTAAAATTGATAAATATCCAACCATGCTGATGATCTGTAATTAATGCAAATGACCAATAGAAAACCTAGGGTTGCCAACCTCCTGGTACTAGCTGGAGATCTCCCGCTATTACAACTGACCTCCAGCGGAAAGAGATCAGTTCCCCTGGAGAAAATGGCTGCTTTGGCAATTGGACTCTATGGCATTGAAGTCCCTCCCCTCCCCAAACCCTGCCTTCCTCAGGCTCTGCCCCAAAAACCTCCTGCTGGTTGCGAAGAGGGACCTGGCAACCCTAATAAAACCAGACGCGTTATGGCCTTTTCGGCCTTCCTCAGTGGTCAAATGTACATTCATACACAATTTTCATAAACACATCCAAAAATACATAAAAGGTATGCTGAAATGTAACCACTTTAGACGTTATGTGGCCCGTTGATAATTGTTGCAAAAGATGTAATTTTCACCATTGAAAATTGGCACACACACAAAGGTTCTTATAGTATGTCCTGTGGATGTGTAAATCATCAAAAAGTGGTTCAACGTATTGGCCAACCCTAGGAATGCAAGAGGAAACTTTCAAGGGTTGAAGCCACTGTTCTCATGCTAAGGATGCCAGCCTCCAGGGGGGACCTGGGCATCCCCTGGAATGCCAGCTCAACTCCAGACTACAGAGATCAGCTCCCCTGGAGAAAATGGATGCTTTGGAGGGTGATCTTTGTGGCATTGTGCCCCACTGAGGTCCCTGTCCTCCCCAGGCTCCATCCCCAGACCTCCAGGGGTATCCCAACCTAGATCTGGCAACTCTACCTCACCCCACCCCCTGCCGGTGGCCAGGGAGGAACTGGCAACCCTATCTCACATAAATGCCAGCGTACTGGAAAGATTAGAGCTGGACTCATAACTGGGAGAGCCAGCGTGGTGTAGTGGATGAGAGCGGTGGCTTGGAGTGATGGACTCTGATCTGGAGAACCAGGTTTGATTCCCCACTACTCCACATGAGTGGTGGAGGCTAATCTGGTGAACTGGATTTGTTTCCCCACTCCTACACATGAAGCCAGCTGGGTAACCTTGGGCAAGTCACGTTCTCTCAGCCTTACAGGTGTCTGTTGTGGGGAGGGGAAGGGAAGGCGATTGTAAGCCGCTTGATTCTCCCTTAAGTGGCAGAGAAAGTCGCATATAAAAACCAACTCGTCGTCGTCGTCTTCTTCTTCTTCTTCTTCTTCTTCTTCTTCTTCTTCTTCTTCTTCTTCTTCTTCTTCTTCTTCTTCCTCCTCCTCCTCCTCCTCCTCCTCCTCCTCCTCCTCCTCCTCCACTGAACTGGCTGGTGGGGGCAGGGGGAGGTCTTCATATTGTACCCTGGGTCGTATTTGTGTCAGCAGGGGCTGTGGCTCAGTGGTAGAGCATCTGCTTGGCACGCAGAAGGTTCCAGGGTCAATCCCTGGCATCTCCAGTTAAAGGGGCGAGTAGGTGATGTGAAAGACCCCTGCCTGAGATCCTGGAGAGCCGCTGCCAGTCTGAGTAGAAAATACTGACTTGGATGGACCGAGGGTCTGATTCAGTATAAAGCAGCTTCGTGTGTTCATGTGTTCAGAATTGCCATTCAAAAGCCCAAATTTTATCCACTGGCCATGAAAGGTCAATGGTTTCATGTTCGCAGTTGTGAGGTGTTGGTAGTGGAAAGTGCTGCTGTCAAGTCACAACCGACTTAAGCCATAGGGTTTTCAAGGCAACAGAGGAACAGAGGTGGTTTGCCATTGCCTGCCTCTGTGTAGCGACCCTGGCCTTCCTGGAAATTCCTGGAGATTTGGGGGTGGGGTTTGGGGAGGGCAGGGTTTGGGAAGGGGAGGGGCCTCAGTGGGACCTAATACCACAGAGTCTTCCTTCCAAAGCAGCCATTTGTTCCAGGGGAACTGATCCGTGCAGTCTACAGATAATCTGTAATTCCAGGAGATCTCCAGGCCCCACCTGGAGGTTGGCAACCCTACTGTATTGGGTTATTTCTCTTTCCCCTCCCCACAAACAGTGGTGATCAGATTGTGCCTAGAAGTTTGTTTGCAAATTTCAGTGTATATCATTTAAAACCTTGGCTATTTTGCAAAGGCGTAGTTCTTTCGGCGTATTCATTACAGTCCAAATGGCAACATTAATCTTTTATTTTTTATTTTGTTTGTAAAGAGAAAGACAGTTAATTTCCTCCAGCGTGTAGGAGGAGGAATCCGGCAGGCATTTCAGATGCTATGCTTGTTCCAGACCACCGTTTCCATTGTAAGCCATTACGTTATTTAAGAATCCAGTGGAACAGCAAATTAGGAACACTTTCCATGTTAATTAATTAGTCATGTTGTACTCCGCTGCAGTTTAAAGATGCGGCATCGCAATGAGGAGATCGTATATCGAGAGATCCTGTGTCTATCTTGTATTTAATCCATAAGTGTGAAGCAATTAAAAAAGGAGGAGGATACGGCAAGTCAGGAATGGGTGACGGATGGGATCGTGGCATTACAGAAACACCAGGCATTTGGGAATCTTAGAGTTTTGGGACACAGTATCATAGAATCAGAGCATTGGAAGGGACCACCAGGGTCATCGAGTCCAACCCCCTGCACGACGCAGGAAATTCACAACTTCCCCCCCCACACACACCCAGTGACCCCCCCACTCCGTGCCCAGAAGATGGCAAAAAAAGAAGAACAGAGTTCTAGAAAATGTCCAGAGTTGTGTAAGACCACTGTTAGCCGAATAGCTCCTTATATGGGGAAATTAGCTGAGCAATCGGTAACTATGTATTTTTACAGCGGGGTCGCACTTTCTAGCCTCTACTCTCTAACGAGCTGGCCTAGTGCTGGCCGCGGGCTGGTGGTCCGAAACTGGCCCGGCTGGCGGCTGGACTTAGGGCTGAAGGAATGAAAGAGGAAAAGCCAACCCACAAGATAGCGCTCTCTAGAGCCACACACTCTCACACACACACGGTCTTTTTCGTGACAATTGAGATTTTGGTGACTGTTTTAGTCAAAATTCTAAAAAGCCTCAGAAAACTTTTTCCTACGTCTACACCCAAAACACAAGCGTGTCGACTCGCATGCATTCAGACGTGTAGGAGTGCCCGCATTCTCCACCAGTAATCTGTTAGCCGAATTGCTCCTTATATGGGGAAATTAGCTGAGCAATTGGTAACTATGTATTTTTATAGCAGGGTCGCACTCAACTATACCAGAATCCGTTTAATGAGACTTTGAATAAAGACAGACAATGGATTCCAAATTAAATAATGTTTATGTCTTTTGTCATTCAATTCAGTGAGTCACACAAACATACAGAGAGTCTAGGAATATCAAGAGAGTAGTACAAGCACAGTTGCCAACGTGGCAGGAGGTCGTTGGTTGGGTATATTTACCGTATCTAGATGAGGTGTTGTCTAAATTCACGTAGACTAAGACAGATTGAAAAGTAAAAGCCGAGATGGGGGCAGGGGGTCCCATAGACTTGACCAGCAAGACGGGAGGGAGCGTGGCTAGGCTGCGCAAACCAAACCAACAGAGTAACGGCAAAGGTGCCAGAAAAGACCTAAGATTGGGATCCAAGAGAGCGATATGGACTGGGGGCACCCCAGATATACAGTTTTTCTGGGGGCGGGGAGAGGGGTTTCACCTCTCCTAGGTTCCCAGGTGGTAAAAAGGTGATAAAGGATTAAGCTGTGGCTACGGGGGTGGAGTAGTGAGAATTTGGAGTAGTGAGAATTTGGAAATCTATTCTAATTCCAATGGCTTTTGCAACCCGTGATGAACTGGAACTTCTCTGCTGATGAGATTAACATACTGGAACAATGAGTGTGATCTGTGCAACCGTCTGGAGATTGCTGCTGCGGAGCTGGAGGAACGGCTCATCTTGATATCTGGATTGCTGCTGACGGCCCATTAAGCGGTGGATGTTGCAAGAGGGGGTGTGTGCTTGACACTGACTACGTGACATTCTGCTTCTCCTGACATGGCTGCGGCTGGAACAGAGTCTGTACAGGAACACGGCTTCCCTCAGGTTCACTGGAGGCTGCCCCTGCATCTGCTTCCTGGCTGCTAGCTGCATGGCGCTCGCAGGAGCGGCCGAGTCCGTTACAATGGAGCACGCCGCGACCGTCCCTTAGCGTTTGGGGCGGGCGCGCGGCCAGCACAGTAGTCAAGTGCCTGCATAGCGGGTTGCCAGGTCCCTTCCGGGAGGTTTAGGCAGGCCCGTATGCTATCAGGTTCTTCCTTATCAACGGTCTTGCCGAGAATCTTCTTGGTTCTGCCGAGAATCCAGAGCGCTAACCCAACTCTGCATAAAAAGGGCTGATGAAGCTGCGGTCCGATGAAAACGTGGAACCTAATCCAGAAGGCACGTTTCCTGCTGTGTTGTCAGTCTGAAGAAAGACTTGGGCGGGCTGTTCGTGAAGTCTCTGGACATTTTCTAGAACTCTTTTTTTTGTACAGCTGGGAGTTGGATCGACTTTGGCTCATCTGTGTAGGCTTTATTTAGTAGCAATTATAGCCATTTGTGATAATGACATGTATATTCATTTTGTATAGTTGATTGTGTAATTTGTATTGTTTTTCACATTGGGTAACATCAAATAAGAGTTTATACCTTTTGAGCTTATGTGCTGTTCTTACATTTAGTAATGCTTTTTACAGCATAGGTCTTTATTATAGCATTAGGTTACCACCTGGAGGTTGGCAACCCTGCACCTGGAGGCTGGCATCCCTAGTATATCTTCACCTGTAATACTGGCTACACTCACCTGCATAGCCAGACAGGGTATCATTAATATTCATGGACTTTTTAATTCATGGGGGAACCTTTTAAAAGTGCCTGTTCAACAAATTATGTGTGTGCGTATTTGTGTGTTTGCAGAATGGGTATGATACTGTCGTCACCATAAAAAAGAAGAAGAATTGAACTTCATAAGTACCAAACTCACACTGACACAGCATTTGTTAATCTCCGTATATGAAAGGGATAAATCATACACGCGAACCATCCATCAAAGTCATACAAACATCCTACAAATGCAATATTCAAAACTCAGCAACGTTGGGGGAGGGGGCTCACTGAGAGCTCTGTTTCCATCCTATCTGTTTCTTTTTTATGTCCCTCTTCTTCCGAGCAGCTTGGAGTGACGTATATAGTTCTCCCTTCCCCCATTTATTCTTCACAATGACCCTGGAACAAGAATATTTCTTCACTCAACGAGCAATTAAAAAAGGTGGAATTCGCTGCCAGAGGATGCAATGATGGCCGTGGCTTTAAAAAGAAGAGTAGACAGATTCATGGGGGATAAGTCTATCGGCGGCTACTAGTCATGGTGTCTAAAGGAAACCTCCACATTCAGAGGCAGTATACCTCTGAATACCAGTGCCAGAAGACAACATCAGGAGAAGGCCTCGGCCTCTATGCCCTGTTGTTGGACCTCCAGAGGAACTGGTTGGCCACCGTGTGAGACAGGATGCTGGACTAGATGGACTGCTGGTCTGATCCAGCAGGGCTCTTCTTATGTTCTGAGAGAGAGAGAGAGAGAGAGAGAGAGAGAGAGAGAGAGAGAGAGAGAGAGAGCCTAGGGTTGCCAACCTCCAGGTACTATTGGAAATTACAGGCACTTATAACTGCCTGTAATTTCCAATAGCCACATTTGGGGCACTTGTCTTTGCTTTGATTGCTTAACCTCCAGGTACTAGCTGGAGATCTCCCACTATTACAACCGATCTCCTGGAGAAAATGGCCGCTTTGGCCATTGGACTCTATGGCACTGAAGTCCCTCCCCTCCCCAAACCTCACCCTCTTCAGACTCTGTCCCAAAAACCTCCTGCTGGTGGAGAAGAGGGACCCGGCCACCCTAAGACTGCCCCGTGGTTAATCAGCCTGAGTTTGATGGCTGGTTTCAACCTGGCTGTCTCATTCCTAGACTTGAGCTGTGACCACTATACTGCACTGCCTCACCGTTTTACTCTGTGAGAGAAAGAGGGTGGCAGAAGGGGAAGATAAAGCCGTCTTCTTCCCTTTGCATACAAGAGTTATGAGAAAAACCTGAGAACGGGGACGAGGACGCCAAATTGAGATCTGGGCAGGAACATGGAATGGTGACGGCCGTAAGGAGAAGGGGCCACCGGCCAAGAACCACAGAAGTGAGACAAGCCAAAATGTGCATTCATTTGAAAGAATCAGCCAAACCTTTGGCTGGGAGTCTGTCTGTCTGTCTGTCTGTCTGTCTGTCTGTCTGTCTGTCTCTCTCTCTCTCTCTCTCTCTCTCTCTCTCTCTCTCTCAAAAAATAAATAAATAAAAAGTATCCAAAGTCACACTCTGCAGAATGCAATGAGTTCCCCTCCCGGCTGTCTTTTAACAGGATCCGATTCCTTGCCGCTGCCAACCGCTCCATTTCCAATCCTCCATGTGGCAGAGATCTGCATCAGCGGGAGAGGCGGTGACCCACTTTTTTTTGGGGGGGGGGGTGCCCTGGCAATGTAAAGCAGCAAAGATTCCTTCCTTCCCCACACCAGGCTGGCTATCCTGGACTCTTTTTCCCCACGCCCTTGCGGGGCTCACTTCAGAAGCTGTCCAAACTATATAGATAGTGGAGGCAGGCCTGGTTGGTGGTCGGCTGAAAGGGACGCAGCCAGGAATGTAGGGCAGCTCCCAGCGTTTCTGCCTGCCTCTCGCTTACACAGCGAGGCAGAGATGGAAATATTTTTATAGTTACGTGGGTGGCTCTTGCCTGGTACCTAGGCAGACAGAGCCACGCAAGCATTTGACACTTTGGGAGTCCGGGAACATGACATGCTCTGGGAGCCGAAAAGCCGGTTCCAGGTAGAGAATGAAAAATGCAGGCGCCTCTGACCATCTGTTATGAGTTATCTAAGACATGGGTCATACACGAAAAGAGTAGGAGTCCAGTAGCACCTTAAAGGCTAACAAAATTCCTGGCAGGGTATGAGCTTTTGTGAGCCACAGCTCACTTCTTCAGATGCAGCTAGAATGTATCAGAGGAGCATGCCTATTATTTTGGGTGCGGTGGAACACAGGCAGGATAGTGCTGGTGCAGTCGTCTTGTTTGTGGCTTCCTAGAGGCCCCTGGATGGCCACTGTGTGAACAGACCTGGACTTGATGGGCCTTGGCCTGATCCAGCAGGGCCTTTCTTATGTTCTTATGTTAATGTTAAAAATACACTGGGAAGGAGGAGCCAGTGAGAAAATGAAACCAACATGGTATTGGCAGCTGTCTCTGAAATGCTAGAAGGGGTTCTTGGCTGGAAGGAGAGGAAAGTAGCAAAGTGGCGAGATTTATCTTTCTTAATCCAAGGTGGTATCAGTCAAGCCCCTCCCCCAATCACTAGGTACGCCAGGTCCCTCTACGCCACCGGCAGAAGATTTTGGGGGAGGAGCCTGAGGAAAGTAGGGTTTGGGGAGGGGAGGGGAGGGACTTCAATGCCATAGAGTCCAATTGCCAAAGCTGCCATTTTCTCCAGGTGAACTGATCTCTATCGGCTGGAGATCAGTTGTAATAGCAGGAGCTCTCCAGCTAGTACCTGGAGGTTGGCAACCCTAGAAACTGGAAGAACCTCATTTGCAGGGGATAAGTGGCAGGTAGGAAGAAGGGTGCTGCTTAACCCCAACGGCTCCCAAGACACTTTCACCCAATAAAGAATGTGTCCAGAGGAGGGCAACAAAGATGGTGAGGGGTCTGGCGACCAAGTCCTATGAGGAAAGGTTGAAGGAGCTGGGTAAGTTTAGCCTGAAGAGGAGAAGACTGAGGAGGGATATGATAACCATCTTCAAGTACTTGAAGGGCTGTCACATGGAGGATGGTGCCAAGTTGTTTTCTGTTGCCCCAGAAGGTCGGACCAGAAACAATGGGTTGAAATTAAATCAAGAGTTTCCATCTAGATATTAGGAAGAATTTTCTAACAGTTAGAGCGGTTCAAAATATTGTCGAAGGCTTTCACGGTCAGAGTTCATTGGTTCTTGTAGGTTATCCGGGCTGTGTAACCGTGGTCTTGGTATTTTCTTTCCTGACGTTTTGCCAGCAGCTGTGGCAGGCATCTTCAGAGGAGTAACATGTTACTTCTCTGAAGATGCCTGCCACAGCTGCTGGCAAAACGTCAGGAAAGAAAATACCAAGACCACGGTTACACAGCCCGGATAACCTACAAGAACCAGTTAGAGTGGTTCCTCAGTGGAACAGGCTTTCTTGGGAGGTGGTAAGCGTTCCTTCCCTGGAGGTTTTTAAGAATAGGTTTGATGGCCATTTGTCAGCAATGCTGATTCTGTGACCTTAGGCAGATGATGAGAGGGAGGGCATCTTGGCCATCTTCTGGTCACTGAGGTTGTTTGTGTGTATGTGGGGGAGGTAGTTGTGAATTTCCTGCATTGTTCAGGGGGTTGGACTAGATGACCCTGGTGGTCCCTTCCAACTCTATGATTCTATGATTTCTCCTGTTTTGCAAATCGTTCTTCTTTGGCAACAGGTTTCAGGAAGCGAGATGGCCGCAGATATACTTCCCTAAGCCTTCAGTGCTGGGCTGGAACTTCCTAGTATTCAGAGAAATGCCGAGGTTATCCTGTTGGCGTTGCAAAACCCCTTGCTAAATATAGGGAAAACCCCACATGGCTTAATTGGACTGACAATTGATGCAGGAAATGCAGTGCTTTCGTGCGAAACAGTACAACCCAGCTGTGCTGCGCAATACGAATGACGCAGATTTTTCATACATCTTTGGTGGAGATGTACTTGTATCAGAACAGTTTGAGAAAACGTGATTCAGGTAATAAAGCTCCGTTCCCACTCAACAGTTCATGCCCTGGGGAGAAATCGGGAGCCGACTGGCAGTTGCTTAATTGTGATTGGCCTGAAAATGAAAACAAAATAAACAACCACTGAGACATGGTGGGGCTGTGGCTCAGTGGTAAAACTTATCAGAAAGTCTTGGGTTCAGCCGTTAGCGTTTTCAGTTATGGGATGATGAAGAAGAAGAGTTGGTTTTTATCTGCCGGCTTTCTCTACCACTTAAGGAAGAATCAGACCACTTTACAATCACCTTCCCTTCCCCTCTCCACAACCGACACCATGTGAGGTAGGTGGGGCTGGGAGAGTTGTGACTAGCCCAAGGTCACCCAGCTAGCTTCATGTGTTGGAGTGGGGAAAGAAATCCAGTTCACCAGATTAGCCTCCGCCGTTCATGTGGAGGAGTGGGGAATCAAACCCGGTTCTCCAGGTCAGAGTCCACTGCGCCAAACCACCGCTCTTATCCACTACCCCACGCTGACTCTCAGTGAAAGACCACTACCTGAAAACTGAGTAGACAGTGCTGACTTTAATGGATCAAGAGTCTGGTTCAGTGTAAGGCAGTTTCATGTGCGTTCATAGCTAATTCCAGCAGCAGGTGGGGATGTGATCCTTAGCTAAGTTTCAGTTCAGTCCTTCAATTCATCCTTCTTTCCCAAAAGGATCAGGTCAGGGGAAGCAAGGGACCCTACAATGTCTTCGATGGCTCTTATTCTGTAAAAATTTCCCATCAAAACATTCAGCAGCAGCAGGAACGTATTTTACAGCTCACTGAAAAGGTCCTCTAATGAAACCAGGGGAGCTCTTAAACAGAAAACAGCCTCTCCTATAAAAACATAATAAAGTAAAAGGATGGGTTAATTTTACATGAGGGGGGTGGGAGCCATTTGGGGGCCGCTTCCCTTCTGAAAGCGGTGCATGATAGACTGAAAAACCCGGGGATATGTTTTGCTTCCCATAATCATAAATCAAGATGTGGAGGCACATTTTCCACCATTCTCACTGGGCCTTTTGCAAGTGATAATGATAGGAAGTGGTTACTCCACTAGAAAAACATGCTCATACTTACCGAGTGTGTTTTACCGCATAAAAGGATTGGTTGCCTCGTTCCTGCACATGAAGCCAGCTGGGTGACCTTGGGCTAGTCACAGCTCTCAGCCCCACCTACCTCACAGGATGTCTGCCGTGGGGAGGGGATGGAAAGGTAATTGAAAGCCAGTTGGCAGATAAAAAATCAACTCTTCTTCTTCTTCTTCTTCTTCACATCAACTGATCATTTTAGCTGGAGATGCCGGGGATTGAACCTGGGACCTTCTGCATGCCAAGCAGATGTACTACCATTGAACCACAGCCTCTTTCCTTGTGGAACCAAGTTACAAGGCAATGAAATACCCATTCCCCACCCCCCCCTATGAAGGTGCCCTTCTGGACTCTTCTATCCCACTAGATTTCTAATTCCAGTACAAGAACGCCCCTCCTGAACATTTCTGCTTTGCACCTTCTGCAGAATGAGAGAGATGCGGGAGACTTCCTGACCTCCTCAGGCAGGCAGTTCCACACGGCCGGAGGCACTGCAGAAAATGTACATGAACAGACAGTTGCCGATTTTACCAGTTTCAGGGGTGGGGGGACTTTCAGAAGATTTTGCTCAGGTGACCAAAACTGCCATGGCAGAGCATAGTAGGAGAGGCCAATCATCCATCCATCCATCCGTCCGTCCGTTTGTTCGTTCGTTTGTTCATTCGTTTGTTCATTCATTTGTTCATTCGTTTGTTCATTCATTCGTTCATTCGTTTGTTCATTCATTCATTCGTTTGTTCATTCATTCGTTTGTTCGTTCATTCGTTTGTTCATTCACTCACTCACTTATTATTAAGGTAGCATTAGCAATGCACATGGGGCACTTTGCAGGGTAAATGAAGACAGGTGCCTACTATTGGGTATATTTGGTTAATATGGCAGAATTTTGCCCAGTCTGAACACATGAACACATGAAGCTGCCTTATACTGATCTAGTAGGCTTCTTCCTCCATTCTTATGCCCCATAAGAGAACCCCTTTCCTTTGTAGCTCCGCGACCGCATGTTACATCAATGTGCCTATCCGAGAATCTGCAAAAGTAATTCAGCGACCTCATATACCAGTGATGGCAAACCTTTTAGAGACCGAGTGCCCAAACTGCAACCCAAAACCCACTTATTTATCACAAAGTGCCAACACAATAATTTAACCTGAATACTGAGGTTTTAGTTTACCTTTGTTTCACCTCTGCTGTACATGTGTTGGGCCTATCTATTCCAGCTCCTGTATCTCACAGTGGCCCACATCTATAATAAGGAGGTAGCACATACCCATCAGGGCTAGTAACCCATGATGGACTTTTCCTCCAGAAATTTGTCCAATCCCCTCTTAAAGGCATCTAGGCTAGATGCCAGCACCACATCCTGAGGCAAGGAGTTCCACAGGTTAATTACATGCTGGGTAAGTGGGTGTTCCTCTTTTAGTAGGGGATTTCACTGAAAGGTGGGAGGTGCCGCAAAGCCCGCGCTGTGGCCCGAGTGCTCTGCTCCCCTCCAGCTATGCCATGCTGTGAGCTATGCTCCCCTCCAACCTAGCTCCTCTCCAACCCCACCATGGAAATCACCTTCGCCACAGACTCAACAAGCTGCTGTCTGCGCCGCACCCTCACGCCGCATGTGAGCCATCCGGCATGTGAGCCGCCCTGCCGCATGTGACAGGGGAGGGAGGAAGCTCTCCCATTGGGCTGCTGGGCAGAGAGGCGGGTGATGTGAGAAATGCCCTCAAGCACGCGTGGAGAGGGGGAGGGGAGCAGCCTGGCCCTGCGTCCCTCTGGGTTTCTAGAACGAACTCAGGCGAACTTTGTGCTGGGGCAACGGCGCGCGTGCCCACAGAGAGGGCTCTGAGTGCCCCCTCTGGCATACGTGCCATAGGTTCGCCACCACTGTCGTATACCCTTTTTGGCACCTTAGAGTAAATGTTGAAAGAGAGGGGGCTAGATTCCCACCCATGTCTCTTGTACACCCCGCCTCATACTCACTCTGACAGCTGGGACATTTCAAAGCTTTCTCTCCGGAGCATGCTTCTTTCCAAATCCGCACTCCAATTAGTCCCACTGCAGCCAGAGATTTCGAAACTCTCTTTTCGCTGCTCCAAGTCGAATGTGTGAAGCTGAGCAGATGGGCAGAAATCTTGAACTGTGTTGCCCATTTTCAAAAAACACGGAGAGGAAAAAATTGAAGCAGCGAAGCAGAAGCAGACTCTGGGGCTTTGGTCCTGAATCCAAAGCTCCAAGGTTTCGATTGGTTGGGTTTTTGGAAGTGGGACACTGGGAAAGAGCAAAGGAGAAAGGAATGATACCAGGCTGATGGAGCTTAGTAATGGATGAATGCCCCCATGCTGGACTCAAAAGCACTCACATTTTTGCAAGCATCTCTGTTGAGCGCTAAGGGATGCTCAAGGAGGCATTTTTGAGCATCAATGGAATGCTCGCAAAATACACACATGCACTTATATGCTGGATCCCTCCTCCTCTTCCCACGCTCCTTAAGGCACCAGACTCATCTGTTCAAAAAGTGATGTTGGAGAGGAAGGAACCTGTCGCCTCTTAAAACAGTATCGCCAAATCCCACATTTTACTCTTTCTAATCTTCTTCAGCACAATTTCCTACCTTGTTTAATGGGAGTTTCATTTGCGGGGGGGGGGGGGGCTGCTCCTTGACAGCTTTGCTTAACTGTGCAGGGCCTTCTGTGGGGGCCAACCTGCAAATGGGAAAAATCAACTGCCTGTACATGTGCCTTCTCTGTTGTGGCCACAACCTTGTGGAATGGCTTGCCTGAACAGGTCAGGAAGGCTTCCCCTCCTGGCTTTCTGCAAACTATGCAAAACTGAATTATTCAAGTGGGCTTTTTGATGCAGGCAATAGGGTAGCACTACAAAATGATTCACAAATTATTAGGGACTGTGGTTGATACTACTGTGTATAGTTTGCTGTAAATTGGATCCTACTATGTAATCTTGCATCGTTTAATGTTTCATGTTAACACTTATGCTTTGCTTCTGTTTTTTAGATGTCTGGTTCATTCTACAACCCAAATCCTATTGCATTGTTTATTGGATGTGCCATCCTGTCAATTGTATTGACTCACTCTGTGTAATCTGCCTTGAGTTCCAGTGAGAAAGGTGGACTAGAAATAATGTACCGTATTTTTCCGTGTATAAGACGCCCCCATATATAAGATGACCCCTATTTTTTTGAACCCAAAATTAGGAGAGCGGCGACCATCTGAAGGCTGGATGCCGGCCGGCCAGGGTGACCGGACTCTGACGGGCGGGGAAGAGAGCGGCGACCATCTGAAGGCTGGATGCCGGCCGGCCAGGGTGACCGGGCTCTTCCCCACCCTCTCCCTTCCCCACCTGTCAGCTGACAGGCGGGGTCAGCGGCGACCATCCGTGCATTCCGTGTATAAGGTGACTACCAATTTTTTACTAAATTTTAAAAGAAAAAAAACATTGTCTTATACATGGAAAAATACGGTATATAAAATCAAGTATAAGTAATCAAAATTTTGAAACCCCTCCCCAATTCCCATCAACCCTTTCAATCTGTTATGTTTTTAGCATTTGCCAACAGCGGATATTGGCTGGCAGAATTATCTACTTCCAGTGGAGGCAAAGAGAAGGAGCCAAGATGAGTGCGGTAAATCATACAGAGACACAGCAGGAAACCCCCTCCCGCTGTTAGGGTAAACATTGAGCTCACCAGAGCCTTTAGCAATTACATTAACTTTTTGTGGGTGTGGTATCCTAACAGCTCTTTTCCATCCTACTAGTTTAGGATTTACTGTTTGAAAGTCCATCATCTCCATTACAAAGTGTGTGTGTGTGTGGGGGGGGGAGGGGGGGCTCAGAGCTTCTGTAGGCAAAAGGACCAGTTTATGCAATTTGTGGAATTGGCAACCCAGTTGTTTACCCTAAGTAGGCAGTCTCCACTTAAGTTGTGAAGGAAAGCTGGAGACAGAGAGCAGGAGGGGGGTAACTAGGATCGATAATTCCTGTATACCAGGATAGTCCTGGGTGAAAACTCTCAAATGAGCAGGCAGTTGTATAATTAAAATACTGTTTTATTAAAGAATAAAAATAGTAAAACAAGAAATATATTTTAAGTGGTGAACATACACAAAGCATTCCAGACCTGGCTAAGAGAAAAGGGAGGAAGTTGGATAGGGTTTCAGGAACGGGTGATATGTATCAGTCTTGAAGGGATGTCCAGGGAAATCAGTACTGAAGAGGAAAACGACCAGCGTTTCCAGGAGCAAAGGAAAGCCCACGCAGAAGTGGGGATACGAACATGGATCTAGAACACACACACACACACACACCACACTGTGAGGAACTGCTCTGGTTCTCGTTCTGGTCTGCCCGTACAAGCGGCAGGTCAGACCTTTGCTGAGACTTTGGTTCAGGCTTGGCTGGAATATCCCCCCCTGCGTAGGCCTCGGCTGGAATGCTTCGCTTTCACTCCTCTCAATGTGCCCTCCTCCCTTCCCTGACCTTGGCTTTGCAGAGTTGTAGTAACGAGCTTCTAGATGCCTTTGATGTCTGCCTGGTAGTCTGGCTTGGTACAGTTATCGCCCCATTCCCAAAACATGTGCTGACACCTGCGTGGTAGAACTGTTTATAATCTCACTCTTTTGTAAATGCACTTGCAACTTGGACCGTGTAAGGACCTAGATCTTCCTGATGCCTTTCAATAAACTTACCTGCTTCTGATGGTCGTCTGAGCGAGTGATTTTATGGAAGTTGCCCAGGGGAGCTGGAAAGCCTTACACACACACACACACACACACGCTATGAATGGCCAAAGGACCAATAGTTATACCCCCAAATGGGTCCTAAGGCAGTATGAGGCTAGCTGGCAGGAAAGCCAGGGACAAAGAATTGATTGGTTCTTGTAGGTTATCCGGGCTGTGTAACCGTGGTCTTGGAATTTTCTTTCCTGACGTTTTGCCAGCAACTGTGGCAGGCATCTTCAGAGTAGTAACACTGAAGGACAGTGTCTCTCAGTGTCAAGGGTGTAGGAAGAGTAATATATAGTCAGAAAGGGGTTGGGTTTGAGCTGAGTATTGTCCTGCAAAAGTATTGTCCTGTAAGTATCAAGATAATGTGCTAATGAGGGTATGGTATGTTAATATGGAACCATTGTATCCTGAAGTGATCTGTTAATGTGTGTAATCCAAAGCTAATCTGTATGGCTATTGTTGAATGTTGTCTTTGTCTGGAGGTTTTTTAGGGCAGGAAGCCAAGCCTTATTCATTCTTAAACTCTCCTCTTTTCTGTTAAAGTTGTGCTGATGTTTATGAATTTCAATGGCTTCTCTGTGCAATCTGACAAAATAGTTGGTAGAATTGTCCAGTCTTACAGTGTCTTGGAATAAGACCCTGTGTCCTGTTTGTGTCAGTCCATGTTCAGCCACTGCTGATTTCTCAGGTTGGCCAAGTCTGCAGTATCTTTCATGTTCTTTTATCCTTGTTTGTATGCTGCGTTTTGTGGTCCCGATGTAAACTTCTCCACAGCTGCAAGGTATACGATATACTCCTGCAGAGGTGAGGGGGTCTCTTTTACCTTTTGCTGATCGTAGCATTTGTTGTATTTTCTTGGTGGGTTTAAACACTGTTTGTAGGTTATGTTTTTTCAAAAGTTTCTCCATCCTATCAGTGACTCCTTTAATAAATGGCAAGAATACCTTTCCTATGGGAGACTGTTTTTCTTGAGTTTTCTGATTTTTGTTTGGTTTAATGGCCCTTCTGATTTCATTCTTGGAGTAGCCGTTTGCTAGCAGTGCGTGATTTAGATGATTAGTTTCTTCCTTGAGAAACTGTGGTTCACAGATCCGTCTTGCACGGTCCATTAATGTTTTGATTATTCCTCTTTTCTGTCGGGGGTGGTGGTTGGAGTTTTTGTGTAAGTAGCGATCTGTGTGAGTTGGTTTCCGGTAGACCTTGTGACCTAACTGAAGGTTTGTTTTACGGATGACAAGGGTATCAAGAAATGGGAGTTTACCCTCAATTTCCTTTTCCATGGTAAACTGAATGTTTGGATGGATATTATTAAGATGGTTTAGAAAGTCCATTAATTTTTCTTCACCATGGCTCCAAATGGTAAATGTATCATCTACGAACCTGAACCAGACTGTAGGTTTGTAAGGTGCTGATTCTAATGCTGTCTTTTCAAAATATTCCATGTAAAAGTTTGCTATTACTGGACTGAGTGGACTTCCCATAGCTACTCCATCAATCTGTTCATAAAAAGAATTGATTGCTTTTCCGGGGTTCGAACAAAAAGACAGGAGGGGTTTGATGAGTTGTGAGGACCCAAGGGAATGCCTGGGCGATTCCCTTGAATAGTGATTGATTGCTAGGATGGGTGCAGATAGGGTAAGCAATTGTCTGTTCAGAGTGCTGATTGAATCACCTTAGGGTGACACAATGGGGATTAGCTGCCCTCATTGTCCAGCCAGGCACACCTTAGGGCCAGGGGAAAAGTTAAGCGGCCAACCACCTTCCTGCCCAGGCTTGACACACAAGATGGACCCCCAAACCCTCTGAGAAGCATCCATTTTGTGGGGAGCAGTGTCTTGCTCTTATGCCAGACTTTGGCCCCCATTCTTTGGCCCCCATTCTTTCATGGCACCCCTTAGAGGGAGGAAGGGTCTGACCGTTTACACAGTAGGGTTTTCAAGGCAAGAGATTAAAAGAGGTGGTTTGCCATTGCCTGCCTCTGCGTGTCAACCCTGGTGTTTCTTCGGGGTCTCCCATCCAAATATTAACAAGGGCCAGCCCTGCTTAGCTTCTGAGATCGGAGAAGATCAGGCTAGCCTGGGCCATCCAGGTCAGGGTGCACATTGCCATACCAATGTGGAAATTAAGTAACTTGGCTTGCCCAGGAGGCAAGCTTGTCTGCTGTTAGTTAAACGTGGAGCACATTTGGGGAGTAGATTTCTTCCCAAGTAGGCATGGCAGCATGCAATTACAGCATGCAATTACGGCATGATGTAGTGGTTAAGAGCAGAGTACTCTAATCTAGTGAACTGGGTTGGTTTCCCTACTCCTCCATATGAAGCCTGCTGGGTGACCTTGGGCTAGTCACAACTCTCTTAGAGATCTCTCAGCCCCACCTACCTCACAGTGTGTCTGTTGTGGGGAGGGGAAGGCGATTGTAAGCCAGTTTGATTTTCCTTAAAAGGTAGAGAAAGTCAGCATATAAAAAAACCAACTATTCTCTTCTTTCTTTCTTTCTTTCTTTCTTTCTTTCTTTCTTTCTTTCTTTCTTTCTTTCTTTCTTTCTTTCTTTCTTTCTTCTTCTTCTCAGGACATGTTAAACTTCGGACTGGTTTTGCATTTTTGCATCAAACCTGTGTTGCGTGAAGACCAGCTGGGCTTAATGGATTTGCTCCCAAGTGCCGTCTTTGACGGGCAATCTCAAAGTGGAAACATTGTTTAAAAATGTGCTAGATCAATAATATGTGTCAGCAGCAAATAAAGATGTTCCAGAATGAATAAAGCTGTAAATATCAAATTAGCGGGGGGGGGGGGGGAGAGGGGAAAAAGAGATTCCCTTGGGAAAATATAACAAGACTGCAATTTGACTGCCAGTTTTCATTTTGACTGAAAATAATACGAATTGTTTTTGGACACGGCTCCCTACAAAATCGTTTGCTGATATACAACATATTAGTCAGCACTGGGCAAGCCCTACTAAGGAACCTGATTCCAATTACAGCAGCTTGTAATTTCCCAGTTGGGTTTTCTTTTAAGCTTCTTTGGGTTGATCTCAATGCAGGCAGCCCCTGGCCCACCCCTGCATCTACCCAGCGGCTACATATACATTCAAGCCTTTCTTTGTGTATCCCTAGCTAGAGGAAGAACCTATGTGTATAAACAGGTGGTATGCACTGGCTCCTCTCTGCAATCTGGCTCCAGGGAATTAAACAGCTTTAAAAAGCTGTAATTGCACCAGAGTGGGAGAAGAACAGAAGCCCTGGATCTATTCTTCCTCTGGGTCAAACAGCTGATCAGCAGGATCTCTATGTCAACATTTGGGTCACGGCCCAAAGGTTTATTTAATCAAACTTCCTTCCTTCCTTCCTTCCTTCCTTCCTTCCTTCCTTCCTTCCTTCCTTCCTTCCTTCCTTCCTTCCTTCCTTCCTTCCTTCCTTCCTTCCTCCCAATCCACAGAGGTATAAAACTACCTCTAGTATCTAACAAAGGGAGCTTTGCCTCTTGGAAGCTCATACCCTGAAAATCTTGCTGGTCTCTAAGATGCTTCTGGACTTGGAGCTAAACTATGATCACCTCTATATGCTTTTGCATCTGCTCTAAATGCATTGGCTCAGATGTAACAAATGAAGATGGGCGAAACAGCATTTTAGAATGTTCCCTTCCAAATGCCAAAAGAATATACTGGATGGGGCGGTTCCCCACATGAACCAAAAGATATTGCTGATGAATAGTTGCTATGGGGGGGGGGAGGATTCTGTACTACCTTCAATCCTAGCTTAATTGCTTAACACACATATAAACACTCTTTAAATTAAAAATTCCAAACAAAACACTGTACTACTTAATCTAGGACTAAAGCAAGTGCATTATTCATAGTGATAATTCAAATCCATTTCCATAAACCTATCGGATCTGCCAAAAGGCACTGACAGTTACCAGTTACAGTGTTCACGGAGAATGTACTTAAGACTTTGGTTCTACATTAAGTAGCATATATTATTGTGGAACTTGGCTTTTAAAAGGTGACTAAAGGAGAAGTGTGTGTGTGTGCGGATTCTGGCGACAGGTAGTGTCTCCACCTGAGGCAGGTCCAAGCGTGTGTATAGCAATGAAGCATTCTAGGCATCAGCAGGTTTGGGAGATTTGTAACTCCTGTTCCTGGTAGTTTGTGATATCTAGCTTAACTTTTGACATGCCAAGAGAGCACATGAGCAAAATGTTTCAGGACATGATTGCTGAGGGTGGGTGGGTCAGAGCTGATCTCACCACGCTAAACTACGAAGGCACTAGTCCTATGTACATTTCACTTGGGAGAGAGCTACCTAAGGACAGCGGGACTTACTTCTGGGTAAAGATGCACAGGGTCGTCTTGAGAAGCGGGCCTGTTGCTCAGTGGTAGAGCATCTGCCTGGCATGCAGAAGGTCCCAGGTTCAATCCCATCTCCAGTTAAAGGGACTAGGCAAGTAGGTGATGTGAAAGACCCCTGCCTGAGGTGCTGGAGAGCCACTGCCGGCCTGAGTAGACAATACTGACTTCGACGGACCAAGGGTCTGATTCAGCTTCGTGTGTTCAACTTTCCCAAAGACACTCTCTCTTTGGCGCTACGAAGATCACCTGCCTGAAAACATGGAACCAGCATCTCTTTCGGTACCAAGAGCCCAGCAAGATCGGACCGCGATTTCTCTCTTCCAGCATCCTGTTTCAGACAGCCGGGAGCTAGATGCCTCTGGGAAACTCACCGGCAGGCAGCAGTTCTTCCTCATTGCTCGTTCCCAGTAACTGGTCCTCAGAGGTACACTGCTTCAGAACGTGGAGGCTCCATTCAGAGAAGGGGAGGGGCTAATAGGGAAGGGGCGTGTCCGCGGATTCCGGAGACGCGGGAAAGCCTCCGGAGGCGCCACCCCAGGCAGGTGGGAAAACTGCACCCGCCGGGCGCTCTCTCTCTCGCCCCCGAGGCAGACCGGAAAGTTGTCCCTTCCTCCTCCTCCTCCCCCTTCTCCTCCTCTAACCTCCGCGCCAAACCAATTGCCACCCTCTCGCCTCCCCCCTCCCCTCCCCCTCCCCCCTTCTCTCCAGTCTCTCCCCCCCCCCCAAAAAAAAACGCCTCGGTCCTATGAATTATTCAGCCGCCTTCTCTCCCGGCGGAAGGCAGCCAGCCCGGCCGCTCTCCCGCTTCGGAGAACCGCTCCGACGGGGAACTTGGAGAGCGGCGGCGCCGCGATCCCGGCGGGCCAGCCCGCCTCTGGCTCCTCCGGTTCGCGGGGAGGGGGGCGACCGTCCCGTCCGCTTCGACGGCTGGAGGACCGGGTAGCCTTCTGCGCCCTTCCTCCGGGCGCTGCCCAAACGCGGAGCCCCGCTCGAGTTTCCCCCCGGCAGGTGCCAGCAGCCGGCCTCCCGGTCCCGCCCGCCTGGATCCCTCGGAGGAGATTGCCGCCGGGGCCGGATCCAGCGAGGATCTCCCAGGCGATCGGCGTAGCGATGGCGAAGGCTGGAGGCGCTCGGCCGAGCCGGTCCCTGCAGCCTGCGGCGAGAAGCGGCGAGGGGAGCTGTCCGGGGTGCTGAAGGCGCGGCCGGAGGACGCCTATAGGGCTGCGCGCCTGTCCAGCCAAGCGGGTCCGGGGAGCTGTCCGGGGTGCTGAAGGCGCGGCTGGAGACGCCTATAGGGCTGCGCGCCTGTCCAGCCAAGAGGGTCCGGGAAGCTGTCCGGGGTGCTGAAGGCGCGGCCGGAGGACGCCTATAAGGCTGCGCGCCTGTCCAGCCAAGCGGGTCCGGGGAGCTGTCCAAGGTGCTGAAGGCGCGGCCGGAGGTCACCTATAGGGCTGCGCGCCTGTCCAGCCAAGCGGGTCCGGGGAGCTGTCCGAGGTGCTGAAGGCGCGGCCGGAGGACGCCTATAAGGCTGCGCGCCTCTCCTCTCGGCCGGCCGCTGGCTGTCGACGGGGCGGGGAGCGGCGCCGGCTTCCAGGCGCGGGGATCGCGCGCCCCTTCCGCGCTTTTGTTTGAAACCGCCGGGAAGAGTTGGGTGAGAATCCAGCCCTCGCCTCCCCCGTCGCCGCTCTTCGGCCCCCTCTCCTCCGGCGCGGCCAGAAGGCTCCCCCCGCCAGCTGTTCGCCCGGGCTGAGTCGCCCCCGTCCTGGTGGCAGCTGGCCCGGGGCGGGGGGCGGGGGGCGGCCGGCCGGGCTCGGAGCGGGGTCATGCTGCCTGCCGGCGGCGGCGGCGGCGGCAGAAGCGACAGGCGGCCGGGCGCGCAGGCGCAATCCCCACGCCGGCTGCAGCTCCCGAGCGGCGAGCGCGCCGTGGCCGCAGTCGGGGCTCCAGCAGCCGCCGGGGCGCCACTACCATGAACTGCCTCGTCCGCCTTCCCTCAGCTACTCCACGGCCCTGGGCGCGACACACCTTCCCGGCCCCTCCCCGCCGCCCCCGACGCCGCCCCACCGCTCCAGAGCCCGGCTCTGCAGGCGCAGGATGCCGGGGGGCAAGAGAGGGCTGGTGGCACCGCAGAACACGTTCCTGGAGAACATCGTCCGGCGCTCAAGTGGTAAGCCACGGACCCCGCCTTTCCCCCCTTGGGCACCCCCAGCCCGGTGGGTCGGGGCAAGAGAGGGAAAAGTGAGGCTTGAACTGCCCTAAAGTTGGTAACTCTCCCTATGAATCCCCCCCGGACTTCGGTGGAAGGTTTCTGAAGCTAAGAAAAGTGCATGTTTCCAAGGTGCTCACTGCTGTGACCTGGACCTGAATTCCTTAAGTTCCTTTGGGGGGAGGGGGCTGGGTCTGGGTCTCAGTGGTAGAGCATCTGCTTGGCATGCAGAAGGTCCCAGGTTCTATCCCCAGCATCTCCAGTCAAAGGAACCCGGCAAGTAGGTGATGTGAAAGACCCTCTGCCTGAGACCCTGGAGAGCCGCTGCCGGTCTCAGTAGATAATACTGACTTTGGTGGACCAAGGGATTCAGTATAAGACAGCTTCAGGTGTTCATGCATATGCGGATGAGAAATATTTTAACCAATCAATCAACCAACTAACTTAAATAATGATGACAACTATTATTGTGTGTGTGCGTTTGTGTGTGTAAAGTGCCTCAAGTCACAGCTGACTTATGGTGACCCCTTTATGGGGTTTCCGAGGCAAGAGACCAGCAGAGGTGGCTTGCCATTGCTTTCCTCTGCATAACAACCCTGGAGTTCCTTGGTGGTCTCCCAGCCAAGGACTAACCAGGGCTGACCCTGCTTAGCTTCTGAGACCTGATGAGATTGGGCCAGCCTGGGCCATCCAGGTTAAGGTTGGGAAAATTGCTGGATATCATCATCATCACCACCACCATCAGCATTATTATCATTATAACCATCATACCCATCACTATCACCATTATCATTACATAACCTAAGTGAACACGAGAAGAGATTGGTCTCTGCTCCCAAGGCACTTGCAATCTAAACTTGACAGTGTCTGTTGGGGGTGGAGGGATTTGATGGAGGTGACACAACAGGCGTGTTCAGAGAGGGGGTTACAAGCACAGGAGGCCTGCTGGGAGAAAGGTGACTTTAGGATGTAGACCCCCCTTTGTTGTGTCTTTTGGGGCAATCTTTTATTCCTCTTGCATAACAACGTGCAACGCCTGTGTGAGGTCGTCAAGTCTCACACCCTGAGAGAAGAAATCCAGGTGTCTCTGTGTGTGTGTGTGTGTTTTGGTGGCAAGAAAGATTGTGTTGTGTACACAAACACCCTCCTTTCTCTTCATCAGGAGAAACCAAAGGCTTGAGGAAGGCTCCGGGGGATTCTTTCTTGTAGACCCTGGGCAAGCAGGTTAAAAGATCAGATGGGAAGAAAGCTTTGTTTTGCTCACTGGTCCCCTTTCACTTCTCTCCCTGCTTCCCTTCCAAAGGGTGTCTCGAAACAAACTCCAGACATCTGTCTGACGGAAAGGGCTTCCTCTGAAATATTTAGGGAAGGCAAAGCTTTGAGAAAAGATCGAGGGGGTGTCAATAAGCTAGCGTAACGAAAACAGAACGGGCACACTTCTCTGATGAGAGCAAATTGCCCTGATTGCAAAATGTATACAGAAAGACAGAGAGGCCTCCCTGAAAGCACTTTCATTATCAAGTTCTTTAAAGCCGGTGCCTGTACGAAGCGCTCGTATACGCAGTATTTTTGGCAAAAGCCTAACGGACACTTAACATGTAAAGTGATGCCTTCAGATAATATTGGCCACCTGTTATTGCAGGTATGTTATAGAATCATAGAATCATAGAGTTGGGACCGCCAGGGTCATCTAGTCCAACCCCTTGCACAGTGCAGGAAATTCACAACTCCCTCCCCCACCCCACCCCCAGTGGTACCTACTCCATGCCCAAAAGATGGCCAAGGTGCCCTCCCTCTCATCATCTGCTTAAAGTCATAGCATCAGCATTGCTGACAAGTAGCCCTCAAGCCTCTGCTTAAAAACCTCCAGGGAAGGAGAGCTTACCACCTCCCGAGGAAGCCTGTTCCACTGAGGAACCACTCTGACTGTTAGAAAATTCTTCCCAATGTCTAGGGGGAAACGCTTTTGTTTTAATTTCAACCCATTGGTTCTGGTCTGACCTGGGACAACAGAAAACTACTTGGCACCCTCCTCTATATGACAGCCCTTCAAGTACTTGAAGATGGTTATCATATCCCCTCTCAGCCTTCTCTTTTTTTAAATCTATCCCCAGTTTAATTTATTTTTGATGCTTCATGCATTTTCCTTGGTCTTTGAAATACCGTAGTGCTGAAATTATTTAATCTAGCAATTCGGTTGCAACTTCGTGCTCTTGGAACAAGTAAATCCCTACAGCACCTGGGAAGTAATTTATTAAACAATACATTTAAATCTTTATTTATGCGTCCCATGAGCATCCTACTCTTTCCTGGGTCAAGAGGGATCTTACATTTTATCCTTGGGAGGCACTGTAGGCTGGAGGGGGGTGGAGAGAGAGAGAGAGAGACAGACAGACAGACAGACAGACAGACAGACTAACAGACTTGCCCAAGGCCAAGATGCATACTTCTCAGCTGAGTCTGGATCTGAACCCGAGTCTCTCTCAAGTCTTACAACACTCCATCGCTTCTTCAGAAAGGAGCTGGCCCTCACCATAATCATGCAAACAGAAAATGCAAGTCGTCAACAGGTCAGCAGGAGTTCCTGTATAGTTGGGGGACTCCCTGGGTATGAAGAAAACATCACTTTGTATCTTAACCAAAATAAAAGGGGGGGGGTCACCAAAAAGGGCCTGATGAGAACTGCTAAGACTATGTTAAAGGGAAAAAGGAGGGGAAGGAAAATTATTTTGCTCAAGCCCCTGAAGTTTATAAAATCCCAGAGGAGGAGATTGTGTGTGTGTTTCATGTCTTTCTATATCTCTTTCCATTCTTGGAAATTTTCTAACAGAGCGGTTCTTCCTCAGAACAGGCTTCCTCAGGAGGTGGTGGGCTCTCCTTCCCTGGAGGTTTTTAAGAAGAGGCTATTTGGCCATCTGTCCGCAATGCTGATTCTATGACCTTAGGCAGATCATGAGAGGGAGGGCATCTTGGCCATCTTCTGGGAATGGAGTAGGGAGTCACTGGGTGTGTGGCCGGGAGGTAGTTGTGAATTTCCTGCATTGTGCAGGGGGTCGGACTAGATGACCCTGGTGGTCCCTTCCAACTCTATGATTCAATGGAAACCCTATTAAAAACTTGATGTTATGGTTCAGAGATTTTGCAGTCTTCTTGTACCTGGTTTCTTCAGGCCATTCTATTTATTTGTTTTCATTATGCCTTAAGATTAAGGTATATGGTCAAAGGGCTCCTAGGGAACAAGAGAGCCAATGTTATGTGGCTTTAGCAGAAGGCAGAAGGCTCCGCAGTTCCACATCTCACTGATTCCTCTGTCAGGAAACAGATTATTTTTTGCTGCCAAGTCACAGTTGGCTTATGGTGATTCCATAGGGTTTTCAAGGCAAGAGATGTTCAGAGGTGGTTTGCCATGGCCTACCTCTGTGTAGTGACCCTGGACTTCCTTGGCCGTCTCCCATCCAAGGGCTGACCCTGCTAAGGTTCCAAGATCTGATGAGATCGGGCTAGCCTGAGCCATCCAAATCAGGGCCTACTAATTCTGTGCTGTCAAGTTGCAGTTGACTGCCAGTGTGGTGTAGTGTTTAAGAGCAGTGGTTTGGAGTAGTGGACTTTAATCTGGAGAACTGGGTTTGATTCCCCACTCCTCTATGTGAGCAGCGGACGCCAGTCTGGTGAACCGGGTTGGTTCCCCCACTCCTACACATGAAGCCAACTGGGGGACTTTTGGCTAGTCACACTCTCTCAGCCCCACCTACCTCACAGGGTGTCTGTTGTGGGGAGGGGAAGGGAAGGTGATTGTAAGCCAGTTTGATTCTTCCTTAACTGGTAGAGAAAGTTGGCATATAAAAACCAACGCTTTTTCCTCTTCCTCTTCGTCAGCGGTTCCTAAACGTTTTGAGTCACCGAGCACTTTTCAGGAGAGAAAGTCATCACGGAGCACTAATTTTTACCAAGCACTTTTATACTAAACCGAATGACAGTAGTGTTTTTCTATACAATCTCTTTGCGGAGCACTAGGAGGTGTTTTGCGGAGCACCAAGGGCTCTGTGGAGCACAGTTTGGGAACCGCTGGTCTAGGAAAAAGGGTCAGTCTGTCTGTATTTCAGTTTTAAGCCCTGAAGTGGATGGCCCAGGCTAGCTTGATCATGGCCCAGGCTAGCTTGGAAGCTAGGAAGGGTCAGCCCTGGTTAGTCCTTGAATGGGAGACCACGACGAAAGTCCAGGCAAACCACCTCTCTTAGTCTCTTGCCTTGAAAACCTTTGGGGTCACCATAAGTTGGCTGCCACTTGATGGCACTTTCCACCACCATCATCTTTAAATCATTAAAAGGGTCAGGTAGTAGATGGTGCTCGCTAAACTGGAAACAGATTGGATAATGGGGAGGGGCTGTGACTCAGTGGTAGAGCATCTGCTTGGCATGCAGAAGGTCCCAGGTTCAATCCCCGGCATCTCCAGTTAAAGGGACTAGGCAAGTAGGTGATGTGAAAGACCCCTGCCTGAGACTCTGGAGAGCTGCTGCCGTTCTGAGTAGACAATACTGACTCTGATGAACCAAGGATCTGGTTCAGTATAAGGCAGGTTCATGTGTTCATTTGTTCATGGTGGCAGCAAACCTCTGACTCCCTGTGCTAGGAGCAGAATTTCCAGGCAACCAGAGGGAGGATGGTTGGTAGGGATCTGGGGGACATCCAACATTAAAAATTTTGGGGAGGGGGTGTGGCTCAGTGGTAGAGCATCTGCTTGGCATGCAGAAGGTCCCAGGTTCAATCTCCAGTTAAAGGGACTAGGCATGTAGGTGATAAGAAAGACCTCTGCCTGAGACCCCAGAGAGCCACTGCCGGTCTGAGTAGACAATACTGACTTTGAGGGATCAAAGGTATGATTCAGTATAAGGCAGCTTCACCCCCCCCCACCACAAAGAGGTCACTTTTGTGGATAGGCTGATATGGTACTTACTTCTAGATTCAAGTCCAGTAGCACTTTAGAGACTAACAGGATTTTCTGGGTATAAGCTTTGGAGAGCCAAACCTCCCTTCATCAGATACAAGTCAGAATGGAGATCTCTGAGCCCTTATATCCCAGTCAGAATGTGGGAGGGCTGTTGCAAAGAAAAGACTCGGGATGCAGATGAACAATGCACACTGTAGTCAGCTTGATTAGAGCAGAGGAGAAATCCTTAGGGGCAGAACATTAGCATATGTAGTGAGATAAGAACCCTATGTCTCTATTCAGCCCTGGGAGAGGCGGGGGTCCACTGTCCTGATTTTGTGAATGAACCCAATTTCAGCAATCTCACATTTTAATCTCCCTTTGAAGCTTCTCTTCTTACTTACACTCACACACAAACACTATGGTGTCTATGCTGGTACTGTATTCACAACTGCCTGTGGTATCAACTGGCAGGGATAGACGGGAAAGCTGTGGGAAATTAAGCCTGGGGTGCAGGTGGTTTTCAAGGGATGTATGCAGACTAATCCCCCTCCTTTTAAACCTGCTATGTGACTATGGCAAATGGAAAGCCAGGTGAGAATGGAATACTAGGTTTGGGGAGACCTGAGCCGCAGTGCTCATCAGTTGAGACTAACTTACCTCACAGGGTTATTCTGAGGATAACTTTGAGATGTGACCATGTTAGCTGAGCTTGGAGGAAGGAGTTGATAAACACTGAATAAATGTCTAGGCCTGAAGTTACAGTTTAGACTGTTGCACTGCAGCTAAAATGCTGATCACAGAAGCCGGAGGATGCTTTCGTCTAAAGTCTGGGATGCAAAAGATATGGCTACGAGCAAAGTTATCAAAGCAAACTGAAATAGTCCATTTGCAAGAGGGGAAAATAAAGAAGTCAGCATTCTTTAAGAACTGAGAACCCTTTTATGGTTTTTGGTCCTGACCTACATTTGAGTATTGATTAGTGTCACTGGACAATGTTTTTATAAGTTCTTTAACTCGTCAAAAGTGTCTTGTGTTCAGTAAATATACATACCGGTAGTTGTTTAGAATTGTCATGTAAATAATGAAAATACGTTGATTTTTAAATAAAAATTATAAATTAAATAAGAGACATGTTTTAAAAATGTTTTAGGCCTTTAGCACCCAAACAGCTCTTAATACACTCACTTTCCACACATTTGCTTAGCCCTTTTTAAAACCCTTTTAAAGCTAGGCAGAGATCTTTTTAAGCTAG
This sequence comes from Euleptes europaea, assembly GCF_029931775.1. Taxonomy (NCBI): domain Eukaryota; kingdom Metazoa; phylum Chordata; class Lepidosauria; order Squamata; family Sphaerodactylidae; genus Euleptes; species Euleptes europaea. The sequence goes on from NC_079317.1 coordinate 11,670,440, forward strand.
GCAGAGATCTTTAGGCTAGGCAGAGATCTTTATCAGAAAAAAAGCAGATATTACTGGCAAACTCCTGTCCTAGCAGCCACTGAATCATCTGATGTAAGTGCACAAACATTCTAACTGCAGAGGGGAAGAGTCTGTGTTGAGTAACGTTGGCAATCTCTACTCAAACTGTGAAGAAAGCAGAAAGTTAGACTGGCCAAGAAAATCTTTTCATAGGGTCTAGGAACATGATGAGTATATGCAGTTAGTGAGGATGACTGAAAAGTAAGTAGATAGGTTAGTGTTGTGTTAGGGTGTGTGTGTGTGTGTGGGGGGGTGGAGATTCATCAATGTTGGTGTGCTGATAAAATCTGACCCTAACTTATGCTGTAGTCAGTCTATGGCTGACCTACTTTTCACTTATTCGAAGTCTGTCTTCTGTCCCTGCATTACGGAACAGGGCAAAGGACGGATCTGTTGAAACGGCAAAGAATCCCACTTTGGAAGTTGTTTCTGAGGTGAAAATCAGGCAGGCCCATAGTTCATTGCAATTTAGATGCCTTTGTTTCTGAAAAGTAAGCACAGAAAAGCAGTCATCTGCAAAGCATGCCACAGACTGCCTATCTTCTGTTTATTCTTGGCCATTTCCCCTTTCCCTTTTTCCTCCTCACCAGAGCTTTTTCCTCACTCTTCTTTTATGGTTTTATGGTTCCACTGAAGACATTTTATGGTTCCACTCAAGACAACCTAATGGTAATTTATTTTCAGAGAAGCTTCTGGAAGTTATTTCCTTACGATCCCAGTCCCCTTCCTCGATACTCATGTTTTCTATGCTTTTATGTCAAGGAGTTCAGGAGTTCAAGGAGTTCAGGAGTTTTATGTCAAGGCATGCATGGTTCTCCCCTTCTTCAACAGCCCTGTGAGGTCAGTTAGGCTCAGAGAAAACACCTGATAAAGGCAAGCTTCATGGAAAGGGATTTGAACCGAGGTCTCTCAGGGTTTAATCCAGCGCCCTAGCTGCTATGACACACACTGGCATGCTGTGTTAAGTTGATCAGAGTGTATCTTCATGTTTTGCATAGTGAAACTGGGTGGAAGTTGAAGGGTTAACCCCTCTTTCTCTTTCCCTGCATGGCCCCAAGGCAAACTGAGGCTGCATGAGCCTGCATTGTGCATAGTACAAACAGAGACACATGATCTTCACATTCAGTTTGAGCTTTGAGGGTTTTTTCCCCTTTGGGTGGGGGCTAGAAAAGGGCAGATTTCCCATCCTATCTAACATCCTGCTTTCTTTTCTAGTGATGTATCCACAGGGTTAGATGTAGGCACAATTGTGTGATCAGTATCAGGCACTGACTTTCTCATCTTTGGTTTTTTAAAAAAACCAACTTTCTAGTCCTTAAGCGTATAAAAACAGGATTTAAAGAGTATGAGAATGGCATGCAGAAGGTCTCAGGTTCAATCCCGGGCATCTCCAGTTAAAGGGACTAGGCAAGTAAAAAGGTAAAGGTAAAGGTCCCCTATGCAAGCACCGGGTCATTCCTGACCCATGGGGTGACGTCACATCCTGACATGGGTCCTCATTTTACTGACCTCGGAAGGATGGAAGGCTGAGTCAACCTTGAGCCGGCTACCTGAAACCAACTTTTGTCGCGATCGAACTCAGGTCATGAGCAGAGCTTTTGACTGCAGTACTGCAGCTTACCACTCTGGGCCACAGGGCAAGTAGGTGAAGACCTCAACCTGAGACCCTGGAGAGCCGCTGCTGGTCTTAGACAATACTGACTTTGATGGACCAAGGGTCTGATTCAGTATAAGGCAGCTTCATGTGCTCATGTATTCATGAGAATAGCCTACTGAAAAATGCATAGAGGTGGAAGAGATAAGGGAATTCTGGGGGTTGAGGGCCACCTTCCAGACAGTATCTATGGGTTATGTCAGTGGATGGTATATCTGGACATTTGCCAAGGCCCATTGAATTAGGGGTATACCCAAGATGAAATTATACCTGAAATTAACTGTCTCTGGTTGGCTTGGGGACACCCGAAATGAACATAAGAACATAAGAAAGGCTCTGCTGGATCAGACCAAGGCCCATCGAGTCCAGCAGGCTTTTCACACAACCAGGTGCCTCTAAGAAGCCCACAAACAAGACGACTGCAGCAGCACCATCCTGCCTGTGTTCCACAGCACCTAATATAATAGGCATTAGGCATGCTCCTCTGATCCTGGAGAGAATAGGTATGCATCATGACTAGCATCCATTTTGACTAGGAGCCCTGGATAGCCCTCTCCTCCATGAACATGTCCACTCCCCTTTTAAAGCCTTCCAAGTTGGCAGCCATTGCCACATCCTGGGGCAGGGAGTTCCACAATTTAACTATGCGTTGTGTGAAGAAATACTTCCTTTTTATCAGTTTTGAATCTCTCACCCTCCAGCTTCAGCAGATGACCCCGTGTTCTAGTATTATGAGAGAGAGACCCCAAATGCTTTGAAATTCTGGGTGTGGTGAGAATTTATTTCCTGGAATTTCGGGAGTGTTTTGTGGAGGCACAGGAGTGGGAAGGGAAAGAGAGGAAGCTGGGCTGGAAAACAGCTGTTAGTCGGCATCTCTATTCCCTCAGGAAGACAGTTGTCAGCTAACAGCTGATAGTGAGATAGACCTGGCCTCCAACCATGATCATTTAAATTTTAACGGGGACAGGACTGAACTGGTACTGGACTTACAGTGCCAGTGTTGACCACCCCCCCATGGAAGGCTTCTTCCCACTGCTGGCATCGGACACAGCAGAACCCACCCCCTCAGGTTTGGTAGGCTCATGGATTCCCACAAGGCTGGGCTGTTTATCAGCCGTTTCCTCCTCAATCAGCAGGAGGGATTTTAAAAAAATTGATTAGAATGATATTGATATAACATTATAGTAATATGTGTGCCAGTTTCCCTGAATTCCCAACTTAAAAAAAGTAAGTCTATAGCCTCTTCTGTTGCCTTTCCCTTTATATCTCTAGAATGAAAAATGGTCTGGAGACTTAACTTTTTTTAAAAAGCTGGGAATTCTATTCAATTCCCTTTAAATAAAAAGCCCCTCCCCCAGCTTGGGAGAAAATTGCCACCATGTCAGCCAAGGGAGTCCAGGAGCCCACCAGTCTGCCCACCATGCCAGCGGCAGTGTGAAGCCTCCAGTGCAGACGATGCTAGTGTGGTAAATCTAGGGTTGGCTGCCTCTTTTTCACTTCTGCCTTACCCATCTCCTGCTGCCTCGGGGGGTGGGGGGAGTGGAACTGTGCAAAATAAGGGTCCCAAATTATCGGCACCCTAAAAAAAACTCCTGAAAAATCTCGAACCAGTAACAATTCCAAAAAATCAGCAGAACAAAAAGAGTGTCCTATCTGAAATGTTTATGAAGTCCATCCTCCTACACTGAAACCCAGACCCCAATGGGAGAAATTGGGAAGGACCAATGTTGTAGCAACTCTGCTCTGGTCTTTATTTGCATGGCTGTTTCGCTCACCATCACCCCTCTGAAGACTTAGGGTCTTTGTGTTGATTATGCACACTGCTTCTGACCATTAGAGATCGCCTTGCTCTCCCCCTACATTTTCCGGCATTTTGCCCACGTTTTTAAATTCAAGATAAAACAGGTCTCTGAAAATGCAGGCAGAACTCGGGGAAACACAGGGGGAGAATGAGGCGACCTCTGACGGTCGGAAACGGCATGCATAATCAACAGAAAGACCAAAAGTCGTCGGAGGGGTGAAGGAGAGGGAAACAGCCATGCATAAAAGACCTCTGTTTAGCCCCTCCAGCTGTCAGGCCCTTAGCCTGACACTACGGCTCCCAGGCTCCTGGCCCAAGCAGGCCAGGGTTTGGCTCTGAGTCAGGGCCCTGGTCATGTGCTCCTGGTTCCCATACCTGTGTACAGTATCTACATGACGGTCGGAAAAGCCTTCGACAATATTTTAATTCAGAAGTGCTGCAGGGGCCCAATTTGGACTATGGCTGGGGCACAGGTGGAACAGGAGTTCCTGCCTCTGTGCCATTTTCCTGACCTGAAAGGTTTCCAGGGGGTCTTATTTGGCCCACAGGGGGCTGCACATGCAAATATTTGTGATGGTTGCATGATATAACATCTAGTTTGGACCAAAGTCACACTATGCTCCTTCCCATTGGGGAGGGACTGTGGCTCAGTTTGTAGAGCATCTGATTGGCGTGCAGAAGGTCCCTAGGTTCAATCCTGGCATCTCTGGTTAAAGGACTAGGCAAGTCAGTGATGTGAAAGACCTCTCTGCCTGAGACCCTGGAGAGCCACTGCTAGTCGGAGTAGACAATATTGACTTGGATGGCCCAAGGGTCTGGTTCAGTATAAGGCAGCTTCATGTGTAGGGAGTGGCTGTGGCTCAGTGGTAGAGCATCTCCTTGGCATACAGAAGGTCCCAGGTTCAATCCCCAGCATCTCCAGTTAAAGGGACCAGGCAAGTAGGTGTTGTGAAAGACCCCCGCCTGAGACCCTGGAGAGCTGCTGCCGGTCTGAGTAGAAAATACTGACTGATGGACCAAGGGTCTGACTCAGTATAAGGGAGCTTCATGTGCTCATGTAGGTGTGACTGGGGAGGGGGAGAGATGAAGGGAACTACTTGGTGGGGGGCGTAGAATAGAGCTGCAGTGGAAGGCACTATGGACCAATGGGTTGAAATTAAATCAAAAGAGTTTCCGTCTAGACATTAGGAAGAAATTTCTAACAGTTAGAGCGGTTCCTCAGTGGAACAGGCTTCCTCGGGAGGTGGTGAGCTCTCCTTCCCTGGAGGTTTTTAAGAAGAGGCTAGATGGCCATCTGTCAGCAATGCTGATTCTATGACCGTGGGCAGATGATGAGAGGGAGGGCATCTTGGCCACCTTCTGGGCATGGAGTAGGGGTCACTGGGTGTGTGTGTGTGTGGGAGGTGGTTGTGAATTTCCCACATTGTGCAGGTGGACTAGATGATTCTGGTGGTCCCTTCCAATTCTATGACCACCACCAGCACCCCACACCAGGACTCCTAAAAACCTGCAGATAGCCTGGGCTGTCCATGGTGTTCAGAACAAATTGCACAAATACAATTGAGATTAATTCACATTATGTATGCAGAGCATGCATGCTTTCTTGGTCTAGGCTTGGGTTCCTTTGCTACAGAATTTTGATTTTAAAAATACCACCAGGTCCTGGCTATTACATTCCACCCAGGCATGCATTTTTGTGTGTGTGTGTAAAAGTGTTTGGAAATAGTTCTTGACATTGAAAACATATTTTCTAAAGCCCCTAAGCTTTGCAATTAGTGTCGCAGTACTGATCACATTCCTTCTGGTTATGATTATTTAAAAACCTCAATATATATGTTACATGAAATCACTGCACTGTAATCTCTCTCCCTCTTTAAATAAAGTTGTAATGAACAAGAAACAAACAAACAAAAACCCACCAGGTGTACACATTCCTGGCTATTACATTCCACCCAGGCAGGTGGAGGTTTCAATCAAATACTTATCTGGGGTAAATCCTTTCAATGAATAGAACCTGTATTTCAAAGCATTGGATAGGTTTTTGCAGAATGCAAAATTGATTAAATGGCTCTATCTTCTCTAAGGGGCAGGACAAGTCTCATTAACCATCTTTGGCTGACGGTTCAAAGGGTCTCTGGCTTCCAATGGATGAGCCCCTTGGAACCTAGGAAAAATGTGGAGTGAGCGGAAGGGCCAAGGGACAGGAGAGGGAAGAGGGCCTAGAAAAGAAGAAGTCTGGAGAAGAGGAGGTTGAGGGGGGACATGATTGCTCTCTTGAAATATCTGAAGGGCTGTCACTTAGAGGAGGGCAGGGAGATGTTCCTGTAAGCAGCAGAGGATAGGACTCCTTAAATTGTGGGTGGAAAGGTACCAGCTGGATATTAGGAAAACATTTTTCACAGTAAGAGTTGTTTGACGGTGGAATCGGCTACCTAGGGAGGTGGTGAGCTCCCCCTCACTGGCAGTCTTTAAGCAGAGGCTGGACAAACACCAGTCAGGGATGCTCTAGGCTGATCCTACATTAAGCAGGGGGTTGGACTAGATGGCCTTTATGGACCTTCCAACTCTATGATTCTATGATAAGCAGTCAGGGAACATCTTAGACAGGTCTACTCAGAAGTAAGTCCTATGCTATTCAGTGGGGTTTATTTCCAGAGAAGTCCCTTTCAGATTGCCTTCTCAGTGTGCCAAGAGGAAATTAAGCTTACCAGTGGGGCCAGAGTTGACTGTATGTAGGATTGCCAACTCTGAGTTGGGAAAAGCCTGGAGATTTTGGTGGTGGAGCCTGAGGAGGGCAGGGTTTGGAGAGGGGAGGAACCTCAGTGGGGTATAATGCCATAGAATCCACCCTCCAAAGTTGCCATTTTCTCCAGGGACACTGATCTCTGTAGCGTGGACATCAGTTGTAACAGCAGGAGAACTCCAGGCCCCACCTGGAGGTTGGCAACCCTAGCTGTGTGGGGTTACGTGTGATGTTGTGTCCAGCATGTAGTGGTTTGAACCTGGGAGACTTGGGTGCAAAGCCTTACTTGGCCGTGCATGACCTTGGAATAGGGCTTCCAGGTCCCTCTTCGCTACCGGTGGGAGGTTTTGGGGGCAGAGCCTGAGGAAGGTGGGGTTTGGGGAAGGGAGGGACTTCAATGCCTTAGAGTCCAATTGCCAAGCGGCCATTTTCTCCAGGGGAACTGATCTCTATTGGCTGGAGATCAGTTGTAATAGTGAGAGATCTCCAGCTACTACCTGGAGGTTGACAACCCTACTTTCCAGGCATTCACAGTGGTGATTGTGGCATTTTGTGGTATAACCCTTGTATTTAAACTTGTATGTTGTTATAGAGTTTAAGATTTGTATGTTTCAAGGTATCTTGCCAGTTACAACTTTGTTTAATTGGTTATGCTTATAGAATTTAATAACAATAGAGACAGTATATGTTATTATATGTTGCATCTATCTTCATTCATAGTAAGAACAATTTTGAAATAACTAGTGAACAATTTGATTAAATAAGTAGATTTATTTAGCCATTAGTGCTGGTTATTTTTTATTCAATTACCTGGAGGCTGGCAACCCTACCTTGGACTAAGTTGCTCTCTCTCTCTCCCCCTCCTTCTCTCTCGCTCAGCTTAGCCGACCTCACAGGGTTGTTGAGAGAATGAACTGAGGAAAGGAGAATGAAGGATGCTTCTCTGAGCTCCTTGGAAGAAGGATGAAAATATACTCAGTAGATAGATGAGATTTGATTCAACTTTTGGATTGCAGACATTGATTAGTGGGCTTATTGCTTTTGAACACGAGCTGGCTATCTTTCCCCTAGAGTAAGCAGAAACACCTGCCAGCACATTGAGTTCTCTCTGATGCACGCATTACTCACAGACTCGGGCCTTTTCCACAGATGCCCATCACTTCAGATGCCTTTCTAGGCGACCAAGTTTCTTCTCTGTTGTCTTTGTAGTTCAGTGTTGGTAGTTTGCAAACGTTCTTTGCCGAAGGAATCCTTCTCACGTCTATCTACCATAGAATCCCTGTCTCTTGCAGAGACTTCTACGAAATATTTTGGGATGCACAGACGCTTCCTACAAGGCATTGGCTGGGTATCATCCATAGTGTAAACCCTAGAAACCAGCGTGGTGTAGTGGTTAAGAGTGGTAGTTTGGAGCAGTGGACTCTGATCCGGAGAACCAGGTTTGATTCTCCACTCCTACACATGAAGCCAGCTGGGTGACCTTGGGCTAGTCGCACTTTCTCAGCCTCACATACCTCACAGATTATCTGTGGGGAGGGGAAGGGAAGGTGATTGTAAGCTGGTTTGAGTCTTCCTTAAGTGGTAGAGAACGTCGGCATATAAAAACCAATTCTTCTCCTCCTCCTCCTCCAGTGGCCTAGTTGTTTATCTGGGAACCTTGTAAACCATTCTTGATCTTCTCATTGAGGAATCCTCTGATAAAGTTCTAGAGAGCTCCAGGTTTCTCAAAATCACATATTGAAAACACTGCCTTAGAGAAAGCTGTGGAATGGTTCAAGATTTTTTTAAATGTTGCTTGTTCCAAATATGACAAAAGGTACTCCCGTTACTTTTTGAGATCTTTTTTTTTTTTGCCGTCAAGTCACAGCCATAGGGTTTTCAAGGTGAGAGACATTGAAAGGAACAGGGGCCCCCAAGGAACAGCATTTTGGGGAGGGCATTTGGGAGCCCCAGCAGGATGGAAGAGGCCAGAAGGTTTTGCTTCACAGGTGGAAATCCTCCCATCTGCCAAATGCTCCAGTGGCTCCAATCCAATGTTTCCAGTTTTCTTGTTATTTCTTGTCCTGACCACCTTGGAGAAAACAATACATGTAGTCTAAAAACAGTTTGGTTGAAAGTTTATTTGTAGATCAAGAGTCGCAATAACATCCAGAATTCAAAAACCATACAGGAGAAGGTAAATAAGGCAGAACCAAAACAACCCCCTAGGTGCACGTTTGAATATAAAACAAATGCAAACTGATTATCAAGGGTTGCCACTGCCAGTCATATAATATTGCCTTGTTTTTCTACGGCCATTGCAAATGAAGTCTTTTTTAAATAGCATGCCTGTCCTAAATTGCTAATAAAAACTCACCTGTCAAATAAAAATGAAAACAATGTGTGTAAAATGGGAGATGAGAAAAAGCAAAACTTCTGTCTTGCCTGTGGGTCATTTGGACAATTGACACCTAAGGAGGGATGTCCTCTGCTAGCCCAGATGCAGGGCCTGAAATAATAAAGCATATGTCTGTAGTAGGAGCCCTGTGGCACAGAATGGTAAGCTGCAGTACTTCAGTCAAAAGCTCTGCTCACGGCCTGAGTTCGATCCCGACGGAAGTCGGTTGCAGGTAGCTGGCTCAAGGTCGACTCAGCCTTCCATCCTTCTGAGATCGGTAAAATGAGTACCCAGCTTGCTGGGGGTAAAGTGTAGATGATTGGGGAGGGCAATGCCAAACATAAACATAGTCTTCCTGGTAAATGTCAGGATGTGACGTCACCCCATGGGTCAGTAATGACCTGGTGCTTGCACAGGGGACTACCTGTACCTTTTTTTTAATGTCTGTAGTGGCCATCAAGTAATCCCAGAGGCATTTGCTGAGCTCAAGTTGAATGAATTCATTTCTTCTGGAACTTGCATATACAAAATTTACAAGTCAATTCTCAACATTCTTCCTCACGGTTGAAAGAAAATAAAAGCAGCTGGGTTGGATTCAACCAATGCGGTTGGATCTAGGGTTGGGGTTTGCGGGACATGGGGAGTGTGCGATGTCGACTGGGTCTCAACATCACTTCCAAGGATCAGGAAGCAATTTTCCTTCAGACCAGTTTGGTCAGGGATCCTGGAGGATTTTTATATTGCCATCTTCTGGGCATGGAGTAGGGGTCACTGGGGTTTTCCTGCATTGTGCAACGGGTTAGACTAGATGACCCTGGCAGTCCCTTCCAACTCTATGATTCTAGGGAAAACCTGGAAATGAAGTAGGGTAGCTCTAGGAATCACTGGAAACTCTACAGCAGCCCTAGTTGGATCTAGTAGAACATTTTGATTGATGGAACAGGGGAGTGATTTTTGCAGGTTCTCCCTTCTTATCTTGTTTTGGGGTCCCCTGTTCCCCAGGGCAATTTTTGACAGCAGTGGGAGGAGGGAGGAAGAGAAATCCTGATACAATGATGGAAATTCATCCATCAATAGAGAATTCACATGGAGAGAATTCACAAAGAGAATTCACATCCAATCCAATGGTCTGTTTAGTCCAAATATCGTCTTTGACACACTGTCAAACTAGAAGCATCGACAAAGCCAAAAAGCAATGCCCAGAGGCCAAACGTTCTTCCCTTTGTTGCCTCTCAGCACTGGTATTTATAGGGTTATTGCCTCTGAACATTTAGCTATCATGGATGATAGAAGGGTTGCCAGCCTCCAGGTGGGATCTGGGGGTCTCCTGGAATCACAGGTCATCTCCAGACTACAGAGCAAAGTTCCCCTGGAGAAAATGGATGCTTTGGCAGGTGGACTTTATGGCATTATACCCCACTGCGGTCCCTTCCCTCTCCACACTCCATCCCCAAATCTTCAAGTGTTTCCCAATCTGGCAAAAAAAACAACAACAACCCAATTACTTACCAGGGCCAGGGGGGACCTATCAGCTAGGGTTACCAACCTCCAGGTACTGGAGAATCAAAAAACAGCAGTAATAAGCAAGTACAATGTTAGTTTGCAAGTGTGTCAATTTCATTCAGAAAAAAACATATCTAGAACAATAACATGCAAGAACAAGGAAATAACATCAAATGCACTTATAACAGCAATTCTTCGTGAACAGATTCACAGATCTCACAATTCTGTTACAGAGAATGTAGTGCAAAGGTTCCAACCAGATGGTGCCGTTTAAAGTCCCAATATGAAAGGTTCAATATAGTATTGAGCTTGTAGCCTTGTGATTTCAATATGACAATTTGCCATGGTGCCTGTGGTACCAATACCGTCTCTACAGGGATCCGGTAATTCACCTGTTTCGATTATGTAGACAGTGCACAGTGCAGCCAGGAGGAATCGGCAATGCCAGAGCCTTGTCTGCACCTAAAGGACGGAGTTGGGACACAGGTGCCGAACGGGAAGTCGTTCCTGAGGAAGATTATACATAATCGAAACAGGTGAATTACCGGATCCCTGTAGAGACAATATTGGTCAGGGATTTGAGATGGGCGGTAGGATGAAGGGCCATCAGAAATCCTCGCTGCCTGCGGGGATTATGAAATTGGCATGGGTTATATTGGATTACTGGGCTCTGTGCTTTACTTACAAGAACAATGTTAGCCAAAATGCTCGGTTATTAATATTATGGGGAAATTAGCGTTCAATAACTGGCAAGGGCATAACCTAGGGATCTTAACCTGTGTCTACGGGAGTCCAATCTGAGACCCAATAAATGAGGCGAAGGCAAATGGATTTTAGTTTCAAGCATTTACTTATTAATGAAATATGTGCAAAAGCACCCAAATATAATACACACACCAACATACAGAGTCTTGGAGCAAAAGAGAGGAGTAGAGAGACAGTTGCCAATGTGGCAGGCCCTGATGATGGGTTATACTGCACCTGTCCTGAAGCGGAGTTGTCCTGAGTTCCGTAGGCTAAAATACTGGGAAAGCAGGGCAAGGAAGGGGGGTTCCCGGAGACTCGACCAGCGAGGCGGGAAGGGGGTGTGACCAAGCTGCGCAAAACCCAAATCACAGAGTGGTGGCAAAGAAGCCAAGGGAAGACCTAAGGTATGGTGTCTATGGTGGGTACCCCAGATATACCTTTTTCATGGGGTTGGATAATGGGATTACCCTCGTGGTTCCCAAGGTGAAACAAAAGGTGACAAAGGGATTAATGGTCAGCTGCCGGGGTGGGGAAATGGGGCAATTGAGTAAACTATGCTGTTTCCATTGATTTGCGCAATTCCAGGAGGATTGGGAGTTGCTTGTAGATGGGATTACTGCTCATACACAAAGATGCACATCGCTGTCTCTGGGGCGCATCATTTTGCATAGCTGGAGGAATGGTTTTTCGCTGTTATCTCAACGTCTCTCGATGGCTCGTTAATCAAGCTGATGAGGCAAGGGGAGGGGGGTGTTGATGGTAGCTGCGTGCTGACAGCTCCCTGCGAGATGGCTTTCACTGGAACGGGGACACACAGGAAACGGATTCCCTCTGGTTCACTTGAGGGGTTGACCTGTCCTCTGCTCCTTGACTGCCAGTTCGCGGGATGAAGGGGCGCTCGTTTCCAGGCGGCTTTAGGCTTGCTGCTTGTTCTGGAGAGGCGGAGGTACGCATCAGCTGGGGTTGCCATGACCAGTCCGGGAGATTGGCAACCCATTTCGTAACAACAAGTACTGGCTGGATCACACAAACTCCATGTTCACAAGGGTTGCCAAGTCTCTCTATATGGTGGAAGTCTTCCTGCTACTCTTCCATGGTGAGCAACCTCCAGGTGGGGCCTGGAGATCTCTTGGGGTTACAACTGATCTCCAGATGACAAAGATCAGTTTTCCTGGAGAAAGTGGAGAGTGGACTCTATGGCATTACACCCCACGGAAGTCCTACCCCTCCCCAAACCTTGCCCTCCTTAGGCTCCATCCCCAAATCTCCAGGCGTTTCCTAACCTGGATCTGGCAACCCTCCACTCCTTGCCCCACCAGAGGCCAGGGCAGACCTGGCAACCCTACTCCAACCCCAAATCTAGAGGCATCAGAAGTCCAGAGTCACTGGTGAGATACCGAGGGTTGCCAGGTCCTAAAATGCCTCTGGCGGGAGCTTTATGTCCATCTCAATGAAGGGCAGTGATCTGCGTGCATGGGGCACAAGTCCCTCACATCCGGGTTTACCCTGGAAGTGCCACACAAGCGTGCACGACGCTCTAGCAATTCCCCTCCAAAAACTCTATGGAAATAATAGAGCTTTGGGTATGGTTGCCTGCTCCAGGTTGGGAATTACCTGGAGGTTTTTGAGGTGGAGCCTGAGGAGGACGGGGTTTGGAGAGGGGAGGGAATTCAATGCCGTTGAGTTCAATTGCCAAAGCAGCCATTTTCTCCAGGTGAACTGATCTCTATTGGCTGGAGATCAGTTGTAATAGCAGGAGATAGAATCATAGAGTTGGAAGGGACCACCAGGGTCATCCAGTCCAACTCCCTGCACAATGCAGGAATTTCACAACTACCTCCCCCCCACCCCCAGCGACCCCCATTCCATGCCCAGAAGATGGCCAAGATGCCGTCCCTCTCATCATCTGCCCAAGGCCATCTAGCCTCTGCTTAAAAACCTCTAGGGAAGGAGAGTTTAACACCTCCTGAGGAAGCCTGTTCCACTGAGGAACCACTCTAACTGTTAGAAAATTCTTCCCATTGTCTAGGTAGAAACTCTTCTGATTTAATTTCAACCCGTTGGTTTTGGTCCAACCTTCTGGGGCAACATAAAACAACTCGGCACCATCCTTTACGTGACAGCCCCTCAAGTACCTGAAGATGGTCATCACATCACCTCTCAGTCTTCTCCTCCCCAGACCAAACACACCAGCTCCTTCAACCCTTCCCCACAGGACTTGGTCTCCAGACAAAGATCTCCAGCCACCCCCAAGAGGTTGGCAACCCTGGCTTTGGAAGAGATTGCTAGAGCATCTCTGGCACTTCTGGGGTAACCCAGAAGTGTCAGTGGTGCGGCACACATGTGCAGTTGAGGGGCAGTGGACAGCCTAGTGAGTTGGTGGGCAATTACCCGCCCTCACCAGGCCCTTGGGAACCCTAGAGATACCCATGTCTCCCTGAAGTGTTACTAAACAGACTGTGAAGAGCTCTGAAAGGATCTCTCCAAATGAAGCAAACTATCAACATGATTTGGTGTAAGGAAGTCTAAAGTGATATACATTGGGCAAAGAGCCTAACTTCTGGCATGCATGGATGAAATGAGAACTAGCTGGTGGGGAGTATTCAGGAAAGAGATGTTTGGTCATGGTGGAAAGCGTGATGAAAATTTCAACTTGGTTTGCGGTACCAGTGATAAAAAAGAGACAGATTTCAGGCGGAGGATTTAAGGTTTGCATCTAAAATGCAGCGCCTTTATAAGAGATCTCTGATGCGGCTGCATTTGAAATATCATATATAATTCTGGCTGTCCCTTCACAAACACATACAAAAGTAGAGCTAGGAAAGGTACTGAAAAAGGCAAATAAAATGACTGAAGGGGTTGGAGTATCTTTCCCAGAAAGAAAGGCTGGGGATTGGTTCTTGTAGGTTATCCGGGCTGTGTGACCGTGGTCTTGGTATTTTCTTTCCTGATGTTTCGACAGCAGCTGTGGCAGGCATCTTCAGAGGAGTAACACTGAAGGACAGTGTCTCTCAGTGTCAAGTGTGTAGAGAGACACTGTCCGTCAGTGTTACTCCTCTGAAGATGCCTGCCACAGCTGCTGGCGAAATGTCAGGAAAGAAAATACCAAGACCAAGGTCACACAGCCCGGATAACCTACAAGAACCAATGAACTCTGACCGTGAAAGCCTTCGACAATATAAAGGCTGGGGAGTTTGAGGATTTTCAGGTTTAAAAGGGGTGGATTAAGGGGAAGCATGATAAAGGTTGACCAAATTAGGAGTGGGGTAGAGAGAAGAAGAAGAAGAGTTGGTTTTTATATGCCGACGTTCTCTTCCCGCCAGCTGCGAAGAGGGACCTGGCAACCCTTGACCCTGTAGATGGGCCTTTGCCATTTTGTTTGCAATGCCTGCATTTCTGTCCCAGGTCCAATCTAGGTCATCTTGAGTTAAAAGGATCAGGTAGTAGGTGATTTGAAAGACCTCTGCCTGAGACCCTGGAGAGTGGCTGCCAGTCTGAATAGACAATACTGACCTTGATGGACAGTCTGGTTCAGAATAAGGCAGCTTCCTGTGTGTGTTCAAGAATTGTTTCAGATTAGTCAGCCTGTTGTTCTGCCAAAGATACTTTGGCAGTAACAGCAAAATCTGGCACAGCTGCGTAGGAGCCAGTGGAAACACATGCTATGAAAATATACAAAGGCAGCTTACCAATGGATCAGATAGATTACTGATGTGATACTGAAGCAATAGTTAAATTGTGGAACTCCCTGCTTTAGGATGTGGTGATGGTGGCCAACTTGGAAGGCTTTAAGAGGGGAGTGGACATGTTCATGGAAGAGAGGGCTATCCGTGGCTACTAGTTAAAATGGATACTAGTCATGATGCATACCTATTCTCTCCAGGATCAGAGGAGCATGCCTGTTGTATTGGGAGCTGTGGAACACGGGCAGGATGTTGCTGCAGTTGTCTTGTTTTGGGGGCTTCCTAGAGGCACCTGGTTGGCCCCTGTATGAACAGACTGCTGGACTTGATGGACCTTGGTCTGATCCAGCAGGACTTTTCTTATGTTCATGCCTATTCTCTCCAGGATCAGAGGAGCATGCCTATCATACTACCGTAGGTGCTGTGGAACACAGGCAGGATAATGCTGCAGTCGTCTTGCTTGTGGGCTTCCTAGAGGCACCTGGTTGGCCACTGTGTGAACAGACTGCTGGACTTGATGGGCCTTGGTCTGATCCAGCATGGCCTTTCTTATGTTCAACAAACCCTCCAAGTCATGGTGTTCATAGAGACTCACTCTCTACCTGGGTACGCTCACAGATTTCATTACAATGTACATTTAGGGAAATTAAAACAACCCGCCCAGATTAGACAAAATTAACGCTCCTTTTTTAGCCTACTTGGACTTCCTCTGCTTATACATAGTTATTTTCACTTCATTTTATTCCCATCTCTGGTTTCTATTCTGTCTTTTCGTTCCAAGGGGCTCTCGAGGCCGCGAACAAAGCAGTCGTTGAACATTAGGCATCATCAAACAAGCATGGCAAATGACAGTAATTAAAACGCAGATGTAAGCATTAAAGAATAACCCGTTTTTTTAAAAAAGACTCACTGAACCAGAAGATGGGAACAGCTAACATAGATTTAAAGGACAGGAGAAATTAACATCTGTTCCTAAAAGTGTGCGGGGGGGGGGGATCACCATTTCCCATTCTGGCTACAGGGGGCCACAGCAGAGAAGGCCCCACTCCTATTATTACAGAGATGCAAAAGCATTTGCCAAACTTAAGCGTGAAGCTGCCCTATACTGAATCAGACCCTTTGTCCATCAAAGTCAGTATTGTCTACTCAGACTGGCAGTAGCTTTCCAGGGTCTCAGGCAGAGGTTTCCTTTATAGAGTCAATCTATCTCTTGTGGGGTCTTCCTCTTTTCCTGCTGCCTTCCACTTTTCCTACCATTATTGTCTTTTCCGGTGACTCTTGTCTTCTCACAATGTGACCAAAGTACAACAGCCTCAGTTTAGTCATTTTAGCTTCCAGGGTCAGTTCAGGCTTGATTTGATCTATAACCCACTGATTTGTTTTTTCGGCAGTCCATAACACTCTCCTCCAACAACACATTTCAATTGAATCTACTTTCTTCCTATCAGCTTTCTTCATTGTCCAGCTTTCATCCCCATACATAGTAATAGGGAATACTATGAATTAAAATATTGTCGAAGGCTTTCACGGTCAGAGTTCATTGGTTCTTGTGGGTTATCCGGGCTGTGTAACCGTGGTCTTGGTATTTTCTTTCCTGACGTTTCGCCAGCAGCTGTGGCAGGCATCTTCAGAGGAGTAACACTGAAGGAGGAGTGTCCTTCAGTGTTACTCCTCTGAAGATGCCTGCCACAGCTGCTGGCGAAACGTCAGGAAAGAAAATACCAAGACCACGATTACACAGCCCGGATAACCCACAAGAACTATGAATTAACTTGATCTTGGTGTCCAGTGACACATCCTTACACTTCAGAATCTTTTCTCGCTCCTTCATGGCTGCCCTTCCCAGTCTCAATCTCCTTCTGATTTCTTGGCTGCAGCCTCCCTTTTGGTTGATGATGGAGCCAAGGAATGGAAAGTCTTGAACAATTCCAATTTCCTCATTGTCAACCTTAAAGTTGTGTAAATCTCCCGTAGTCATTACTTTTGTCCTTGATGTTCAGCTGTGGTCCTGCTTTGGCATTTTCTCTTTTAACTTTCAGCAGTAGTCGTTTCAAGTCTTTGCTATTTTCTGCCAGTAATGTAGTATCATCTGCACATCTCAGATTGTTAATGTTCCTCCCCTCAATTTTCACTCCACCTTCATCGAAATCTAATCCAGGTTTCCCTTAGTCCAGTCATACACTCTCAGCCTAACCTACCTCACAGGATTGTTGTGCGGATAAAATGGAGGAGAGGAGAATGACGTAAGCTGCTTTGGATTCCCATTTGGGGAGAAAAGCAGGGTATAAATGCAGTAAATAAATGAAATACATCTTAACTTTAAACCTCCAACAAGATATAATAATTGTTGCTGCAACAGACCCTTTTTATATATAATGCTCAAACATCTGGTTTACTTGACAATTCCCAACTTCTAGCTAGTGTGGAGTTGTGACTTGGATGGCTAGGGTTGCTAGCTCTAGGTTGGGAAATACCTGGAGTTTTTAGGAGTGGAGCCTGGAGAGGGGAGATTGGGGAGGAGAGGGACCTCAGCAGGGTACAATGCCATAGAGTCCACCCTCCAAAGCAGCCATTTTCTCCAGGGGAACTGGTCTCTACTGTCTGGAGATCAGTTGTAATTGCAGGAGATCTCCAGCCCCCACCTGGAGATTGGCAACCCAATGGGTGGCCCAGGCTAGCCTTATCTCGTCCAATCTCAGAAGCTAAGCAGGGTCAGCCCTGGTTAATACTTGGATGGGTGACCGCCAAAGAAGTTCCGGGTTGCTATGCATAGGCAGGTAATGGCAAGCCACCTTTTGTATACTGTCGAAGGCTTTCACAGTCAGAGTTCATTGGTTCTTGTAGGTTATCTGGGCTGTGTGACCGTGGTCTTGGTATTTTCTTTCCTGACGTTTCGCCAGCAGCTGTGGCAGGCATCTTCAGAGGAGTAACACTGAAGGACAGTGTCTCTCAGTGTCAAGTGTGTAGGATATATATATATATATATATATTACTCTTATTACTATATATTACTCTTCCTACACACTTGACACTGAGAGACACTGTCCTTCAGTGTTACTCCTCTGAAGATGCCTGCCACAGCTGCTGGCGAAACGTCAGGAAAGAAAATACCAAGACCACGGTCACACAGCCCGGATAACCTACAAGAACCTTTTGTATGTCTCCTGCTTGGCAAACCCTGTTGGGTTGCCATAAGCCAGCTGAGACCTGATGGCACTTTATACACACACACATGCACAGCTACTGTGGAAGCTCCCATTGGGGTTTCTCCTGTACCCCACCTCTCCTATTTCCAGGGGGAAACGTACCATTGGGCTTTCAAAGCCTAGCTAACAACTTTGCTGCAGCTTTGTTTACTTTATGAGGATATTCTGAACTCTCGGTTCCCCCCATCCTCTCTGTAGGGTTGTCAGGTCCCTCTTTCCCACTGGTGTGTGGTTTTTGGGGCAGAGCCTGAGGAAGGCATGGTTTGGGAAGGGGAGGGACTTCAATGCCATAGAGACCTATGAGGAAAGGTTGAAGGAGCTGGGTATGCTTAGCCTGAAGAGGAGAAGACAGAGAGGTGATTTGATAACCATCTTCAAGTACTTGAAGGGCTGTCATAGAGAGACTGGTGCGGAGTTGTTTTCTGTTGCCCCAGAAGGTCGGACCAGAACCAACAGGTTGAAATTAAATCAAAAGAATTTCTGTCTAGACATTAGGAAGAATTCTAAAAGTTAGAGGGGTTCCTCAGTGGAACAGGCTTCCTCGGGAGGGGGTGAGCTCTTCTTCCCTGGAGGTTTTTAAGAAGAGGCTAGGTGGCCATCTGTCAGCAATGCTGATTCTGTGACCTTAGGCAGATCATGAGAGGGAGGGCATCTTGGCTATCTTCTGAACATGGAGTAGGGGTCACTGGGGGTGTGGGGGGGAGGTAGTTGTGAATTTCCTGCATTGTGCATGGGGTTGGACTAGATGACCCCGGTGGTCCCTTCCAACTCTATGATTCTATTCTATGAGTCCAATTGCCAAAGTGGCCATTTTCCCCAGGGGAACTGATCTCTATCGGCCAGCGATCAGTTGCAATAGCAGGAGATCTCCAGCTAGTACCTGGAGGTTGGCAACCCTGCCTCTCTATCTCATACACAGCTGAATGTTAGCCCACGCTGTTTCAGCCGTAGAAACAGCTTGCTTTGTTGCAAATAAAGAGCTTGACATTCTGAGTTAAAAGCTTGCATAACTGGGATTACCACCTCTGGTCTGTTTCCACAATGCTGTATACAATTCGATGCAAATCTGAAACCACCAGTGGGAAAGTGTTTAAAAATAGCACTCCAACCACCATGGTTGGACTGGTTGAAACCGATTAGTAAACAGAGAAAACTGAATAGCAGGAGGTTTATCAACACTACGAGCTGTTTTTTTTTTTTAATGGAAACTTTATTATCAATACGTAAAGGTTTAATGATAGAAGAGCACAGAGGCTAGAAGGTTAGAACTGTCTTTTAAAATTATATCTCCTTGTAGAGAAAATGAATTATGTAGGTTACCATATAAGAAGTGGATGTATTTTTGCAACCTATACTAACATGTAAAGGTTTAACATAGTGTGGTAAAATATATGATGCTAGAAGGCTAGAATCTATAATATTTTGATATCTTTATAAATCATATTTCTGTGTTGGGTAAACGTCCTGATCTATGCAGGCCGTGTAGTTATGTAATGTTTTCTCATGTTCCCTTTTCCTGTATTTCCCCTACCCTTTTCCTTTATAATGAAAATAAATATTAAAAAGGAGGTTTATGCAACAATCATGGCATTCCTGGCCATTTATAAAGTGCAAACTGCAGGAGCCTGCAGCCTCAATTTGCCTCAGGGCTTTGCAGGGAAAGAGTTTAACCCTTCATCCTCCACTCTGTTTTGGTCCCATTATTTCAAGCCAGGGTTCCTGTTTTGTTATTTGAAAGGGAATTGTGTGCTGTTAAAGCCACACAATGATCTTGGTTTCCAATAACAAAACTGAGGCTCTGAGAGGCCCTTATTTGTAAGCCAATGCTCCCTCCCCCCCCCCCCACACACACTGGAAGTATGAACGACACGGGCAGA
Source organism: Euleptes europaea (assembly GCF_029931775.1). Taxonomy (NCBI): domain Eukaryota; kingdom Metazoa; phylum Chordata; class Lepidosauria; order Squamata; family Sphaerodactylidae; genus Euleptes; species Euleptes europaea. Next base: position 11,690,091 of record NC_079317.1, read on the forward strand.
TGACCTTTTCCAAGAAGAAAAACTGCAAAATAATGGATACAGTTAAATGCATTTGCTTTTGTCATTTTGAATTTGGTTCTTTATTTTTGGGGAGGGGTGTGCAAAAGCGTTCACTGGAGGCTATAGGGTAGAACTGCAAGACCTGGCATGGGAAATTCCTGGAGATTTGGGGGCAGTGTCTGGTAGGGTTGCTAGCTCCGGGCTGGGAAATACCTGGAGATTTTTGGGGCAGAGCCTGAGAAAGACGGGGTCTGAGGAGGGGAAGGACTTCCATGCCATAGAGTCCAAGTGCCAAAGCGGCCATTTTCTCCAGGTGAACGGATCTCTGTTGGCTGGAGATCAGTTGTAATAGTGCGAGATCACCGGCCACCACCTGGAGGTTGGCAACCCTAGTGCCTGGGGAGGGCAGCGCTCGGGGAAAGGAGGGAGTTCAGAAGGGACTTTTAGGGATTCTGTCTGACGCCCTCCCTAGCTGCCATATTCTCTGGGGGAACTGATCTCTGTCGTACGGAGATCAGTTGGAATTCCAGAATTCTGGGTCCATGAGGTTGGCCCTACTGCAGCTCTTTGTATATGGCAACTGTACTACATGCAAGTCCTAGCCCACTAGCACCTTCACTGCTGCCAGGTATCTCTAGACCTGATGATGGCTTGACATGTAGGGTTGCCAACCTCCAGTGGCACCAGGAGCGCTCCTGCTACTACAGTTGATCTCCAGATGACCAAGATCAGTTCCCCTGGAGAAATGGCTGCTTCAGAGGGTGGACTCTATGCTGACGTCCCTTCCCACCCCAAACCCTGCCCTCCCTAGGCTCCACGCCCCCAAATCTCCAGGCATTTCCCAACCCAGATCTGGCAACCCTATGTGTCCCCATCTTCCTTGAGCACCTTACTGTAGCTCAGCGGTAGAGCACCTGCTTGGCATGCAGAAGGTCCCACATTCAATCTCCGGCATCTCCAGTTAATGGACTAGGCAAGTAGGTGATGTGAAAGACCCCCTCAGCCTGAGACCCTGGAGAGCTGCCGCTGGTCTGAGTAGACAACACTGACTTTGATGGACCAAGGGTCTGATTCAACATAAGGCAGTTTCATGTGTTCAGTGTACGCACACCTGTTGGTCACTTGGATGCCTTCCTTTAGCGCAGCAGTTCACTCTCCTCTTGCCTTTCTTTCCATTTAGAATCGAGTTTCTTACTGGGCAATGCTCAAATTGTGGACTGGCCTGTAGTCTATAGTAATGACGGATTTTGTAAACTTTCTGGATACCATCGAGCTGACGTCATGCAGAAGAGCAGCACCTGCAGGTAACTTTGCTTTGCTGGGGCAGGAGAAGATTTCTTTGACCTCCGGGGTTTCGCCAGACTGGACTCCAGCAGGGCCTTCCCTTGGGGTGAGAGGTGTCAGGGTTGACAGCTCCCGATTGGGAAATACCTGGAGATTTTGGGGGTGGATCCTAAGGAGGGCGGGCTTTGGAGAGGGGAGGGGCATCAAGGCCATAGAGTCCAGTTGCCATTTTCTCCAGGGGAACTGATCTCTGTCACCTGTAGATCAGTTGTAATAGCAGGAGATCTCCAGCCACCACCTGGAGATTGACAACCCTATGTTGGGGCAAGCGCCTTGTTAGGGTTGCCAGCCTCCAGGTGGGGCCTGTAGATCTCCCAGAATGTCAACTCATCTTCAAGCAACAGAGGCCAACCCCCTCGATCAGTTCCCCCCACAGCAGTCGAGCAGAGTTATTTTTCACTCTGGTGACCACTTCTGTCTTGTGCCGTGGCTAGCATGGTGGAATCGGGTGGAAAGATCAGTCTTCCAATCCTTATTTGGCCCTGAAACTCCACCAGCTAGTTGTTTTCCCTCAGTCTAATCTACCTCACAGGGTGCTTGGGAGAGTCAGTTGCAACAAGGGAACTCGTTTCTTGGTTCCTTGCATGTAGAAAAGGGTGTTGCCCATCCTTCTCCCTGATATTCTTACTTTCTGCTTGCGGGGAGCTTACATGGGAGCCAGTGCAGTTCCATGACAACATTATTTCTCATTATTTGTACCCAACTGTTTGCCCCCACAGTGTAGCTGAGGACTAGAAACTTAATTCAAGATATGTAGGTTATTTGCTAGGGCTTGAAGGAAGAGAGAGAGTACCACAGATAAATTGCTCCTGGCATTAAGCTCAAAGCTACTTTGCATTCACATCATGTAGCCTCAGTGTTTGTTGTTTTCAGTATTTAAAAAATTCAAGTTCTAATCCACTGTTCCTGCAAGCAGCTCAGAAGAGTAGTAGACAGGGCTCCCTGATAGTCTATCCCGCTAAACAGTTTTAAAATCAGGCCGTTCCTCCAAGGAGCTGAGGGTTGCGTTCATGATGCTAGCCTCTTCCATTTTGCTCTCACAACAGCCCTGTGAGGTAGGCTAGGCAAATAGCAAGCAGCTAGCTTAAGGTCACCCACTGAATAGGGATCTGAACCCAGGTCTTCCAGTGACTAGTTCAGCTCTAACTACTATATCTCACTGGCTCTCTGGGCTCATCCATCTCCCACTCAGCCCAGATCTACTTGGTTTCTTGCTATATCATATGCCCCATGCCCTGGGCAGACCTGGGAAGGAAGCAGGTGTGAATAATACACCCAATAAGATAACTAATGTTCGAAAAGCAGTGGGATTAATCCATGTGTCTTTCTCCTCTAAACCAAGGCATTTGGGAGGCTGTTACAGTGTGGTGTAGTGGTTAAGAGCAGCGGGCTCTAATCTGGAGAACTGGGTTCAATCCCCCACTCTTCCACACAAGCGGCAGACTCTAATCTGGAGAACCGGGTTTGTTTCCCCACTCCTCCACATGAAGCCTGCTGGTGACCTTGGGCTAGTCACAGTTCTCTCCGAACTCTCTCAGCCTTACCTACCTCACAAGGTGTCTGTTGGGGGAGAGGGGAAGGGATTGTGATCGAAAGCCGCTTTGAGACTCCTTAAAGGTCGAGGAAAAGCGGGGTATAAAAACCAACTCTTCTTCTTATCATCTTACCTGGATGCAATGTTATCGTTTTAGCATTTTGAGTGCTAGACGCATACTGCATCGGAGCTCTTAAGAACAAAAAACGTTTAAAATAACGTCAGCTGTTTTTTGGGGGGGGGGGAGAAATGGATTTTTGAAAATATGCCCCCATTGTCACTTAAATTGGCAACATAAATTGTTCCTTCAACAAAGGAGTCTGCCACCATTATTTGCTTTTAGAGGGTTTCATAAAAATTTAGTAACTGCAAATATTGGAATTGCAAGGTGTAAATTATGGGTAAGGATACACACAGTGGTTGCAATTACACAGCAATCTAAACTGCTTGCAAGTAGGTTGCTGTTTTTGTTTTAAAAGCCAATGAGAATGTTCTTCCTTCCTTCCTTTCCAGTTTTATGTATGGGGAACTCACAGACAAGAAAACTATTGAAAAAGTCCGACAGACGTTTGACAATTATGAGTCGAACTGCTACGAAATCCTCCTGTACAAGAAAAACAGTACGTATCAAATTGGGCACAAACCGGTAAATTTGTTTATTTAACCTGACTCTGGCAACCCTAGCCACCTCCTTCCCACCACATTCTGGGTTCAGATTCAGATTTATTGATACAGCATAAGCCAGTAAAACACATGAAACATTTATACAAAAGGTAAAAAATTATAGCAGTTCAATGAAAAACATTCCTAATTAAAATTTCCAAATAATTTATGATTGACTAAAACTGACCAAATTATGATTTAATCTAATTGCAATTGCCCAACATTAGGGGTCAAACTTTATATGCAATTTCACAAAATTTGGCTAAAACCATCTGGGCATTCCCTCCCCAGAGGAGACTCTTAATTCTCCCTTCAGCTGAGCTAGTAGAAAAGGGCAAGGGTCCAGTAGCACCTTAAAGACTAACAAAAATATTTTCTGGCAGGGTGTGAGCTTTCGTGAGCCACAGCTCACTTCTTCAGATACAGCTAGAATGTGAATCCATCTGTCTTTAAGTAGAGGAGAGTGAATTCAGACAAGCATTAGTATGTAAATGTTAACAGTATGTAAATGTGAATAGCAGGCGTGATGGGATTAGGTGTGGTATGCAGAAGAGTCTGTGATGTCCAGGGGAGAGATGGGTGTGGAGAAATCAGCATTGGTAATGAGCCATGAATGCAAGGTCTTTATTCAGCCCAGGTAAATGCATTGTCTTTAGTTTGAATATCAACTGTAATTCAGCAGTTTCTCTTTCCAATCTCCCTTTGAAATTCCTTTGTAAGAGAACTGCTACTCTTAAATCTGCAACAGAATGTCCTGGAAGGTTGAAATGTTCTCCCACTGGTTTTTGAATATTGTGGTTTCTGATGTCAGACTTAGACAAAGACTCTTAGACAAAGATTAAATGGACATAAGTGGAGTCCTAAATGGAGTTCCACCCTTCTAAGCTAGTATAAGCTAGAGCCAGCGTGGTGTAGTGGTTAAGAGCAGTGGTTTGGGGCAGTGGACTCTGATCTGGAGAACTGGATTTGTTTCCCCACTCCTACGTACGAAACCAGCTGGGTGACCTTGGGCTAGTCACAGTTCTCTTCGAGCTCTCTCAGCTCCGCCTTCCTCACAGGGTGTCTGTTGTGGGGAGGGGAAGGGAAGGTGATTGTAAGCTGGTTTGAGTCTCCCTTAAGTGGTGGAGAAAGTCGGCATATAAAAATGAACTCTTCTTCTTCTTCTTCTTATATCCAGGTGATGCCTGGCAACTAGCGGGAGAGGCAGGATGGCAGGGCTGGGGGTGGGTGGGAATGCTGCTGCTGCTGCGATGGTGTGACATCACTACCTGCAAATACCTGGAAGGGACGTCACATTGGGGGGGTGAAGTCGATGTGACATGGCGTCTGTTCTCCCTGTTCTAAGCTGGTTGACTTCAGTAGACTTAGAAGAGGGTAACTCTGTTTAGGACAGCTCTTTAAATATCTGGGGCAGAGACTTTTGCCCTTTCACTTCACGCCTCCTTTTTTCCACCCCTTACAGGAACACCCGTTTGGTTTTATATGCAAATTGCACCCATCAGAAATGAGCACGACAAAGTGGTTTTATTCCTGTGCACGTTTAAGGATATCACTTTGTTCAAGCAACCTATTGAAGATGAATCGACAAAAGGTAACTTGAAGAGGAATTTTTTTAAAATGAGAAAAGTTTACAAAGATTTTTCCTTCCATCCGTCTGTCTCGGTTTTCTTTTAAATAACAGTTAATTTTAATGATTTTAATGCTATTATGATTTTATTTTTTTTACTTTGTGAGCCGCTTCAAACAGGTATTTGGGGAGGCTGTCTGTCTACCATTGGGTCCCCAACCTTTTTGAACCTCTGGGCTCACTGGAATTCCTGCACAGCATGGTGGGCACCACCACAAAATGGCTGCCACAGGAGGCGGAGCCAGCCACAAAATGATCGCCACAGCTTCCCTTCAGTCACACAGCGCAGATCCTGCCAAAGCAACATTTTAAAAAATCTGCACAGCCAATCCAATCTCCAGTAGTCAATCACAAGCCTTGCTGAGCAAAAGCCCCACCTGACCCTGCCCACTTCCTAAAAACACTTGGCAGGCACCAGAAAAGGTGTCAGTGGGCAGCATGGAACCCATGGGCACCATGTTGGGGACCCCTGGTCTACTCTATTAACCCAAAGGAAGACTAGTTTTCCCCCCGCATGCTAGATTTTATTCTACATTTTTGTAATAACTTTTTTAGGGGAATCGTCTTACATCCAGGGTTTTATTCCTTTTGGGTAAATGGGCTATCTATCTATTTGCTCTTTGTAAATCTACCTGTCTTGCAAAAAAAAGTTGAGTTCTTCAGCTCTACTTTTTGCAAAGATGCCTTTGTTTACCCCAGTTTCAAAACTGATTAATGCAGGCGGAATACATTTAGAACATCAGGACAATATTGGTACTGTAAAAACTCAAATGCTGATTTAATTCACACATGGGGCAAAAACGCATGGTTGCTTTATCCTCCTTTAATCCGTTTCAGCCAGGATTCAGCCAGGATCGAACACATGTGTTTCGCCTAATGTGCGATCCTGGTTAAAACAGAGATTAAAGGAGGATAAAGCGACGTTTTCGCCCTTGGTTGGTGGGGGTTTGGGGAAAGTTTTTTTGAAAATGTTAAAATTTGGACTTAAAGTAGCTCTTCTATCAAGGGCAGAGTTATTACATATGAGTTACTTGTCAATGGTAGGAAGAAAATTTCAGGTGATCTTTTAAAATGTAATCACCATGGTACATATGGAAATTCACACAATTTTGGAAACAACCCTCTTTTCCAAATACACAATTATGGGTACAGAAAATAAGAGGATTTATAGTAATGATTGACTTCTTTACAACAAAGCAAAAGTATCAAAGACATTGAGAAAATATGGTCTTTAACTACTTGGATGCAAATCTTTCCCTGACCTGGATGGCCCAGGCTAGCCTAATCTTGTCAGATCTCAGAAGCTAAGCAGGGTCAGCCCTGGTTAGTATGTGGATGGGGGACCACCAAGGAATACCAGGGTTGCTGTGCAGAGGAAGGCACTGGCAAACCACCTCTGTTAGTCTCTTGCCATGAAAACCCCAAAAGGGGTCGCCATAAGTTGGCTGCGACTTGAAGGCATTTTACACACACACACACATGCAAATCTTTAAATAGGCAAGTTTTTTCTTCATTTGTTCTTATTTTTTCTCTTCTTGAACAATTTATTTTGGATGTAAATTAGAAAAAAGACAAAAGACTAGAGAATCAAAGTATCTCCCAGCTTCCCTGAATGCCCGGTGGGAGGTTTTTGGAGCAGAGCCTGAGGAGGGTGGAGTATGGGGAGGGACTTCAATGCCATAGAGTTCAACGGCCAAAGCGGCCATTTTCTCCAGGTGAAACTGGTCTCTATCGGCTGGAGATCAGTTGTATTAGCAGGAGATCTCCAGCTAGTACCTGGAGGTTGGCAACCCTACTCGGAGATGCAGGCGTTATGCTCTGGCAAATGCATAATATATTTTCTCCCTTTTCCAAACAACACTGCAATCTACTTAGAGGCCTTACAGCTAGAATTATGAGCCAGAGAGATACATAAATCACAATTTATAGGAAAATGCAGGAATTGGAAGGGGAGGGGGAAGAGGCAGCGGGATCACACATCACTCGGAAGCGATAATATTTGTAGCTTGAAAAGCCCAATTTCATTAAAAAAAACACTTTCTTCTTACGTTTTTTTGAGGCTGTGAGATCTGTACATAATATATAAGTAAAATATCACTATCTTGCAATAGCGGAAGAGTGTATAAATAAGAGGCAGGGGCCATTATTCACGAAAGACTGAGTTTCAGTGAAAAATTCAATGCAACTGAAATATTGATGCTAATGCACGCTGGTCTCCGTTTCCCAATGTATTCTGGTATACCATAACGTTATTGCTACATCCCGTAACCATGACTGTTTACCCTATTAGGGAATGGAATTTCCAATAATAACGTAATACGAATCAGGGACTGAATGGGTCGTTGAAATGGGTCCTGCAGAGGGAATGATTCCCCTCCAAGGTCTTGATTTTCAATCTGGCCCCACTCTCAAAACGGCTAGTTCACGTGGAGGCTGGAAAGGGACCGTCTTTCAATCAGAAATGCACTCCCTCCGACAACTGTAAACCCTGATAAAACAAGCTTCTATAATGCGTCTGTCTTTTTAAGTCATATGTTGAAACGGGGAGCCCTCGATCAAAATGGGCTTTAAATGGACTTGTGTTCGATAAAAATGCAATTGCAACGATGAACAGCGAAACCGCAGCTTATAAAATGAGCAGGAGAATCAAATCAAATCAATTGACTGATAAAACAGGGGCAGCTCGGCGGCCTTCCAAATAAATAAATAAATAAATAAATCACAGGAGATGATTACTTAGATGCAGTGATGGGAAAAAAGAAACCTAGCCAAAGCTGCCTGGGCAAAATGTCTTTATGTGGCACTTCCCAGCAGATTTAGTGCCAGTAATGGGGTATTTCCACAAATGAAGTGCCACAACAGACAAGTCCCTTCCTTTAGTAGGGGTACTACGAATTTTCTTGGCCTTACTCTTTCGACTGAAAAATTTGGCTTTTGATTTGAGAATTCTATAGGGGTAGTCATGTTAAAATACAGTCCTATGTGGAGATACTCCAGTTTAAGCCCCTAGAAGTCAAAAGGCCAACACAGTACAACCCTAAGTAGAGTTATACCCTACTAAGCCAAATGGTTTCAGTGGATTTAGCAGCATGTAGCTCTGCTTAGGATTGCACTGTTAGTCTGTAGTATGTGGTGTAGTGGTTAAGAGCGGTGGTTTGGAGCGGTAGACTCTGATCTGGAGAACCAGGTTCAATTTCCCACTCCTCCACGTGAGCGGCGGAGGCTAATCTGGTGAACCCGGTTGGTTTCCCCACTCCTACACATGAAGCCATCTGTAGAAAGTTGGCATATAAAAACCACCTCCTCCTCCTCCTCCTCCTCCTCCTCTTCCTCTTCTTCTTCTTCTTCAACTGTAGTAGACCAGTAACACCTTAAAGACCAACAGCTTTTGTTGCATTTATTTTGTGAGGTAGAGCTCATATCTTCAGGTAGATGAAGGGATGTATGAATGCATTTGAAGAAGAGATCTCTGTCTCATGAAAGCTTGTGATGGAATCAATTGTGTTATTATTTAGGGTGTCCTGCTAGATTCAAGTCCTGTGGGGCACCTTTGAGACCAGCAAGATTTCCGGGGTATGAGCTTTTGAGTCAAAGCTCCCTTTGTCAGATACAGCAGATACCAATGAAGGGTGCAAAAGTCCCCCTAGGTTTGCCCACTTTTTAGAAGAACTTGGCGGGCACCATGAAACGTGTTGGTGGGTACTGTGTGGTGCTCACAAGCACTACATTTGGGATACGGGGTCTATAGCTTAGTAGTAGAAATATGCAGCAAATCTCAGGTTCAAACTCTGGAATGCCCTGCTTAAAGAGGTCTTAGGGTTAGTCAAGAAGACATTGTGTCTTATAATGTCTAGGGGAACCCTTGGCTTCACAGATTTATATTGAAAGGAGCCAGTGTGGTGGAGTGGTTAGGAGCGGTGGACTCTAATCTGGAGAAGCAGGTTTGATTCCCCAGTCCTCCACATGAGCTGCGGACTTTGATCTCTTGAACTGGGTTGGTTTCCCCACTCCTACACATGAAGCCAGCTGGGTGACCTTGGGCTAGTCACAGTTCTCTCCGAACTCTCCCAGCCCCACCTATCTCACAAGGTGCCGTTTGTGGGGGGAGGAAGGTAAGGAGATTGTAAACTGGTTTGATTCTCCTTAAAAGGTAAAGAAAGTTGGCATATAAAAACCAATTCTTCTTCTTCTTCTTCTTCTTCTTCTTCTTCTTCTTCTCCTTCTTCTCCTTTTTTTAATTCTTCTTGATAGTAAAAAAAGATCTTTTCCATAAAACCTATGACATAAAAGACCTATGATGTAAAACTTTCAAAAAGGGGAGTAAATTACTCAGCAAGTTACATTCCCTATCTATTTTGTTACCAACGTCCCTTATCAGGAAGAATGTGGAACCTTCTAACGAAAACTGTAAGCAGCTTCTTAAGAAATGTGTGATTTTGTTCTTTAAAAGATACAGAAAAGAATCCAGTCTATCCAATTAGGATTTCTCCCAACATACAAAATTTCCATCCTGGGAAGTGTCCAAAAAACCTTCATGATACAAGACAGATGCTAAAGGAGATGATGCTCTAGCAATAAGAGGGGCATATTGATCCCAACCCATTAAAATCTTCTTACTAAAGATATCGTCTTGATTTAGCTCGACTCCTCTTCCAGACAAGATGTTTTCAGGGAACCACCAAAGCGTCTTGTTATTTTTTTCTGTATAAAATTGATATAGCCCAGTATTCCATAATGTACAGTCATAGCTTTCTAGAAGAAGGTTTTTCTCTACCACGTAAGGGAGACTCAAACTAGCTTACAATCGCCTCCCCTTCCCCTCCCCACAGCAGACACCCTGTGAGGTAGGTGGGGCTGACAGAGTGTGACTTGCCCAAGGTCGCTCTCCTTCCCAAACCCTGCCCCCCACAGGCTCCACCCCCAAACCGCCAGGTATTTCCCAAGCCGGAGCTGGCGATCCTATCTGCATAGGGCTATTGATTGTGGATGTTTCTTTCCCCCCTTCCCTGAGAATTTCCTAATGTGCCCAAGAATAGTGACTATCTTTACCTTCCCTGCCTCCCTGAAGTCGTTTAGATGTCTCGTTATTGAAAAACCGTCTCACCGCTCAGAAGCGCAAATCAATGGAAAGTTGATTTGCAAAAGGCGAAACGCCGTTTTCTGTCCAGCGGCTCGTGGGTAATTTATGAAACAACCCAACTAATTTGGAACGCTCAGTTGATGGTTCCTCTCTCTTAGGGCTGTTCCAAAAATTGTTCCAGTGGTTAATATACTTTTCTCTCACTTTCAATGCTAACAAGATGAATAATGTGGTGTTAGGGCTAAATTACTTTTCAAAGCTCCACCGTACGTATTAGAGAACATTTTCTTAATCTGCTTTGGATACAGAGTAACTACTATAGATTTCTTACCTAAGAGAAACGGTGATTGCTTCTACCTGAAAAAGAAATTAACAGCATGGGAAAGTTACATGAGCAAATTTTCTTACTGTAGGAGGCACGATGTTGGAGAGGAAAGCAACAATTTTTCATGTCCTAAACCTTTCATTACTTGCAGTATAATCCTAAAAAGAAGAAGAGTTGGTTTTTGTATGCTGACTTTCTCTGCCACAAGGCAGAATCAAACCAGCTTACAATAACCTTCTCTTCCCTTCCCCACAACAGACACCCTGTGAGGTAGGTGGGGCTGAGAGAGATGTGACTAGCCCAAGGTCACCCAGTTGGCTTCATGTGGAGGGGTGAGGAAACCAACCCGATTGGAGTCAGCTGCTCATGTCCTGGGCAATTGGCAAGCCTATTTGCATATCAGACCATAACAGCTGGGTTGCCAGGGACTTGCTGGCAACCAGCGGGGGATGTGGGGTGGGGAACCTACTGGCAGCAAACTCCCTAGGCCTCTGTCACCCGCAATATGTCGTCGTCACTTTCAGAGCACACCAAAGGTGATGTCATCACATTGCCAGCGACATGGGGGCGCCCCAAAACTCTGATCGAAACGAATTTTCAGCATAGAGTTTTTGACCCAAATATAGGGTTTGCCACTTGTGGGAGGTTTTGGGAGCAGAGCCTGAGTAGGGCGGGATTTGGGGAGGGGAGGGACTTCAATGCTATACAGTCCAATTGCCAAAGAGGCCATTTTCTCCAGGGGAACTGATCTCTATCGGCTGGAGATCAGTTGTCATACCAGGAGATCTCCTGCTACTACCTGGAGGTTGGCAGCCCTACCCAAATACCAGAGTGTCCTCATGTTGCCGGTGATGGGATGCCATTGCTTGTGGTGCCCGCTGGAAATGACGTCGGCGCATTGCTGGCGACAGAGGCCTAGGCCACGGTTTCCTGTTGGTAAGACCCCTTGCTAGCTGGCTGAACGGCGGTGTGGGGAGGGGTCCCAAAGCAGGAGATCCCCCCCCCAGCAGGGACTGGTATCCCTAATGACAGCAGATTACGCGGTTAACAATAATGCAGTAGAAACAATATACAATGAACAATGCAATAAAATCAGCATACATATACAATAAAACGGGACTACAAAATTAATGTGGCTTCCTGGAGGCACCTGGCTGGCCACTGTGTGGACAGACTGCTGGACTTGATGGGCCTTGGTCTGATCCAGCAGAGACTTTCTTATGTTCTTACATTCTTGAAGAAGTCAGCAACGCTAAATAGCCCAGAGGTCTGATTCAGCACAAGTCGTCGTCTTGTATTCCAAAGTAGAGTTCTTGGGTCTGCAGAACAATGCAACAGTTTGCATTTATTATTAAAGTGAGTCCTTAAAACATTTAGCGGCAGCAATTCAACATGTCTAAAAAAATTGAACAGTGAGGGTATTTGGCAGTGCTTATGTTGGCATTTTAATGAGCTGGCAGCCTGTAGAATTTCAGGGCCTGTAAATGAGGATTGCAAATGTTTCCCATTTCTTCATAGAAGGGAAACAGGAGATAACCAAGTACTTTCTCATTCTGTCTGAGGAGAGGTCGCCCATCTGTGGAAAGATTCGGAGTCTTTTCCTGAGAGACATTTGCGCAAAGATTATATTGTGCCTGGCCTTCTCTAGAATCAGCATGGAATTGTCTACCAGATAAATAGGGTTGCCAAACGCCAGTGAACCAAGTATCCCTGAGGGGAACAGATTAAGCATGGAGTCTGGTGTATCCAACATTATAAGAAATGAAAATTAGAGATGAAGAAAAATGTTTTGGAACGGGACTGATGAAGGACTCCAAAACGGGGTTATCTCGAGAAAAAAACCAGTCTCCTCCTCCTGGAACTCCCTGCTTCAGTAAAGCACATGTGCAACCTGGAAAAGAATAAAAACTGTCAATTGGGACACTTTTTTGCACTCATGTGGAATTTAATAGTGAACTAATTACTACTGCATGGTTGAATGTTCCACGGATTAATAGCATTAGTTTGATTATTAATAAGATTCTTTATCGTGAGCATTTCACTGTGTAGATTTTTTGATGTGCATACTTTTGTAACCTATGGCTGTATTAGCTTTTTGATGATATAATTGTGGTTTGTGTGAGCGCTTCCGTGTCAGAATTTGTTTCAGCCGCCAGGTACTAGCTGGAGATCTCCAGCTATTATAACTGGTCTCCAGCCAATAGAGATCAGTTCTCCTGGAGAAAATGGCCACTTTGGCAATTGGACTCTATGGCACTGAAGTCCCTCCCCTAACCCTGTCCTCCTCAGGCTCTGCCCCCAAAACCTCCCGCTGGTGGTGAAGAGGGACCCGGCAATCCTACAGATAAAGCCATTCCTGAATTGCACCTCCACCTGCAGTCTTAAGTAGATACTGGTGATGAATGGTGGGTGCAGCCACAAAAATGGCTGCTGCAGGAGGTGGCGCCAACCACAAAATGGCTGACAAAGCTTACTGTTGATAACATACAAAATGTACAAAATATAAATCACCAATAGACCATACGCATTTCGACCTCTTGTGTCACATCTGGAAACCTAAATTTTTTGGACCAGATGCTTGTGTGAGCAAATTAACATGCTGAGAGACTGATGATTGGTGTTATTTACATCTAGCTACCCAGGATATAAGGTTTACATATTTCTGATACCAGCGTGGTGTAGTGGTTAAGAGCGGTGGTTTGGAGTGGTGGAGTCTGATCTGGAGAACCAGGTTGGATCCCCCGCTCCTCCACAGGAGCGGCGGCGGCTAATCTGGTGAACTGGGTTTGTTTCCCCACTCCTCCACACAAAGCCAGCTGGGCGACCTTGGGCAAGTCACAGCTCTGTTAGAGCTCTCTCAGCCCCACCTACCTCACAGGGTGTCCATTGTGGGGAGGGGAGGGGAAGGTGATTGTAAGCCAGTTTGAGTCTCCCTTAAGTAGTAGAGAAAGTCAGCATACAAAAACTATTTCTTCTTCTTCTTCTTCTTCTTCTTCTTCCTTGTAAAGTGCTTTGGACTCCATGGCATTGAAGTCCCTCCCCTCCCCAAACCTCGCCCTCCTCAGGCTCCATCCCCAAAACTTCCTGTCAGTGGTTTCAGGTACCCAGCTCAAGGTTGACTCAGCCTTCCATCCCTCCAAGGCTGGTAAAATGAGTACCCAGCTTGCTGGGGGTAAAGGGAAAATGACTGGGGAAGGCACTGGCAAACTACCCCGTAAACAAAGTCTGCCTAGTAAACGTTGGGATGTGACATCACCCCATGGGTCAGGAATGACCCGGTGCTTGCCCAGGGGACCTTTACCTAATCACTTCATGGGGATAGGATTGCCAACCTATGGGAAAGAAAAAATGGTGGAGACATACTTGGGAGTCATGTTTAGTCATGCCATCCTACCATGCGACTGTTGCATCTTTGGAAACACGTCTCCCGCCCTGCTCCGTGTTGGTTCAACGGCAGATGGACTTTTGTCGAAGTCAACGACAAAAACTTGGCGCTCATCTTCATGCCGCCGGAATCAAGCCGCTGGAACGCTCCAGCCCTCCATTCTCAGAGGAGAAAGGCACGCCGTAGATTTACAGCTGAGCATCAGGAGGACAAAATCACTGAAGTGCTCTGCCGATTTCTGGCAAGCGACACATTTTTTAAACTGTCATTAGCCTAAACGAAGACTGGAAGCAGAGCCTTTCCCTCAATGTCCTGCCAAGCCACCGCATGAGAAGTCATGTTCTGAATGCCTCATTGGCTTTAAAAGGCAAATGAATGAACGTGGCGGGTTCTTTTTTGCAGAAAATTATATCTTCCCCCGAGGCAGAGGCTGGGATGCATCCCTGCTTCTCTGCTTGCTTGACTTACCCAGAGCTCTACCAAGCTGATGCCCCGTCCTGAGCCTCTCGGTGCATTTAGACGTGAGGAATTTGTCCTTGCAGCTAGAGCCTTAAATGCATCCCGAGAAAAAGCTTCCGTTCGGCTTGGAGAACTTTGCTTGTGAACCGCGCTATGCCACTGCTGAAGAAGAGCCTTGGGGCCTCGCTGCTGCGGAAGGGAAATCAGGGGCCCGGAAGATCCAAAGTCAAAGCTCAAGTGTACCGAGCGTGGGGAATGTCCTAGGCTATTTCCTGAGTCAGTGGTTTTCTAACAGTGCGCCTGGAGATCATCAGCCATGGTGCTGAGCATTTGCCCACCCAAAAAACTGCCTGCCGTCCTGTTTGAATGAGAGATGTGCAAAAAATCCAAAGACAATGGTCTTTTATGCATGGGAATTAAATGTTGGGCTTGATGGTCTCTTGACCTACACATTTCTGATTCGAATTCTCAGAATCCTGTGCATCCTCCCCCCCCACATTTGGGGGGGTTACCCAGGGGTTGGGGGGTGAGCAAGGGAGCACTAGATCTTAGCCTTAGCTGCCTCTCTCTTCATTTTTATTTGTATTTTTCACAATTTAACAATAAACCATCATGTCAAAAGAAAGAAAAATGGTGGAGGGCAGCCAGAGAAGAAGAAGAGGAGGAGGAAGAGGAGGAAGAGGAGGAAGAGGAAGAAGTGGAAGAGGAAGAAGAGTTGGTTTTTATATTCTGACTTTCTCTACCGCTTAATGCAGAATCAAACCAGCTCACAATCACCTTCCCGTCCCCACAACAGGCACCCTTTGAGGTAGGTGGGGCTGAGAGAGCTCTAAGCGAGCTGTGACTAGCCCAAGGTCACCCAGCTGGCTTCATGTGTGGGAGTGGGGAAACAAATCAAGTTCACCAGATTAACGTCCGCCACTCATGTGGAGGAGTGGGGAATCAAACCCGGTTCACCAGTTCAGAGTCCACTGGTCTAAACCACCGCTGTTAACCACTAACTCCACATGGCTGCTTACCTCTCCGGTATCAATGGCTTCCCGGGGCTTCATGGAGGGGATGGCTGAAGGCTGGCTGGCTGGCTGGAGGAGTGAGAGGAGGAAACATGAGAATGGGGATGTGAGCAGACGTGGGTAGAGAGATCCGCCCTTTGGTGCGGGTAACGGCGATGATTTGACATGGGTTGATCTTGGAGAAGAACTAAGGATCACTTTAAAAGAGCATTGGGAAGACCCGGAGAGAGTGCAGGGTGGGCGCGAGGTCAACTCCGAGGGATGGAAAACTCATGTGTAACTCCCAGGAACAACCGAGTCAGTCTGGAAGCGAGTCCCAGTACCCCTGCATAAAAGACCATCGCCTGTTCCATCTTGGAATTTATTTATTTATTTGGATTTGTATCCCGTTCTCAATCACCGGCCAAGGCAAACGGTGGCGGCTCTGTGGGGAAGTACCTGCTCTACATGCCCAAGGAACCATGGAAACCATAGAGTTTTCAGAGGCGATTGCTAGAGCCTCTGCAGCACTTCCAGGTTCACCCGGAAGTGATGATCACTTCCCCCACTCTTGACCTGGCCCTCTTCCACCCACCGACCAGCTGAGGGTTGGTGGGCAGCCTGGTCGATTTGCCCAATACTGGGGAATTGGTCAGTCTAGAAATGGGTGACCCCCCCCCCCCGGCCTCTGAAGCATCCCAAAACCAGTAGGTTGCAAATCCAGGGCTCACTTCTGCCCGCAGAAACCTGCAGGGCATTCATTGGCCTTGCATCTGTGTCACTGAAAGCAATATTGTAGCCCAAGGGTTTTCCTTAAAAGCAGTAGGGGAGGGGCTGTGGCTCAGTGGCAGAGCATCTGCTTGGCATGCAGAAGGTCCCAGGTTCAATCCCCAGCGTCTCCAGTTAAAGGGACCAGGCAAGTAGGTGATGTGAAAGACCCTGGAGAGCCGCTGCCGGTCTGAGCAGACAATACTGACTTTGATGGACTGAGGGTCTGTTTCAGTATAAGGCAGCTCCGTGTGTTCATGTGTTCAACAAAACAAAACTATTTCCCAAACGGGATACAAATCCAAATAAATAAATAAATTCCAAGAATATTCAGTATTCTATATTTCGGTCATTCTATATTCTGTCAGCACAGAAAGACCTGAGGGAACCCTGAGACATCAGCAGGAGGCACGATCTGTTGTTTCTGGTAGAAAGACAAACCGGGGGTGAGGGGGGGGATATGAAAAGCTTTAATCTGATGGCCATGCAGATTAATGACCTCAACGTCTTGACTGACGGACCATCTGCCATCGAAAATTTGAAATAGCTGACTAAGCTGAGATATTTCAGGCGAACGAAGGCGTCAGCCGTGGCGAACGGACATGGCTCTCGCTGGCAAATAGGGTTGACCGGACGGCTGCCGGGATGCTTTAATCTGGTTTCGGCCCCTCTTTCCTCTGGGCGATTCTGATATAAAGATCTGAACAGAGAGACAGCGTGGTGTGGAGAACAGCGTGCTCGAGTAGGATTTGGGAGGCCTAGGCTCGCATCTCCACCCTGCCGTGGAAGCTTGGTGGGTGACCTCGAGCCAGTCACACACTCTCTGCTTGACCTACGTCACAGGGGTGTTGTTAGGGTTGCCAGGCAAGAGCGGCGATCACGTGTGTGCGTGGCCGCGCGCATGCGATGATGGTTGCGGTTACGTTATGGCCGTTAGTGCTGTGACTTGGTTGAACCTCCAGGTGGTGGCTGGAGATCTCCCGCTATTACACCTGATCTCCAGGCAACCGAGCTCAGCTCACCTGGAGAAGGTGGACTCTATGGCACGGTACCCCACTGAAGTCCCGCCCCTCCCCAAACTTCACCCTCCTCAGGCTCCACCCCCCAAAGATCCTGGTGTTTCCCAACCTGCAGCTGGCAACCCTAAGACAATGGCTGCTTTGGTAGGGGGACTCTATGAACATTGGTATCTATTATGTAATGATCACAATGTGGAATGTATTGGAGAAAACCGGGCTTTTATGCCAATAAAGGTAGTGATTGATTGACAACCGGGCTTGTTTTGAGACCTTTCATGACTCACTTTAGTCATTTGTAAGCTAGCTTAGTTAGATATAGGAATGCACAATAGTTATTAAATACATGTTTATAAATACAGACACTACTTGTTGGTACTGATTATTTTGATTTTTTGTGTATAACCACCTGGAGAAAACCCTTGCTGGATCAGACCGAGGCCCATCAAGTCCAGCAGTCTGTTCACACAGCAGCCAATCAGGGGCCTCCAGGAAGCCCACAAACAAGACGACTGCAGCAGCACCGTCCTGCCTGTGTTCCACAGCACCTAATATATTTGGCATCTTTGTAGTCTTTGTACGATCGTTGTAGTCTGGAGGTCAATTATCATCTCAGATCTCCAGGTCCTACCTGGACGTTGGCAACCCTCCCTTATAGGCTCATTTGGTTTTTCTCTCTACTTTTTCTCCATCCCATCGGGCCAGACGGTAGGATTTAGAACTGTAGGGGAAAAAAGCTTTTGCTACTTTGGCACAAATCCAGCAAGCATTCGCTGATCAAAGGAAACTGACGGGATGGATCATCTTAGCATCCACTCTCGATATGCTTTAAGTATAGCTCACTTCAAGGCTAGATCTGAGCCCTTCTAAGAATTGTTTTGTACACCCTGAGAATACAGCCTACTCCAGGAGCCAGTCTTTCTTTCCAAGGTCTTTGTAAATAAGTGTCACATCTGTATAGATTCCAGGATGAAGGCAGGGAAGAAATTGCTCAAGGAGGAAGGAAGAGAGAGAGGGAGAATTGCCACTGAACTGCACCTAAAGCGACTGCAGAAGAGATCTGAGCAGGTCCTGCTGAGATGAAACATCTTGCATTGTACAGAGAATCAAAAGCCGGAAATTGGTGGGGGGGGCCTTAGATGACATGAAAAGAGACCCCAAGGGCCAGCATCAGGTCCAGCATCCTGTATCACATTGTGACCAATCAGTTGCCCTCGATCAGGATTTCCCAGCATGGTGCCCATAGAATCGTAGAGTTGGAAGGGACCACCAGGGTCATCTAGTCCAACCCCCTGCACAATGCAGGGGAAATTTCCAAACTACCTCCCCCCACACCCCCAGTGACCCCTACTTCATGCCCAGAAGATGGCCAAGATGCCCTCCCTCTCATCATCTGCCTAAGGTCATAGAATCAGCATTGCTGACAGATGGCCATCTAGCTTCCTGCTTAAAAACCTCCAGGGAAGGACAGCTGACCACCTCCTGAGGAAGCCTGTTCCACTGAGGAACCGCTCTAACTGTTAGAAAATTCTTCCTAATGTCTACACGGAAACTCTTTTGATTTAATTTCAACCCATTGGGTCTGGTCTGACCTTTTGGGGCAACAGAAAGCAACTTGGCGCCATCCTCTGCATTGCAGCCCTTTCCTGGTGCCTGCCAAGTGTTTTTTAGAAAGTGGGTGGGGCCATTGAGTTCTTTTGCCCAGTAAGGCTTCTGATTGGCTACAGGAGATTTGATTGGCTGTGCACATTTTTAAAAATGTTGCTTTGGCAACAGGTGCCACCTCAGCACAAGGATTTTTACTGGGTGACCAATGGTAGGCTATGCCATTTTGTGGCTGCATCCACCAAGTTGTGTCTCAGTTCTTAAGGTGCCCGCAGGCTCAAAAAGATTGGGGACCCCTGCCCTAGAGGGCCAAAAATGCAATTCAGAGGTCAAGGCTTCCTTTAATGTTTCTTCTAGTGCTGATATTCAGACGTAATCCTGCAGTCACTTATGGTTATGGAACCAGCTGCCAATATGCCTGAAGCCTAGGGTTGCCAGCTGCCAGGTAGTGGCTGGAGATGTCCTGCTAATTCAACTGATCTCCAGCCGATAGAGATCAGATCACCTGGAGAAAAATGGCCGCTTTGCAATTGAACTCTATGGTATTGAAGTCCCTCCCCTCCCCAAACCCCGCCCTCTTAAGGCTCCGCCCCCAAAATCTCCCGCCGGCTGCGAAGAGGGACCTGGCAACCCTATTGAAGCCAGAATAAGGACACCTGTCCCTAATCCTCCTCAGGGGTAGACATAGGGTTGCCAACCTCCAGGTAGTGGCTGGAGATCCCCTGCTATTACAACTGATCTCCAGCCGATAGAGATCAGTTCCCCTGGAGAAAATGGCCACTTTGGCAACTGGATTCTATGGCATTGAAGTCCCTCCCCTCTCCAAACCCTGCCCTCCTCAGGCTCCGCCCCCAAAACCTCTCACCAGTGGTGAAGAGGTCCCTGGCAACCCTACCTACTTCTAGGGTTCCCAGGTGGCTTGGAATGGTGAGCTGCAGCATGATGGGACGATTTACCACTCAAATGGGGGTTTGAGTGGCAAATCATCCCGTCGCGCTGCAGTGCTTCCGGAAGTGACGGGATTGTGTTGCTCGCGGCCACGCACGTGCGATCCCCGCCCCCAAAATCTCCTGCCAGAGGAGGGAAGGACTTGGCAACCCTACCTACCTCTCGGGGTTGTTGAGAGGGGGAAAAATGAGAACAGGATGAACTGGGTACACCACCCCAAGCTCGGTGGAAGGAAAATATCAAAATGTACTAGATGGGTTGGAGAGCAGACTATAATGTTAGCAAGTTATATCTGCTTTCATAGAAGCCATCAGCGATGTCAGGGGAAAAAATCTTCCAAACCTGCGGCTCACAAGAAGCTTTGAGATAGTTTAAGATCTCTTCAAATTAAGATGTGTCCTGTGTACCGAAAAAACAGATAAGACAAGGTTACAACGAATGCCTGTGAAATTTAAGGCGGTCTTCATTGTGCAGATTATGCTTTTCTACTGCACTGTTCTCCAATGTTGCAATCCGGTTTTTATCACTCTGTTTATTGTACCAAATATAATGTTCCCCGGCATTGTTCTTGAGTCGTCTAATCCTGCTTTATTGTCTGTGGTATTGTTCGTGGAGGGTTTTTTTTTTGGTGCACTGTTCTCTAATTTTGTTGGTTGTGTTGTTCAGTCTTGGAGAGAAAGGTGGACTTGAATGGAAATAAATAAATGAGCAGCAAATACTGTGTCTGTGGGGATGAAAACAAGACGAGAGCATGTCATATTCTTTGTTGGGCACATTTCCTGAACTGACCCAAATTCCCCAAGTAGCAGAAGTTCTAGGGGCAGCATTAGGGTTGCCTGCCTCCCTCTTTGCCACCAGTGGGAGGTTTTTGGGGCAGAGCCTGATAGAGTTGCCAACCTCCAGGTACAAGCTGGAGATCTCCTGTTATTTCAACCGATCTCCAGCCGACAGCTATCAGTTCCCCTGGAGAAAATGCCTGCTTTGGCAATTGGACTCTATGGCATTGAAGTCCCTCCCCAAAGCGCGCCCTCCTCAGGGTCTGCCCCCCAAACCTCCCGCTGATGGTGAAGAGGGACCTGGTAATCCTAGGCAGCTTTGGCAGATCTACTTTCCTTTGGGTAAAGGATCACTGGAAGTTTAGGGATACATTCATGCTTCTGATGAAGGAGGCTTTCGTTCCTGAAAGCTTCGTTTGTCTTTAAGATGCTTTGAAACCCTGTGATGGCATGCATGACTGAATCATGGCTAAATAAAAATGTGTATGATCCCAGCTATTCATCTGGTCCTCCTCCTCTTCTCTTCTCATGCAGAATGTGATGAAGGAATGGCTGAAGGTCATTTGTGGTTACCTGTGATGTATAAATGCAAGCACATGGTTTAACTGTAGCTATTTTTC
Source organism: Euleptes europaea (assembly GCF_029931775.1). Classification (NCBI taxonomy): domain Eukaryota; kingdom Metazoa; phylum Chordata; class Lepidosauria; order Squamata; family Sphaerodactylidae; genus Euleptes; species Euleptes europaea. The sequence goes on from NC_079317.1 coordinate 11,711,233, forward strand.
CTTCTGCTAACTGGAATCCTAAAGTAGGGTCTTTTATGCACAGCTGTTTCACTCGGCGTCACCCCTCCGACGACGTCAGGTCTTTGTGTTGATTATGCGTGCCGTTTCTGACCGTCACAGGTCGCCTCGCTCTCCCCCTCTGTTTCCCCATGATTTGCCCTTGTTTTCAGAGACCTGTTTTATCTCAGATGTGAAAACGTGGGGAAACGCAGGGGGAAAGCGAGGTGACCTCTGACGGTCGGAAACGGCATGCATAATCACAACAAAGACCTGAAGTCATTGGAGGGGTGACGGCGAGGGAAACAGCCACGCTTAAAAGACCTAAGAATGAACGCAGGATAAGGATCTTGGTTTTTAATGGAATTCTGGTTAAGTGCCCATCCTTGTACGTTATGGGCCCCTGGAGTTTGTCTTAAACCACCATTTCTTTGTGTGAGAAGGATGGGAGGGGGAGAGACAGGTGTATGCACACGAGCCAGTCACAAACCAGATCCACACCTATTTTTATTTAACTGTGATTAAGTTGGCCATCGGAAAACAGCCTTTGTTATTTCAGCTGCAGCAGACAACACAGCTTCTCCCCTGGAATTTGTCATGTTTACGTCATTTACAAATACACGTAGTGTGCACAGCGGAAAGAAATTATTCCTAGAAGCAGATAGCACACCTGCCAATTGGGCATCACAGCCCAAGAAAGAGAGAGGCAGGGGTCCCCAGCCTTTTTGAGCCTCTGGGCACCTTTGGAATTCTGGGAGGGGTCATGGCTCAGTGGTAGAGCATCTGCTTGGCATGCAGAAGGTCCCAGGTTCAGTCCCCGGCATCTCCAATTAAAGAGGCATTATCTGATATAAAAGAACCCTACCTGAGACCCTGGAGAGCCGCTGCTGGTCTGAGTAGACAATACTGACTTTGATGGACCAAGGGTCTGATTCAGTATAAGGCAGCTTCATGTATTCATGTGTTCAGGCCTTCCAGTTAGAGTGGTTCCTCAGTGGAACAGGCTTCCTCAGGAGGTGGTAAGCGCTCCCCTGGAGGTTTTTAAGCAGGCTAGATGGCCATCTGTCAGCAATGCTGATTCTATGACCTCAAGTAGATCATGAGAAGGAGGGCATCTTGGCCATCTTCTGGGCATGGAGTAGGAGGTCACTGGGGTTGTGGGGGTGGAGGTAGTTGTGAATTTCCTGCATTGTGCAGGGGGTTGGACTAAATGACCCTGGTGGTCCCTTCCAACTCTATGCTTTTAAGCCCCTTGAGGATGGAAATGATTGGAGATTGCCTGTAATAAGGTGGCTGTGTTGTCCGCAGTGGCTAATATGATTTGGAAAGATTTTTGTATCTGCCGATATGGCCTGCTGTCAGAAGGATGTGGTTCAATGGGGATCCAGAGCAGTGCATTTCAATCTTCATTTCCGTTGCACGGAAAAACATGATCATTATATTACAAGTGGCGCAAACAACAACGGATGACACTGTGAAACGGTTACGGCTGTTAGCGCCAACAGGGGATGAATGGCTGACAGACAACAGGTTGTCACACTTGATGCAGCTCACGGCTAGTTTTCTTCTCCCCCCCCCCCTTTTCCACAGGCTGGACGAAGTTTGCTCGGTTGACAAGAGCGCTGACGAACAGCCGGAGCACTCTGCAACAGCTGACGCCGATGAACAAAGCTGAGGTGGTCCATAAACACTCGAGATTAGCCGAAGTAAGTGTGGGACAGGGTCTGTCCAGCCTAAGTGTCAAATAGGAAGAGAGAATCGCAACAGATGGAAGAAGAAGAATCAGCCCACCTTTCGGGTGTAAAAGTACCATATTCTCCTTTCCTGTAGGTGTAAAGAGTATTTGAGATCAGGGGAGTAGGGGGAGTGGGAAGGGATGTTGATACCTAAACAGATTGCCTTGTTGGTTCTGGGCCAGTGTGATGTAGTGATTAAGAGCGGTGGTCTCTAATCTGGAGAACCGGGATTGATTCCCCACTCCTCCACATGAGCAGTGGACTCTAATCTGGAGAACCAGGTTTGTTTCCCCACTCCTATGCATGAAGCCAGCTGGGTGGCCTTGGGCTAGTCACAGTTCTCTCTGAACTTGTTCAGCCTTACCTACCTCACAAGGTGTCTGTTGTGGGGAGCAGAAGGGAAGGTGTTTGTAAGCCGGTTTGATTCTCCTTAAATGGTAGAGCAAGTCGGCATATAAAAACCAATAATTCTTCTTCTTCTAAGGTAGGCGCATCATGAAAAGATGGCTACTGTCAGAACTACAAGAGTTGGGGGGGGGCTAGTGGGTCTGGCATGGTTAGACTGATGCTGGGACTCGGGGGGGGGGCACTTCACCCCATAGATAGCGCAGAGGACACTAGGGGGTAACAGCACACTAACAAAGGGCTTGCCCAGGCCTTTCATTTCATATAAAAGTTTTTTATTCTGTGTTGCTTTATGTTCAAATAGTTAGTCCATGTGCCTTCAAACCTGGCTCATGGCTCACACCTTGTATATGGTGTCCAGCTGCTCAGGATAAAAAGGCTTTTATATATTTTTTACCTGGTACAACGTTTGTGTATATGTCAGGATGTGTACTGTAAAACTGTGTATGTAGGGACCACTCAGGGAGGCCTGTAAAAGGCCGAAATACTTCTGGTCAGATTTTGGTCATTTTATGATAGGGTTGCCAGATCCCTCTTTGCCACCAGTGGGAGGTTTTTGAGGTGGAGCCTGAGGAGGGCGGGGTTTGGGGAGGGGAGGGACTTCAATGCCACAGAGTCCAATGGCCAAAGCGGCCACTTTCTCCAGGGGAACTGATCTCTATCAGCTGGAGATCAGTTGTGATAGCAGGGGATCTTCAGCTAGTACCTGGAGGCTGGCAACCCTATTTTATGTACTAACATCAACTGTTATGTGTTGGTAATATTTGTTACTATGTTTGTGCATTTTAAGAAGCCTGCATTTTGGCCCTGTGTTTTTAAATACCTTTGTGCACAATATATAATAAAAAATAGACCCCTGTAATAGATAATAACTTTTTCATGTCTGTTGTTTCAGGTTCTCCAGCTGGGCTCCGATATTCTTCCTCAATACAAGCAAGAAGCCCCAAAGACTCCACCGCATATCATCTTACACTACTGCGCTTTTAAGACCACCTGGGACTGGGTCATCTTAATCCTCACATTCTATACGGCGATCATGGTCCCTTACAACGTGTCCTTCAAGACAAAGCAGAACAACATTGCGTGGCTGGTTCTGGATAGCGTGGTGGATGTTATTTTTTTGGTGGACATTGTGTTGAATTTTCACACGACCTTTGTCGGACCTGGAGGAGAAGTCATCTCTGACCCCAAACTCATCAGGATGAACTATCTGAAAACGTGGTTCGTGATTGACCTCTTGTCATGTTTACCTTATGACATCATCAATGCCTTTGAGAACGTGGACGAGGTAAACCAACTCCGCCTGTGTGACCCTCCTGGATTGCTTGGGGGGGGGGGGGCATGGCTCAGTGGTAGAACATCTGCTTGGCATGCAGAAGGTCCCAGGTTCAATCCCCGACATCTCCAGTTAAAGGGACTAGGCAAGTAGGTGATGTGAAAGACCCCTGCCTGAGACCCTGGAGAGCCGCTGCCGGTCTGAGTTGACAGTACTGACTTTAGGGTTGCCAGGTCCCTCTTCACCATCGGTGGGAGATTTTGGGGATGGAGCCTAAGGAGAGCAGGGTTTGGGGAGGGGAGGGACTTCAATCCTATAGAGTTCAATTGCCAGAGCAGCCATTTTCTCCAAGTGAACTGATCTCTTTTGGCTGGAGATCAGGTGTAATAGCAGGAGATCTTCTGCTATTACCTGGAGGTTGGCAACCCTAACTGACTTTGATGGACCAAGGGTCTGATTCAGTAGAAGGCAGCTTCATGTGTGGGAGGGGCCATGGATCAGTGGTAGAGCCTCTGCTTGGCATGCAGAAGGTCCCAGGTTCAGTCCCCGGCATCTCCAGTTAAAGGGACTAGGCAAGTAGGAGATGTGAAAGACCTCTGCCTAAGTCCCTGAAGAGCCACTGCCGGTCTGAGTAGACAATACTGACTGATGGACCAAGAGTCTGATTCAGTAGAAGGCAGCTTCATGTGTGTTCATGCTTTGCTGCTGTTGCTGCTGCTTCCCATGTCCCTATCTTAGATTACGAATGAGCTGATAACGGTTTTTTGCATTTCTTTTTTATTACGTATATTGTCATTGTCATTAGTTTGAGTTTGTCTGGGGAATGCCACAGCTCACTGGAAGAGGGAGGGGCTGTGGCTCAGTGGTAGATCATTTGCTTGGCATGCAGAAGGTCCCAGGTTCAATCCCCGGCATCTCCAGTTAAAGGGATCAGGCAAGTCGGTGATGTGAAAGACTTCTGCCTGAGACCCTGGAGAGCCGCTGCTGGTCTAAGTAGACAGTACTGACTTTGATGGACCAAAGGTCTGATTCAGTATAAGGCAGCTTCGTGTGTATGGGGACGTGCTGTCAAGTCACAACTTACTTACGGTGACCCCAGGGAGGAGCTTTCAAGGCAAGTGAGAAACAGAGGTGGTTTGCCATTGCCTTCTGCAAAGTCTTCCTTGGTGGTCTCCCATCCAAGTACCAGCCCTGCTTAGCTTCGAAGACCTGACGAGATCATATCCTTCACCACCCTGAAAACTGAATGTGCCGTGCCCCCATTTTCTCTGGCATGCATAACCCCGAGTGATCACATTGATACATTCTTCGGCATGGAAGATGAGCTGAATTTTAAGTGGCTTGGGGCTTGTGCAGTTAGTGGCACTCAGCATACTGTCTGGTTGGTTCAAGTTACTGGGTTCTTGGGATGACTTATTCCCTGGGACCATCACTGGCAGGCCTTACATAATATAAAATTTAACATCGGTGACATATCAAGTGTACATAGTGCTTTGTTGCTTGCGCAGTCAGCGGCATTTGTCACTTGGTGGCATTCATCATGTTGGCGTGCTCAGAACTTACTAGATCGAGATAGCGTTCCCAGGCAGTAGTGCGAGAGCCAGACTACAGGATATGATTTTTTTTAAAGAGTTGGGTCCTGTTTCCCGAAAACTGCACGAAATGGCTTCTGTTAAAAAAAAGAGAGAGAGAACCCAAATGGTCTCAGAATGGGCCCTGCAGGAGGAATGGGCCCCGAGGGGAAGGGGTTCCCCTCCCCTTGTTCAAGGGGAGGGGCTGTGGCTCAGTTTGTAGAGCATCTGTTTGGCATGCAGAAGGTCTCAGGTTCAATCCCCGGCATCTCCAGTTAAAGGGACTAGGCAAGTCGGTGATGTGAAAGACCCCTGCCTGAGACCAGTCACCTTTTCTTATGTTCTTAAACGCGTAGTTAAACTGTGGAACTCCCTGCCCCAGGATGTGGTGATGTCTGCCAACTTGGAAGGGAAGTGGACTTGTTCATGGAAGAGAGGGCTATCCATGGCTACAAGTCAACATGGATACTAGTCGTGATGTATGCCTATTCTCTCCAGTATCAGAGGAGCATGCCGGTTCTATTAGGTGCTTTGGATCACAGGCAGGATAATGCTGCTGCAGTCGTCTTGTTTGTGGGCTTCCTAGAGGCGCCTGGTTGGCCACTGTGTGTTCAGACTGTAGGATTTGATGGGCCTTGGTCTGATCCAGCATGGCTTTTCTTATGTTCTTGGAAGGCTTTAAGAGGGGTGTGGACATGTTCATGGAGGAGAGGGCTATTCATGGCTACTATTCAAAATGGATACTAGTCATGATGCATACCTATTCTTTCCAGGATAAGAGGAGCATTCCTGTTATATTAGATGCTGTGGAACACCGACAGGACAATACTGCTGCAGTCGTTTGTCGGCTTCCTGGAGGCACCTGGCTGGCCCACTTCGTGAAAAGACTGCTGGACTTGATGGACCTTGGTCTGACCCAGCATGGCTTTTCTTGTCTTTCTTATGAACCTTTTCTTATGTTTTCTTATGTTTCTTATGTACCTTTCTCAAGGCAGCTCCTCTGGGGCGTTTTGCTCAGAAGGAAATCATGCTGTTCCGTATCTACCTGCTCCCCTACGATCAATGCTTCTGTTTGTAAATAATGGGGTATTGCAAGACTCCTCAAAAAAGTGCTCAGAGCTCTAACCTTGCAGTGAAATTGACTGGGAATGAGCTGTTCCTGGATCTTCCTATGTCGAAGAGAACTGGGAAGCAGCATGCAGACTGGAGAAGTCAAAAATTAAAACTTAAAGGAGAAGAGAACTTGATTAAATCTACCTGACATCAGCAATGTCCCAAGAAAGCTCTTCAGGCATTGGTGGTTCTTTCAATTTGACAAGGAATGAATGTACTTAGTTAGGAGATTTATACTCTGCCTTTCTGCATTTAACCAAAAATGGCACATGAAACTGAAAAAAAAAATTTATAATCTAAAACTAGCACCTAACAGCAGCTGAAATTTAAAATAAGCCATTTTTGGCTTATGGTGAATTACTCAGCAAGAATGTCAGCACAGTGTCTAGATCAGGGGTGTCAAACATACGACCCAGCTGTTTCAAAACATAGCTCAGCGCCTGCATAGAAGAAAGCTGACTTCTGTGCAGTACCAGAGTGTTCATAAGTATGCAGCTACAGGGATATGCAGGAAAGAAATGATGGATCGGCAGCCCCCTGATAATTTATTGCTAGAGAATTTGAGAAGCTGCTAAGCTCTGAAGAATGGCACCATAACATATTTGCCCAAATGCAAAAAGAGACATAAGGAGCAGAAAATCAGGACTGTCCACGGGGCTCATAGTTGACATGTACGATAACATTATTAATCAAGAAAAAAAAAGAAATCACATTTCTAACCTTTTCTGATCACCTAGAGATAAGTTCTGCTCTCCACAGGTGACTAAGCAAAGGACTAGGTTCAGGTCTGACTGAGATCAGAGAGACCAATTGTCAGTGATTTCTCTTGCGGATTTTGATGGACGGGGAACGTGGGGCCACTTCATTTCCCCAGTAGCAGCATGAAAAAACTCCACGCACTGATGGCTCTCCGAATGCTGCGGCAAGCCTTACAAATGAGACGGGAACACAATTAGCCCTGTAGCGCTCCCATTTACTATAATTTACTGAAAGTGTTACGTTTCCTAAAGCCCTTGGATTGACGGTTTATGAGCGCTGATCCCCGAGTGTGACGAAGAGGGGGGATGAATTGATGACGATAATAAGAACGTAGCCGAAGTACTGAGCAGTGAAACCCACAAAGCACAATTTTGTGGATTTATTTGCCCGGCTAATAACCATTAGCATCGTTGTCTGTTTTGTTAAAAGTGATGGGTTTTATCCTGCTGCTCAGCTTAGCTGACACAGCCAGGCAAGGAGTCTTCGTCTAATGCAAGAGGCCACGTTGCAGAGGAAGGCTCTCTAGCCTGGAGCTAGGGTTGCCAAGCCCCTCTTCCCCACCGGCAGGAGGTTTTTGAGGCAGAGCCTGAGGAGGGTGGGGTTTGAGAGGGGAGGGACTTCAACGCCATAGAGTCCAATTGCCAAAGCGGCCATTTTCTCCAGGTAAACTGATCTCTTTCGGCTGGAGATCAGTTGCAATACTAGGAGATCTCCAGAAAGTACCTGGAGGTTGGCAACCCTACCTGGAGCTAGGGCTGCCAACTCCAGTTTGAGAAATTCCTGGAGAGCAATTCCTGGGAAGGGCAGAGTTTGGGAAGGGCAGGGAGCTCAGCGGTGATAGGATGTCACTCTAGGAATTGCATTTCTCCTAGACTCTATGGCAGTGGTTCCCAAACTGTGGCAGCTTCAGAGGATGGACGGACTGTATGGAACAACATACCTACTGAGGTCCCTCCCCAGACTCTACCCCCAAAGCTCCAGGAATTTGCCAACCTCGAATTGGTACCCTAAGATGCAACATAGAATCCAGCAGTTAAACGAATCAGCGAATCCATCTTAGGGTGTTCATGTGAAGAACCAGTGTCATGAGTTGGTATTGGAGAGCACCTAGCAGGAAGTCGATGGCTGACCCCTGGTCCAGTTGCTTCTCTATTGCTTCCTGTCCTCTTACAGATAATAACAAAGAAGGAACAACATGGTGTAGTGGTTAAGAGTGGAGGATTCTAATCTGGAAATCGGGTTTGATTCCCCACTCCTCCACATGAGCAGCGGGCGCTAATCTGGTGAATCAGGTTGGTTTCCCCACTGCTCCACATGAAGCCTGCTGGGTGACTTTGGGCTAGTCACAGTTCTCTCCGAACTCCCTCAGCTCTGCCTACCTCACAAGGTGCCTGTTGTGGGGAGGGAAAGGGCAGGTGATTGTAAACTGGTTTGAGACTCCCCAGAAGGTCGGACCAGAACCAATGGGTTGAAAATAAATCAAAAGAGTTTCCGTCTAGACATTAGGAAGAATCTTCTAACAGTTAGAGTGGTTCCTCAGTGGCTTCCTCGGGAGGTGGTAAGCTCTCCTTCCCTGGAGGTTTTTAAAAAGAGGTTAGATGGCCATCTGTCAGCAATGCTGATTCTATGACCTTAAGTAGATGATGAGAGGGAGGGCACCTTGGCCATCTTCTGGGCATGGAGTAGGGGTCACTGGGGGTGTAGGGGGGAGGTAGTTTGGATTTTCCTGCATTATGCGGGGGTTGGACTAGATGACCCCGGTGGTCCTTTCCAACTCTGTAATTCTATGATTCTTTTAAGGTAGAGAAAATCAGGGTATAGAAACCAACTCTCCTCCTCCTTCTTCTCACCCTCTCTTTGAATGGCAGAGGGGTATGGGCCCAGAGGGAAAGGGAAGACAAAGAGATGTTTCCCGTGGGGGAGGCTACTGATAAGAATTTGTCCATTGGCTTGTACAGCCAGGTCTAGCACTACCCTTGAGGAAAGGATATGGCTCCAGTGCCTTGAAACCTTTGCCTGCTCATGGCTGGAGAACTCCGGGGAATCGCTGCCCTTGCTCACCATTGCTCAGCTGGTCGATGGTCAGAAACAGGCCAGACAAATCGTGTGAGTGTGTTCTCCCTGCGTGATGACACAACTTCTGGCGCAATCCAGAAGTGACAGCATCACCCCGGTGGCGACACTCTAGCACTCGGCCCCAAACTCTATGGAAACAGTAGAGTTTTGGGGAGAATGCTAGAGTGTTGCCCATGCACGATGCCATCACTTCCGGCCCGGGGCATGCCAGAAGTTGTGTCATCGCATGGGGATGATGATAGCGTGCCCCACCCCCGGTAAATTCCCGCCATCTCCCATCTCCCGCTGGTTAAGTGCAGTGGTTAAGAGCAGTGGTTTGGAGCGGTGGACTTTAATCTGGAGAACTGGGTTTGATTCCCCACTCCTACACATAAAGCCAGCTGAGTGACCTTGGGCTAGTCACAGCTCTCTTCAAGCTCAGTCCCACCTACCTCACAGGGTGTCTGTTGTGGGGGGGGGAGGGTGATTATAAGCAAGTTTGATTCTTCCTTAAGTGGTAGAGAAAGTTGGCATATAAAAGCCAACTCTTCTTCCTCTTCTTCTTCTTCTTTGCCACTGACATTTCCTCTCCTTTGTCGCTTTCAGGTGAGAGGACTGTTTCCTCATCTGCTCACCCTGGGATTGAATCCCTAAATCCTTAAAGACAGTTGAAAATTCCTAGCCACATAATGACACAGGCACCAGCGAAGTTTCTGTCTATTTTGGGGCAGTCTTTACGTCAGTAAATGTACAGAAAGCTATCACCTGTCTGTGCTGTGCTGGGAAGAAAATATTAAAAAGACAAGATGGAATAAATATTCTGTGGCATGCCCGGGTTGGGGAGGCGAAGAAAGGAATGTTAGTTTATCCACATTGCTGAAAAGTAGTCCGCCCCACCATAAAAGTTAGCAGTATTACCCCAAGGATAAAGCTGAGCCCGAAGGGTTTATTTACAGTGTCTCAATTTATGCAAGATTTATAACTGATTATTTAGGCAATTGGATATTGAATTTTAATTACCCTTCTCACACATTCCCCCTCCGTCCTTTCAAACATACTGTATATATTAGCGGGGAAACAGATGTTGGGCGTACGTTATTGAAATTCAAATCCTTTGTGAGAGACACAGTAATGAACGCTGGGTCGAATTGAGGGCTTGTTCCATCTCTGAAGCTTTAGGGGGGGAGCTTTGAGGCCTCTTCTCTCCCCCACCCCCCCGCACCTCCCTTTAATGCTGGGGAGAAAAAAGAGAAGAGAAAAGACAGGTTTTTGCTCAGGAAACAAGGGAAGTGAAGTAATCCTTTCGGACACTGACTAGAAGATTGCTGACGGCAGCAGTACAGATTTGTAACATTTAAGTAGGTGCGCAGCCGGGAATTGGGGATGGTGGAGAAATGGCATAATTCATTGAACATTCTCCAGAATGATAATCTGAATAGAGAACAGGGAGAGCGGCATTTCTCAGGCCGCTGTGCAATCTTGTAACATGGTCTACGATCCCATCTCATACATACAATTATAAAACAATAGTTCTGAAATATGATGTTACTGGTTTGTTGTGTTATACAGGTGTTATGTATTGTTTTATTTCACTTGCTAGACACCTAAAAAAAATAATAGAAGGAAACTGCAGCCAAGAAATCAGAGGGAGATGGAGACTGGGAAGGGCAGCCATGAAGGAGCTAGAAAAGATTCTGAAGTGTAAGGATGTGTCACTGTCCACCAAGATGAAGTTAATTCATACCATCGTATTCCCTATTACTATGTATGGGTGTGAAAGCTGGACATTGAAGAAAGTTGATAGGAAGAAAGTAGATTCCTTTGAAATGTAGTGTTGGAGGAGAGTGTTACGGATACCGTGGACTGCCAAAAAAACAAATCAGTGGTTTCTAGGTCAAATCAAGCCTTAACTGACCCTAGAAACTGAAATGACTAAACTGAGGCTGTCCTATTTTGGTCACATTATGAGAAGACAAGAGTCATTGGAGAAGACAGTCATGCTAGCAAAAGTGGAAGGCAGCAGGAAAAGAGGACGACCCGACAAGAGATGGATTGACTCAATAAAGGAAGCCACGGCCCTCAATTTGCAAGACCTGAGCAAGATAACCATCTTCAAGTACTTGAAGGGCTTCAAGTACTTGGTGCCGAGTTGTTTTCTGTTGCCCCAGAAGGTCGGACCAGAACCAACAGGTTGAAATGAAATCAAAAGCGTTTTCGGCTAAACATTAGGAAGAACTTCCTGACAGAGCAGTTCCTCAGTGGAACGGGCTTCCTGGGGGTGGGGGTGGGTGGTCTCTTTTTCCCTGGAGGTTTTGAAGCAGAGGCTAGATGGCCATCTGACAGCAATGCTGATTCTGTGAACTTAGGCAGATCATGAGACGGAGGGCAGAAAGGGTTGCACCAGTGTTTGACTCTCATGGCCCTTTTTTTCATGCCAAGGGTAATGCCAATTGCCACTTTGGGGGCAGGAAGCAATTTCCTCCAGGCCAGATTGTCCAGAGATCCTAGAGGATTTCCCCCCATCTTCTGGCTATGGAGTAGATCACTGGGGTGTGTGGAGGGGAGGTAGTTGTGAATTTCCTGCATTGTGCACGGGGTTGGAATAGATGACCCTGGTGGTCCCTTCCAACGCTATGATTCTATGACACTACAGATTAATTGCACCTCTCCTGTCCTAGACTATTGCTGCACCACAGACACAGAGGTGAGCAGAGCAGGGAAAGATCCACTCCTCCATTTTTATCCAGTCAAGTTTCAGCGATGCAGACTGTGTTCATTTTCCTGGTCTTTGTCTTCAAAATAAGGTCAACAGGTCTCCTGCTGCGGTGGAAGACCTCCCGCTGGGAACCTCTGCCCAATGGTGTTATGTCACCATTGTGCCTCTCTAGGAGTTGCTTGAAATGCGATGGTTTTGCATAGAGTTTCTGACTATTCCTAGAGAGGCCTAACATCACTTGTGGGTTTTCTCCAGACGTGACATAACGCTTTCACACTGACGGTGCCTTCCCATGTCCCTGCAGCGCCAGACTCCCACACGTTGGCCACCAACCCTACCTGAAAATAGGGTTGCCAGGTCCCTCTTTGCCACCGGAGGGAGGTTTTTGGGGCGGAGCCTGAGGAGGGTGGGGTTTGGGGAGGGGAGGGACTTCAATGCAATAGAGTCCAATTGCCAAAGTGGCCATTTTCTCCAGAGGAACTGACCTCTGTCAGCTGGAGATTGGTTGTAATAGCAGGAGATCTCCAGCCACCACCTGGAGGTTGGCAACCCTACCTGAAAAACAGGTATCAGAGAGCTGATGTAGCTTAAATAAAGGGCATCTGTTTGAGCTCTGTTTTTATTTATGTAAGCAATTTTAAAAGCTGTTCCATAAGCTCCCAGCAAAGGACTGAACAACTATAAAACAACTGTACAAACAAACAGCGATAAAATGTAAACATAATACAAATATTAAAGAGTTGCATAACCTCAAGCGGTCGGCAACAGCTAATGAATAGACACCGGTGGCAACACTATTATAGCCAAAATCATATTAAAGACCCAGCAAGAGAACAGACAGAAACTGTTTAAATCTGAAATCTTAAAAGCAGCCACTGGGCCTGCTTTTTCTAAGAGCACAGCTTAGGTACGGAGGTGCTCCTTAACCCTTTTTCTGCCACACCGGAGTGATTTGTTCCTCTGCAGAAGGAAACATATGTTCTCACACCAGACTGTATTACCACATTAGAACATAAGAAGAGCCCTGCTAAATCAAACCAGTGGTCCAGCTAGTCCAGCATCCCGTCTCACACCGTGGCCAACCGTCTGAGGCCTTCATTATAACATCAGCCCTGCTGAATCAGACCAGTGATTAAGGTTGTCAACCTCCAGGTGAGGGGAAATTTCCCCCTCCAGAGAGGGGAAATTTGCTGGCCGAGGAAGGAGACGGGCGTAGGAGATAGCTGCAGACACTGGACAGTCTATCTCCAAAGAAGCCACGAGTGACGCAGAGAGATGAGCGGTCTCTACAACTCGGAAGTCTGAAGCGAAGCAAAGAGGGGAGCCGGCGCAAGCTGTACAGAAGGCCATAGACAGAAAAAAGGGGGGTTTGGAGGAAAAGGGGAGTGTGAGACACAGAGCAACCAATGGAAAAACAGGTGTTCTCTATGAGAAGACTTTTGCACCTCTAGGATTAGTAACCCTGCAGCAGACAGTGCTGTGAAGATCTGAGGAACAGATGCTTAGCCATGTGCTGTATCTCAGCACTGTGTTCCTGCAGCTTCACAAGCAGATACAAATAGCTGATGAAGCCATGAGCGAAACGTGATTTGGATCTAGACAACACGTCCTAACAGCTTCCCTGCGTGGCTCCTGCCTGGGACTCCGCTTTCCAGCAACTTACAACATCTAAAGAAGTCCATTTTTGAGTATAAAAATTTTCTTACCTGTTACTCAGGACACTCAGGAATTGACGTTGACTTACCTGACTCCCAGGATATTTATACATTGAACTTTTTTGCTGCTGGACTGCTATTGATATCTATATGTGTATCTGGTTATTACCTTGTTGTATATGTTGTTCACTTTTGCACCTTCCTTCACCTTTATAAATTAGTACTTTAATATATATTGTGTGAGTGCTGTCTGGATTCCTTCCAGTACCTGGAGGTTGGCAACCCTATCCATAAGTGCTCCCCAAACCCCTCCCTCCTCAGGTTCTGCCCCAAAAACTTCCCGCTGGTGATGAAGAGGAACCTGGCAACCCAATTTATGGAACTTTGAGAACATGCTGAATAATGGACTTTCAATATACGTTGCAACTGGATTTTACTGTGTGAAATAGCAATCTACTGTTACCTTGTTTAAGTCTTCAGGACTGGGCAGGCCAGAAGTATATTGTAGCTTTCTGGATTAGTTAGACCTCTCGGACTGGAAACATAGTTTTACAAAGGCGGAACAAGCCTGGTTGTTGTTTTTTAATCACCGGCATCTTGGTACTTAATTATTTTTCTTATAACTCTCTCTCTCTCTCTCTCTCTCTCTCTCTCTCTCTCTCTCTCTCTCTCTCTCTCTCTCTCTCTCTCTCTCTCTCTCTCTCTCTCTCTCTCTCTCTCTCTCTCTCTCTCCCCCACCCTGCGCCTTTCCAGTCTTTAAGGGAGGGACTACTTAAACACGTATTTTCTAACATAAACACCAGACATCAACATTATTCTCCCCAAAAGGAGGATTAAAGATTCATACGGGCTTTGGGGGCTAAGCTCCTTATAAGTAGCTTGACTTGAAACATCTCTTGGAGGACTTATTTGCTTCAATAATTTCTACCCCTTTTATGAGTCAAGTAGGGAGGAGTAAACGTTCCCGATTTTGTTCCCTTTTATGGTTGTTTACACTGTAGTCCACCGTTTCAGTCCTCTGCTTCTCGCTCTTAGGTTTGTAGAGGAGCTCACAGCACCATGGCCTCAATTTTTATATGGAGAAGAAATGTAGAACGTATGTCATTTATAGACATCATATCCATGTGATATTTAATGCTGATCTATTAGCACACAAAGAGTATTGATGGAGTACATTTTGTGGGAAAGGTTCCCTGTAATGAAGCGGACAAACAAAACGATGCCCCCGAAATAAAGGTTCAGGGGTTGGATTCGCACAAGGGAGAAGCAAAATTGAAATACCATTTTTTTTCCCGGTCAAACAGCTGGGATGAGTAAATTGAACTCACCTCTAGATTTATATTTAACAATTTGTGTTGCTACAGCAGGGGTCTCCACCAGGTAGCTTATGAGCTAGCAGTAGCTTGTGCATCCCCTAGAACAGTAGTTCCCAACCTTTTTTCAATAGTGTACCCCTTGGCAGTCCATTTCTATAAATTGTACCCCTTATATTACAAAAATGTTTGTAATTAATATTATAGGGTTGCCAACCTGTAGGTACTAGCTGTAGATCTCCTGCTATTACAACTGATCTCCAGCCGATAGAGATCAGTTCACCTGGAGAAAATGGCTGCTTTGGCCATTGGACTCTATGGCATTGAAGTCCCTCCCCTCCCCAAATCCCGCCCTCCTCAGGATTCGCCCCAAAAATCTTCTGCCAGTGGCAAAGAGGGACCTGGCAACCCTATTAATATAGTTGCTGTTATTTTAAATGCCTTTTCCCACCATTATTCAATTGTTTTGCATACCCCTAAATTTCCTGGTTCGTACCCCTGGGGGTACACATACCGCAGGTTGAGAATCACTGCCCTAGAAGACCCAGAAAAAGATCACACAAAGATCTACTCTCTGCTTTTTTTTTTTAAATTAAGCTTTAATTTGAAGAGTTTTTCTCTGTGCAACTTAGCTGATAGCTTCATTTCTAGCGCTCTTCCTAGTCTGTGTTAGGCTGCTAGGACCGAACGCCACTTGGTCATGTGCTAGAGAGGTAGTAACTTGGGATATTTTAATCGAAAATAGCTCTCATTAAAGACAAGTTTGGCGGATCCTGTACTAGTGATACAGTGGTGAGCTATGGTCAAGCTAGGAGCTCCATTCCCCTTGTCGGGCGGGAGATTCCCCACCCTCCACTCCCATTGGCTACTGTTGCCCTGAGCAGCGGTGGAATAATAATAATAATAATAATAATAATAAAAAAAAACATTATACTGGCTGCAGTACCACGTCACTTTTCATTAAAAAAAACAGAAGTGACAGAGGGTAGCTCTAGGAATCACTGAAAACCCTATGGTTTTACCATAGAATTGCTGGTGATTCCTAGAACTACCCTCTGGCACTTCTGGTTTTTAAAACCAGAAATAGGGTTGCCAACCCCCAGGTGCTAGCTGGAGATCTCCTGCTATTACAACTAATCTCCAGCCGATAGAGATAAGTTCCCCTGGAGAAAATGGCATTGGACTCTATGGACATTGGACTCTATGGCATTGAAGTCCCTCCTCTCCCCAAACCCCGACTTCCTCAGGCTCCGCCCCAAAAACCTCTCACTGGTGGTGAAGAGGGACCTGGCGACCCTAACCAGAAATGGCAAGGTGTTGTGTCCCTCATATCTACACCCAGAGTCCTCACACTGGTTGCCAGGCACTGCCTGATGATCTCACACTGGTCGCCAGGCACTGCCAGATCTCACCAGTGTGAGATCTCACCAGTGTGATCTCACCAGTGTGAGATCACCAGGCAGTGCCTGGCAACCAGTGTCAATCTCAGGTCAACCCCCCAAAGCCAATTGCAGTGGCTTCCATGCTTTCTTCCCTCTGATCGGTCAGCTGGTATCCTCAAGGGCTGGACTTGGTCCAGTGGCCTGCAGCAGCTGACCCTGAATGTAGCATTTGGCAACAGCAAGCCTCAAACATTCATGTTCTCTTTTCGGGTCTCGGTAAGGTTAAAAGGAAACATGGCCAACACGTACAAGAATTCCAGCTGTCTTCCGATGCTGAAAATAAACCCCAGTGTTTTACGGCTTCGTAATATAATTAGGCAACATTTTGACTAGACTGATTTGATAATGATGCGTAGAAAAGGGCAATTTAAACTTGGCACGGAGGCGAAGCGCGCTTGCTTCGGCGCCTTCTGCCGAATGAATCATCCTTGGCCGCCGAATTCGTCTGCGGTGGAATCCTCTTGTTGGAACGCTTCTATAATTGAACGGTAATGATTCGGAATGCAGAAACTAGTTACGTTTTTTGTAGACTGTCGTAAATTAAGAGCCTCTGATTCCCCGTCAGAGCTTGAATAACTCCCGACGTGAGGCATATGGCCCTTGAAAGTGGGAAGAAAAAGCCAGAGGCGCCCAACCAAAAAGCTCTCTCAGAAGTGCTTAATGGCATGTGACACTCACGGTAATGGCTAATTAAGTTTCATTGGTTAGACATATGTCCTACCTTAAGAATGGGGTAAGCGGATGATACATGTACCGCCATTTTCAGCTATTTAAAAACTCTGTCGGGAAACTGTTCTGTTAAATGAAGAAGAGTTGGTTTTCATATGCCGATTTCCCCTACCTTTTGAGGAGTTTCAAACCGGCTTACAATCTCCTTCCCTTCCACTCCACACGACAAACACCTTGTGAGGTAGGTGGGGCTGAGAGAGTTCACAGAGAACTGTGACTAGGTCACCCAGCTGGCTTCGTATGCAGGAGTGGGGAAACCAACCCGGTTCACCAGATTAGAGTCCACCGCTCATATGGAGGAATGGAGAATCAAAACTGGTTCTCCAGATTTGAGTCCACTGCTCTTAACCACTACACCATCCTGCTTGCAATGGCAGTTTCACTTCCCCATGTACTTCCAAATGCACCTCAAATATTCAGGAGGAGGAGGAGGAGGAGGAGGAGAAGAGGAGGAAGAAGAAGAGTTGGTTTTTATATGCCGACTTTCTCTACCACTTAAGGAAGAACCAAACCAGCTTACAATCACCTTCCCTTCCCCTCCCCACAACAGACACCCTGTGAGGTAGGTGGGGCTGAGAGTGCTGTGACTACCCCAAGGTCACCCAGCTGGCTTCATGAGGAGGAGAGGGAAAACAAATCCAGTCCACCAGATTAGCCTCCTCCGCTCATGTGGAGGAGTGGGGGAATCAAGCCCCATTCTCTAGATCAGACTCCACCGCTCCAAACCACCGCTCTTAACCACTACACCATGCTGGTTCCAAGCGACAGCAACCTGGAGATGGCTATCACAGGTCCTATGATCGTGTCAGTTGGGTGGACGCGAGGTCAGAGTTGGTACCAGGGTTTGTGGCAGGGGCTAACAAAACATTTTATGAACAATTAAAAAGAGAGCGTAAATTCCAGAAGCGAAATGTGAACGCCAAAGCAGCAAAGTCAAGGGAATTACAGCCGACTCAGATGCGTTGAATAATTAAGGTGGCAGATATTTTCGCCTTTGGGGAGACGTCTCAGAATGCTGTCAGTGAGAGTTGTTAATGTTGTCATCCTTCGGGGCTTGCTGCCCTCTTCAGACTCTAGAAGTGCCGTCCCTGAGTACAGAGTGAATGCGTCTTGTCTCTAGTGAGCACGCACACAAACACATGCGCACAGACATTATGGCACCAAGCAGCGCATAGCCTACTCTTTCCCACATGGCAGCTGCTGAAGAATACTTTGAACTGTGATAAAATAATGGCAGACAATTCAGCCCCCCCCGCTATATGTCTTTAATCAAAAAGAACAAACACCGTCTTGGCTTTTAAATCAGCGGGGGGCAGATTTTTTGCAGGGTAAAAATGGATACAGCAGGCAGGAGCATTCAGTAATGAGAGGGTCTCAGTAACCTTGTGTGAGATCCCGAGAGATACGGTAATGTGCCTCACGTTTCATCTTTGAAATGTCGATGGGTATGAATGATCTTTGTTCACCCCAAAATCTGGAACACCATTTCCTGGAGTGTGAAGTCTAGAGGGAGGTAGTGACTTAAGACATCCTTCCTTTAACGGAAGATAGTTGTTTCTGTAACTCTTCCTCAAAGCCTGTTTGAAAAAGAGGACACACATCAAATAACAACTGGTGCTTCTATGTAATTGGCAAATGCATGAAAAATGAGGGGATCATAATGTTTGTGTATAATTGCTGGTCTCTCCATGGTAACCCTGAGGGTATATAGAGTCCCTTCAGTGATCATTACCACTGTAATCCGGTGGGAGGGGGGCTAAGTCAGGGACGGGATCTGGCCCAAGACAATCAGATTCACACAGGCCACCTTCTGAAAGAGAGGTCATTCATTTAACTACTATATTCAATCAGCACTTATAGAAAATAATGTATTTATCACGTGTTTATATTGTCCTTCCTCCAAGGAGCTAAGGGCTGGCTCAGGGTACCACCTGCCTCTCCTCTGCTGCCTCCCATTTATCTCCACAAGAACCCTGTGTGGTAGGCTGGGTTGACAGAGAATGATGAGCCCAGCATCATCCCGTGAGTTTTAGGGCTGAATGTGAATTTGAAACTGGCTCTCCTTGGCCCTTGTCTAGCATGCTAACCACTACAGCGCACTGGGTTCCCAGTGTTGGGTGTACATATGTGCACCTTTCATGAACTAATGCAAAGCCTGAAGGTATACAATTTTTATTGAAATAATAGAAGGTAGTTTTTTGTTTGGTCGTAAACATGGTTCTTGAATTTCAGAGAAAAGTGGCATGAAAATGAATCCTGTTGATCTTGGATGCTACTAAAGTATGTAACCCTGCTAGTTTGCCTAAAAAATCCAGTCTGATTTTTGCTTCCTCTTTGTGAGAACCGAACCAAGTATTCATTTTCATGTCATTTTTCTCTTTCCTTGCAGGAAATTTTGTTATTACATTTACCATGTTTTAATATTGTATTTTGTGTTGATTACATAAACAGCATAAAAGATATGAACAAATCATACATCCTTAATCCTCTGGCTAAGGTTGCCAGCTTCCAACACCGCATTTCAAAGAAATCTACTTTCTTCCTATCAGCTTTCTTCATTGACCAGCTTTCACACCCATACATAGTAATAGGGAATACGATGGTGTGAATTAACTTGATCTCGGTGGCCAGTGACACATCCTTACACTTCAGAATCTTTTCTAGATCCTTCATGGCTGCCCTTCCCAGTCTCAATCTCCTTCTGATTTCTTGGTTGCAGTCTCCCTTTTGGTTGATGATGGAGCCAAGGAATAATAATACCTTTGCACCATTTTGATTTTTGGATTTTGTTCTCTCCTGCCAGCCTCCATAGTGCCAGTGGACAATGGGAGCTGGGGGTGGGAGATCTCCTGCCCCCCAGTGGGCAAAATGGTAAGCCTACCTGGGATTAATGAGGCTGCAAGGGACAGCCTTAATGCATTGCAGTATTCTATTAACAGCAGTCAAAACACTCCTTGCATGCCGGCATGTTTAGTTTAGGAATGGACTGACCATTTTCCCCACCAAGAAAGATCCTGGTGGGCTATTATCCTGGAGGACTACTGGTAGCCAGGAGCAACCTGAGCCAAGTGGCTTATTTGGTGTTGGCATTGTGATAGGGTCTTCTCAGATTAGAGCCAGGTCACAGTAATGAGAATAGGTGTAGGCTTGTCCGAACACAAGGGCCACTTGGCACAGACAGGGTGGTTTCAATGTCCCAATCCTCCCCCAGTTGTTTTATCAAATACACAAAAAGTAAAGGATTTTTTGTTCCTTCCTAGGGGATCAGCAGCCTCTTCAGTTCCTTAAAAGTGGTACGCCTTCTACGGTTGGGCCGTGTCGCCAGGAAGCTGGACCATTATCTGGAATACGGCGCCGCGGTGCTGGTGCTTTTGGTCTGCGTCTTTGGACTAGTGGCCCACTGGCTCGCTTGTATATGGTACAGCATTGGGGACTATGAGGTGATCGATGAAATCACGAATACCATCAAGACGGACAGCTGGCTCTTCCAGTTGGCCGAGAGCATTGGGATGCCATATCGGTACAACACAACGGGATCAGGGCAATGGGAAGGAGGACCCAATAAATACTCACTGTATATAACTTCTCTCTACTTTACCATGACAAGCCTTACAACGATAGGATTTGGAAACATCGCTCCCACCACCGACGGAGAGAAGATATTTTCGGTGGCCATGATGATGGTTGGCTGTAAGTAGGATCTTATTTTCTTTTTTATAGCTACAATATTTTTTTCCTAATGATTTTGCATGGGATTTGTATAGCACCGCCACCAAATCTTGGCAGACATTTCTCGTTATGTTGAAGTAGAACTGTAGAAAATTTGGCCTGCCACAGTTTTATTCAAATTGTACAATGGGGCTGTCCACCCACTCATATGCTTTTTTTCAGAACCTTGCCTTTTCCAGATGCTGCTTGCAGTAGCTGTTGGTTCAAGGGCCTCAGCAGCTATGCTTCCGGACAGTAACATTAGGTCTTGGAATCATTCTAGATATGGCTATGCATTCGTCTTACAAGCATTCGTCTTACTTTTCGCACTCGCCACGGTTGTTCATCTCGGTTTTCGGAATACCACCACCACGTGGTTTGCCCGCTTATACTTATTATTTGACAACTCCTCATCTTTCTAGAGCCTTCTGTTTAGCTAGACTGAATGCTAACCCCTCTATGGTTATGCAGGGCAGAATTTTGAATATACCATACCCAGACAGGACTTGTCCTTGCTCTTCTGGCTCTATTGATTCATTAGCTCATGCCCTCTTGGAATGCCGCTTTTATGAGGAACTTCGATCACGTTATATCTCTCCCCTTTTAACATATAAATCGAATGCCTCTGTGTCTGACATAATGCCTTTTTTATTAAGTGACAGGGATCCCAAGACTACATTGTCAGTGGCAAGATTTATTTCAGTCCTTATATCCCTCAAACATTAGATTTACGCTGCTCAAGATCAATGGATTAAGGAGCTTCTAAGGGATAAAGGAAATAAATATGGATAGATCATGATGGGTAGCCATGTTGATCCGTCTGTAGCAGTAGAAAAAAGCAAGAGTCCAGGACTAACTCAATGACTAACGCAGTTTTGGGCAACATATGAGCTTTTGTGAGTCAAAGTTCATATCAGAGTGAGCTGTGACTCACAAAAGCTCATACCCTGACAGAAATTTTGTTAGTCTTCAAGGTGCTACTGGACTCTTGATCTTTTCTGCTGCTAGAAGTGTGAATGTGACTGTAGTCTTCTTCAGATGTATCGATTTGGGAGTCTCCAGCCTCTTGTACTAGGAGCAGTTGCCATTTGATCTGAGACAAGCCCTCTGCAATATACACGGTGTGTCAGGCATGGGCCCAAGGTAAACTGCCCAGATTACTACAACCCTTGGAAACCCCCACTAGACCTTGGGAAGTAATTGCAATGGATTTCATGACTGATCTTCCCTCCAGCGGGGGAAAAACTGTACTCTGGGTAATCACTGATTTGTTTTCCAAACAAGTTCATCTTGTACCTTGCGCAGGTATCCCCTCCACCCCAAAGTTGGCCTGCCTCTTTGTGTCACATGTTTTCAAATATCATTCCTTCCCACGCAAGGTCGTGAGCAACCGTGGTAGTACCTATGTGTCTAAGTTTTGGAGATCTTTTCTAAAATTGGCGGGGGTGAAACAGGGACTGTCAAATGCGTTTCATCCCCAAACAGATGGTCAAACGCAAGGAGAGTCGATGGCGCCAGTCCAGGGGCTCACTTCCTGTTTCACCATGGCGGAGGGCCAGTTGCTTTCTGCATCAAGTGGATAGTTTTATGAGGGAACAGGGGCATACTTTCCCCACTGAGGATAGTCGAGTATGGTTTGTCTCGACCCTTTTAACTGAGAGGGCTGCTGAGTGGATGATCCTACAGTTCGACACCCAGGCCCGATCTGTTCGCTCGCTCAACGAGTTTATGCAAGCATTACGGAGGCGTTTTGATGACCCGTTCCAGGGCGAGAAGGCTAAAACTTCTATCCTGCAACTGCGGCAAGGATCCTCTTCAGTGAGAGAATTTGCCGATGACTTTGAAAGACTTTGCAGTAAAATAGTGGACTGGAATGAAGCCACTCGAGTCCACTACTTCAGAGAGGGCTTACACCCTGACATCCTGTCTTGGGCGTATATGCAGCGGGACCTGGCCACATTAGAGGAATGGATTTTACTAGCGGAGGAGGTGGAGAGTCGCCGCCAGTTCATTTCCCTCACCCGGCGCTGGGCTAAGGAAGGGGGACAGTGCCCCGACCGTGCTGGAACTAAACTTCCCCCTCCTGCTCCGCGGAAGCAAGCCCAGTCTACATTGGACCGTGCGACATGGTTCCAAAAAGGAGCTTGCCTCGTTTGCGGTGCCATGGGCCACTTTGCAGCGGCTTGTCCTGAGTGTCTGACCCAACGCCCTCATTTGGAGGGTACTCCCCATGGCAGAGGGAACGCCCGGAGACGGAGTGCCGCAATGGATTGTAACATCGCCCCAGGACGGAAGCCCACCCCCAGCTCTCCACATCAAGGAAGCTGCAAAGGATCCTGCATCGTCGGACCCACCGGGGTCCAGGATTACAATTACAACTGCCCAGGAGGAGGACAGCTCCACTTCATCTGAAGAAGGTGGCCGTTGGGACACCCCTACCCTGAATTTGGTATCTCCCCTCGAGCAGCCAAAAAATGGACAGGGTCTGCGGTAGATGGAGCGACACCACAGACCACTGCAGATGCTTCTGCACGTCCCAAGGCTCCACTAATGATCTTTTGGGACAACTAAGAGAGGGGCACATATTTACCAAATTGGACTTGGTTGAAGCCTACTACCGTATTAGGATTCGTGAAGGGGATGAGCCACTGATAGCCTTTTCAAGTTGCTTTGGTATGTTTGAGTTTCTTGTGATGCCCTTCGGCTTAAAAGGGGCTCCGGGGGTCTTCATGCAAATGATTAATGAGGTTCTACATGACTTGCTGTTTAAAGGAGTGATAGTTTATCTAGACAACATCCTTATCTACTCCAAAACCCAGGAGGAACACGTTGCCTTGGTCAGGGAAGTGTTGCAACGCCTTAGAGACAATCAACTCTATGCCAAAGTGACCAAATGTGAGTTTAATCAGAGACAACTAACTTTCCTTGGCTATATTATCTCGCATCATGGATTAACCATGGACCTGGAAAAAATACGGGCAGTGGTTGACTGGGAACCACCCACAACCCACAAACAGGTCCAAAGATTTCTCGGATTCGCCAATTTCTACCGGGGTTTTCTCCCCAACTTTGCGCAAATTGCTTTGCCCATCACTGACCTCCTCAAAACAAAGGGAAAGGAGATTGCGGCTACCTCGCCCACTGCCCAAGTTAACTGGACCCTCCAATGCCAAACTGCTTTTGACACACTTAAACGGCTTTTCACCTCAGAACCTGTCCTACGACACCCCGATTACGAACAGTTGTTTATACTCCAAGTAGACGCTTCAGATGTAGCTATGGGGGGTGCCTTGTTGCAGCGGGGGGAAAACAGACAGCTGCAACCTTGCGCCTACTTTTCCAAGAAATTCACCCAATCACAACTTAATTGGCCCATTTGGGAAAAGGAAGCCGCTGCAGTTAATCATGCTCTGACTATATGGAGGCAATTTCTAGAGGGGTCTTAAATCCCATTTGAGATCTGGAGTGATCACAAAAATTTAGAAGCTTTGACAGGGACTCGTAAACTCTCAACAAAGCAATTGAGATGGGCGGACTTCTTTTCCCAGTTCCGCTTTGTACTAAAATATGTTCCTGGGAAACAAAACCTGCTGGTGGATGCCCTGTCCCGGCTCCCCCAATATCCAAGTAAGGTGGATCGTCCACAGAGTCCTTCTTTACTCCCACCCAAATGGGGCTGGTGCCAACTCTAGCAGTGCAAACTCGATCTCAGACCCAAACCCAATGGCAGGCGACCTTGGACGGGGGGGGCAGCACCCACTCGAACTGCCCGCTTCGCTCCCTTCGCCTGCACAGACCCTTCCGCCTTTGGGCAGAGGGGGCAGCAGCCAGTCGACCCGCCCATCCCGCTCCCTTCGCCTGCACAGACTACTCTGCCTGTGCAACCAGCAGGTGAAGTGCACAAAGAACAGGAATTGACGAAACTATCAGAGTCTTTCAAGGAGACCCTTCTTCTAAGCTACCAAACAGAACCCTCCTCTCCAGGCCGCCCGACTACTTTAGTTAAACACGGAGACGTCTGGAACAAAGATTCTAAATTGTATATACCGGAAAGCTTGCGGGGGGAGGTCTTAGGTATGGTCCATGGAGCCAAAACTGCAGGACATTTCGGTTTTCTTAAAATGTTGCATTTGTTACGTCGACAATTCTGGTGGGCGGGCATGCGGTCAGACATAGACTCTTTTGTACGCGGTTGGCCACTGTGTGCTACTGCTAAGCGGCCCCAAGGTAAACTGCCTGGATTACTACAACCCTTGGAAACCCCCACTAGACCTTGGGAAGTAATTGCAATGGATTTCATGACTGATCTTCCCTCCAGTGGGGGGAAAACTGTACTCTGGGCAATCACTGATTTGTTTTCCAAACAAGTTCATCTCGTACCTTACGCAGGTATCCCCTCCGCCCCAAAGTTGGCCCGCCTCTTTGTGTCACATGTTTTCAAATATCATTCCTTCCCGCGCAAGGTCGTGAGCAACCGCGGGAGTACCTATGTGTCTAAGTTTTGGAGATCTTTTCTAAAATTGGCGGGGGTGAAACAGGGACTGTCAAGTGCATTTCATCCCCAAACAGATGGCTAAACTGAACGAGTTAATGCTGTGTTAGAATGTTACTTACGATGTTATGTTAATTACCATCAGGATGATT
This sequence comes from Euleptes europaea, assembly GCF_029931775.1. Lineage (NCBI taxonomy): Eukaryota > Metazoa > Chordata > Lepidosauria > Squamata > Sphaerodactylidae > Euleptes > Euleptes europaea. The sequence continues at coordinate 11,736,352 of NC_079317.1, forward strand.
GGGTGGACCTGTTGCCCTTTGCTGAATATGCTGAATATGCGTACAATAATGCTGTCCATCAATCCACAGGATTCAGCCCCTTTCAAGCTGTGTATGGGAAGGATTTCAGCCCTATTGGCCACGTAGATGTTTCTGGAGAGGAGGGGGGCGCCGATGTGGCTGAGTGGGTGCACACGATTCAAGTGACTTGGCCCTGGCTCATTAAAAATGTGCCAAACGTAAATACAAAGCCCAGGCTGACAAACACCGGTCCCCAGAGTGGGAGTGCAAAAATCTGCGATTCACCCGTCCGTGTGGGAAGCTCAGTGCCAAATACGTGGGACTGTTCCCCAATGCTAGAATTATCAATGCAGTAACAGTGGAGCTCTCCCTCCCCAAATCTCTACGGAGAATTCACCCTGCGTTTCACATCAGTCTTCTGAAGCAGTATGTCCCCTCCCCACGATGGCACCCCGAGCCACCCCCCGAGGTGCCCGAGATGGTGTGTGTGGGGGGGAAAGAACATTTCCAGGTGTCCCACATCCTGGATTCACGCATTCACCATGGTGCCTTACAATACCTGGTGCGCTGGAAGCATTTCACCTCCGCCCAGGATGAATGGGTACATGCCCGCCATGTCTCCGCCTCCGTCTAGTTCGGGAATTCCATACTGCTTACCCTCACAGACCCTCTGCGGGGTAGTGAAGGGGGGTCTTTGGGGGGGCAGAATGTCAGGCATGGGCCCATGAATGGTATGTGGTGGTTTTGCCAGGTGCTGGCCAAGGTCGCTGTGCTATGCCGCTCTTAGGATGTTTAGACTGTATTCCGTGGGAAACTACCTCCAGCTCCAAACTGCTCTGGGGAGGGGGGTTGCCATGGTACTCTGAGCTAGCCTGCTTTCTATATATGCCATGGGTTGTACAATTGACCCTTACTAGTATCCTCTTGATTCTCAGCTTCTGCTACCTGTAGTGTTTTCCTAATAAATCAGCTTATGTTGGACTGTCTATTGAGTCTGTTTATGGGTTTACCACGGGACTAGAGCTCACACGGTATTTGTTTCAGCCCAAATGGCAGCTGTGTGTATCTAGAAAATTGCAGCTGTATCATGCGGTTGGATGCCCCCAAAGGTGGCATCCTTGAATAGGCTATGTACATCTTTGCAAGTTCACATAGCGCACAAGCTCATTCATCAGAAACCCAAGATTGCCTGCAGCTCCATCCTGAATCTACCATCAGTGGACAACCACATTTGTTCTGTAATGTGTGGAACGGTTCTAGAATGCAAGTCTTAGGATCTGTATTGGTGATTTTGAATGTGTTTGGGCTGTCACGTTTATGAAGGTTGGAAGACAGAAGGTCTTGGTGATATGCATCCATGACTGGGGAGGACACGGACTGTGCTCCCCAGTGTTGCTCAGTACAGGGATCTTCTATTTATTTATTTGTTTGTTTGATATATACCCTGCACCCTTCCCCCACAGGGGACTCAAGGCGGCTTAACATTTAAAATGCAATAAATACAAATAAATACAATAAGTATAAAACAATAAAACCAATTAACAATCAACTTAACAAGCCGATCTGAAGGATTAAAACAACTGGCCAGCTCCTCGGCTCATAACGCTAACCAGCGTGAAACAAACCAGCCTTGCGTGCCCTATACAATACTGGAAGTTCCCGCAGGGCACGGACTTCCTCGGGGAGCTGGTTCCAGAGAGAGAGGGCTGCCACTGGAAATGCCCTGGTGGTCGATACGCAGGCAAATTGTGGGCCAGACACCTGTAGGAGGCACCATGATGATGATCTAAGGAGGATGGTGATGATCTAAGGAGAATGATCTAAAGCAGATGATGAGAGGGCGGGCATCTTGACCATCTTCTGGGCATGGAGTAGGGGTCACTGGGGGTGTGGGGGAGAGGTAGTTGTGAATTTCCTGCATTGTGCAGGGGGTTGGACTAGATGACCCTGGTGGTCCCTTCCAACTCTATGATTCTTTGATTCTGTGAGGTTAGGGGTGGCTTACTGGGAGAGGCGGTCATGCAGGTAAGATGGTCCCAGACCATTTAGGGCTTTCCACGTAAACTACGAGTTGAATGTTGAAACAGATTTTGTGATTTCAATGAGACTGGTTCAGGGGGAATATATTGTTATGGTATTAGTGATGCTATGTTTAGTAATTGTTTCTACTGTGTTTTAACCTTAAGTATACGTTGGGTGTTGTAAATTGATTATGTGTTGTTGTATTATGTATTATTGTTATGGTTAAGCTCAAGACCTTTGGTCAAAGGAGCTAGTAAATAAATGGAAAATTTAGGGCTTTCTAGGTCAAAACCAGCACTTTGAATTGGCACCGGAAGCTGACCGCAAGCCAGTGCAGGTACTGAAGTATTGATGTTGATGTTATATGTGCAGATCAGGGAGACCCAGTCAGCCATCTAGCAGCCGCATTCTGGACCGCTTCCTTTGCCCTGTATACTGTCTCTGTACACAACCTGATACGCTTGGCCAGAGTTGTGCAGCAGAGTTGTGGCCCCCGTCACTCCGTTGCTTTGCTTTTTCGAGTGCCTTGACTCTATCGAGATGGAACGGCGGTGCAGTCAGTCTGGGCCCACGGGGGTCGGCCGGAACTTCTCTGATGGTTCCGAAATAATGACAGGTGTTGAAGGTGTTTCAGCTTGTCCTCTTGAAGTGTGAAAGGGCTGCAGCTCGGGTTAGGCTGCGACTTCTATTTTTGTCTCCCGGGAATGGTATTCCTTGTCACCATGGAAGCTGGAGGCAACACTATATATTTCTAGACACTATAGGTTGTATGGTTTATGCCCTGCCTTTTCGTATTCCTGTTGATCTGTGGCTCCTCTAGAGAACTTTTAAAAAATGACAGTTACAAAAGATGCTATTTCTCCTTTCCTGTGTAATCTGGGCTACATCAGGTGCCTATCTGGTGGAGGTGAACTTCAGCGTTGTGAATCAGTAGGTGTTTCAATACTATCGGTCGTGCTAGTAACAAGGCAACAGGAGGTGCCTTATATGGATTCCTTGATCAGTAGTGGTGCCTGATTCGATGCTTGTGCTCAGCCCATGGGAAGGGGCCATAGCTGGGGTTCCCATTTGCCAACATATGTTGGGAGACCTCCAGCTGACTGCAGCCCTTGCCCGCTGATGCTCAGCTGATCGGCAGGCAGAAACTGGGGCCAAAGAGGGAGGTGCATTCATCCTGGAGAGAAAAATTAAAAAGAAAAACAAGGCCTTATCTACTTACAGGAAGTTCTGACTATAGAGTTAGGCTTACCAGATCCCTCTTCACCACCAGAGGGAGGTTTTGGGGGCAGAGCCTGAGGAGGATGGGGTTTGGGGAGGGGAGGGACTTCAATGCCATAGAGTCCAATTGTCAAAGCAGCCATTTTCTCCAGGTGAACTGATTTCTATTGGCTGGAGATCAGTTGTAATAGCAGGAGATCTCCAGCTAGTACCTGGAGGTTGGCAACCCTATATACAGTTCCTGAAGATTCCTAGAGCTACTGGGAAAAGGTGAGGGTAACTCTAGCAAGATTAGCATAGAGTTTCTGGTGATTGCTAGAGCTACCCTTGCCACTTCCGAGTAGCTCTAGAAATAGGGTGCCAGGTCCCTCTTTGTCACCGGCGGGAGGTTTTTGGGGCAGAGCCTGAGGAAAGTGGGGTTTGGGGAGGGGCGGGACTTCAATGCCATATCCAATTGCCAAAGTGCCCATTTTCTCCAGCTGAACTGATCTCTGTCGGCTGGAGATCAGTTGTAATAGCAGATCTCCAGCTAGTACCTGGAGGTTGGCAACCATATATAGAAAGCATCAGAACTCTAAGGTCAGAACTTCTGATCAGCAGCCGAGGCCTTATTTTTCTTTTTTTAATTTTCCATTGTGTAGCTGTACATGTAAAAATGGTGGAAAACTCCGCTAGAGAGATTTTCTGTATTTCTTTTTCTGTTGATTTTAAATGTAATTGGTTTTGAATATTAAATAGCTAAAATTAATCTGTGTGGTTATATTATGTACATTTCCCCACTCACTTGGAAAAGTAGAAGGATGGTTTATCATCAGTGTTGATGAGATCAGTATAGCCTGGGCCATTCAGGTCATGGCAAAACGGTAGTGAAAACTGCAGCAAAGACTTCTGGCAACACCCCCCCCCCCAGCTTTCAAGGCAAGAGAGAAACCAACAATCAACCCTAGTTAGGGTTGTCAGCTCCAGGTTGGGAAATCCCTGGAGATTTGGGGGGGATGGAGCCTGAGGAGGGCGGGGTTTGGAGAGGGGAGGGACCTCAGTGCCATAGAGACCTATTGGAAAAAGCTGCCATTTTCTCCAGGGGAACTGATCTCTGTGGCCTGGAGATCAGTTGTAATCGGGGGAGATCTCCCACCACCACCTGGAGGTTGGCAACCATAACCCTAGTGCAGATGTCCCATGCCTTGCCAGGTGAAACCGGCTTGCGGATGATTCTCACCTTGTGTTTTTGCAGATTTTCCCAATCCCCGAGTCCTACTTTCTTTTTGCCAGCATTCTCACATTTTCACAGGCACAGGGACGTTTGCAGCATTGCGGCAACCCCTAAATAAATGCAGGGGAAACATTTCTGTGTTATTGAGGACACCTCAGGCTAGAAGCGCTGCATTTTTAATCAGGCCCTCCCAGGCACTGAATGTATGAACCCCAGACGGATTTCTACTTCATTGCTGAGATCTTTGCAGTGTCTTGAAGGTTTGCTTCCATTCACTGGGCCAGCTTCTGCTTGAATCTACAGCACAAGACCCAGTTTAGGATGTGAACAGGGGGCAGGGACTGTGTGGATTTCTCCAATTGTGATGGCAGGAAAGGAAAAAAAGGAGCTGTTACCTAGGGTTACCATAGGGTTGCCAGCCTCCAGCTGGCACCTGGAGATGTCCCATGATTACAATTGATCTCCAGATTAACAAGGTCAGTTCCCCTGGAGGAAATGGCTGCTTTGGAGGGTGGACACTATGGCATTGTGGAGAGCCAGCGTGGTGTAGTGGTTAAGAGCAGTGGTTTGGAGCAGTGGACTCTGATCTGGAGAACCGGGTTTGAGTCCCCCACTCCTCCACATGAAGTCAGTTGGGTGAGCTTGAGCTAGTCACACTCTCTCAGCCCCACCTACCTCACAGGGTGTCTGTTGTGGAGAGGGGAAGGGAAGGAAATAGTAAGCCGGTTTGATTCTTCCTTAGGTGGTGGAGAAAGTCAGCATATAAAAACCAACTCTTCTTCTGCTTCTTCTGCTTCTTCTTCTGATAGGGTTGCTAGGTCCCTCTTCACCACTGGTGGGTGGTTTTTGGGGTGGAGCCTGTGGAGGGTGGGTTTTGGGGGAGGGAGGGACTTCAATGCCATAGAGTCCAATTGCCAAAGCGGCCATCTTCTCCAGGGAAACTGACTTCTATCGCCTGGAGATCAGTTGTAATAGCAGGTGATCTCCAGCCACCACCTGGAGGTTGGCAACCCAAGGTCATATCTGTTTTGGCCCTCACTGGATGACTCTTTGCTAGTCACAGTCAGCTTCGCCTACCTTGCAGGGTTGTCATAAGGATACATTGTGTGTTTTTTGGGGGAAGTTTACAGTGCCCTGACCTCTTTGAAGGAAAAGTGGGGTAAAAATGCAATCATTCCAATCAGAGTCAGTAGGGTTGCCAGGTCCCTCTTCACCACCGGCGGGAGGTTTTTTGGGGGAAGCTTGAGAAGTGCAGAGTTTGGGGAGGGAAGAACGTCAGTGCCATAGAGTCCAATTGCCAAAGCGGCTATTTTCTCCAGGGGAACTGATCTCTATCGGCTGGAGATCAGTTGTAATAGCAGGAGATCTCCAGCTAGTACCTGGAGGTTGGTAGCAGGAGATCTCCAGCTAGTACCTAGAGGTTGGCAACCCTACGAATCAGCTACCAGAGAGCGTGGGTTTCCAGTAAACTGGGGCATATGGCATTTCTGAAAAACAGACGTCGGTGCTCACAGTCTCCATCTGAAGAATATTTCTCATCTATAATTGCCAGTCTGGTAATTTCCATATATCCTCATTAAAAACCCCTCTTATGATTATGTGGGTGGCTGACTATTTGCAGTGGTTTAAAAGACGGCCTGATAGGCTTCAAGCACGAGACGTTAAATTTGCCAAGGAGAAAACAGCGCAAGCAATTTGCAGAACACGGGAGACTGCAGAATCTTCTGCTCAGGACAACGGTTGCGTGTCTGAAAGGTCTCCTCTGCCTGTACCTTTTTTGTTGCCCGATAAAAATCCAGAGAGCGGACCTTGGCGTGAAGTGTGGCTTCAGAAATGGGTCAGGAGTTCTCACCTTTCTGGGTAAGGGAGACTTTTGTAACGAGCAGTGAGCAAACAGTGCTGAAACCAGACCTCAGGCAAGGTGCGGTTGTTTGTGGTTACATTCAGGGAGCATTTTCACACTTTCTCACTCCTTGGTTCACACTCCTTGGCATGGGATTGAGAAGAGCATAAGAACATAAGAGAAGCCCTGGTGGATCAGACCAAGTCCATCAAGTCCAGCAGTCTGTTCACACAGCGGCCAACCTGGTGCCTCTAGGAAGCCCACAAACAAGACCACTGCAGCAGTATTGTCCTGCCTGTGTTCCACAGCACCTAAGATAATAGGCATGTTCCTCTGATCCTGGAGAGAATAGGTATGTGTCATGACTAGTATCCCTTTTGACTAGTAGCCATGAATACCCCTCTCCTCCATGAGTATGTCCACTACCCTCTTCAAGCCTTCCCAGTTGGCAGCCATCACCACATCCTGGGGCAGGGAGTTCCACAATTGAACTCTGCGTTATGTGAAGAAATACTTTTTATCAGTTTTGAATCTCTCACCCTCCAGCTTCAGCAGATGACCCCGCGTTGTAGTATTATGAGAGAAGAAGAAAAGCTTCTCCCTGTCCACTCTCTCTAAATCATACATCATTTTATAGACCTCTGTCATGTCTCCTCTTAACTGCCTTCTTTCCAAGCTAAAAAGCCCTAAGCATTTTAACCGCTCCTCATAGGGCAGTTGCTCTAGTCCCCTGATCACTTTGGTTGCTGCACCTTCTCAAGCTCTGCAATATCCTTTTTTAGGTGTGTTGACCAGAACTGTACACTGATGATACTGGCCAGCTTATTTCTAGTGTGTTTTCTCTGTGGATCGTTTTTGATCCCGCCAAGGGGATGGGGTACACGATTCTCCTCTCCGCCATGCTATCCTCACAACAACCCTGTGAGGTAGATTAGGCCAAGAGAGGGTGACTGGCCCTAAATCACCCTGTGAACTTAATGGGACGAGAGTGGGGATCTGAAATTGGGTCTCCGAGGTCCCAGCCTGAGAGACTAACCACTCTGCCACACTGTCCCTCAATATGGGTCTTTTATGCACGGCTGTTTCCCTCGTGGTCAACCCTCCAATGACTTCAGGTCTTTGTTAAATAAATAAATTCCAACCTTTATTGGCATAGAATCAAGTCTTTGTTTTGATTATGCATGCCATTTCTGACTGTCAGAGGTTGCCTCGCTCTCCCCCTGTGTTTCCCTGCGTTTTGCCCGTGTTTTCAAATTTGAGATAAAACAGGTTTTTGAAAATGCAGGCAAAATGCGAGGAGACGCAGGGGGAGATCAAGGCGACCTCTGATGGTCAGAAACGGCATGCACAATCAATATAAAGACCATAAATAGAAACATGCATGTTCATTGTGTCAGCTCGGTCTGGGGCAAGAGGCAAAAATTAGATCCCAGGATGACAGCCTGTTATCCAAATGTTTACCCCCCCCCCAAAAAAAAAACCATCAGGGAAAACCCCCAACTTTAGCCAATTTTGACCCAACAGAAGCAAAACTTAAACATTTCAGAGTATAGTTTTTTTTTTTTTTAAAGAGCCATCCTTTGAAAATAAGGACATTTGGCCATTCTGGTCAGAGCTATGGGGTCACCTACAGGGGCCTGCCCCATAGAGTTGCCAACATCCAGGTATTAGCTTGAGATCTCCTGCTATTACAAGTGATCTCCAGCCGATAGAGATAAGTTCACCTGAAGAAAATGGCCGCTTTGGCAATTGGACTCTATGGCACTGAAGCCTCTCCCCTCCCCAAACCCTGCCCTCCTCAGGCTCCACCCCCAAAATCTTCAGGTATTTCCCAACCCGGAGCTGACAACCCTATTGCCCCATCAGCCATTCATTTAGGGTTGCCAACTTCTCCCCCTCAACCCAAAACTTCTAGCTTAGGGCCTGCTCCCTCCTTCCTGTGGCACGTAGAGTTGCCAACCTCCAGGTGGTGGCTGGAGATCTCCTGCTATTACAGCTGATCACTAGGTGACAGAGATCAGTTCCCCTGGAGAAAATGGTGGCTTTGGAAGGTGGACTTTAATGCATTATACCCTCTCCACCTATTTTGAAGTGTAAGGATGTGTCACTGGCCACCAAGACTAGATTAATTCATGCCATCGTATTCCCTATTACTATGTATGGGTGTGAAAGCTGGACAGTGAAGAAAGCTGATAAGAAGAAAATAGATTCCTTTGAAATATAGTGTTGGAGGAGAGTGTTACGGATACCGTGTACTGCCCAAAAAACAAATCAGTGGGTTCTAGATCAAATCAAGCCTGAACTGACCCTAGAAGCTAAAATGACTAAACTGAGGCCACATTTTTGGCCACATTATGAGAAGACAAGAGTCACTGGAAAAGACAGTCATGCTAGGAAAAGTTGAGGGCCGCAGGAAAAGAGGAAGACCCAACAAGAGATGGATTGACTCAATAAAGGAAGCCACAGCCCTCAATTTGCAAGATCTGAGCAAGGCTGTCAAAGATAGGACATTTTGGAGGACTTTCATTTATAGGGTCGCCATGAGTCGGAAGCGACTTGACGGCACTTAACACACACACACACACACACACACACACACACACACACACACACACCTATTTCCCAACCTGGAGCTGGCAATCCTAGCATCACGCCATGTAAGGCACTCTGTGTCCTGACATCATACTCAGATACATTTCCCTACCTCCGCCGACCAATGATGACACCCACACGCCTAATAATGTCTGAACATAGAAGAAGCTGAGCTAGACATTACAAGGGGCCTTGGATCTGGGTCTGCCATTTTTACAGCCCTCCTGAGTTCTTTCTGTCTCTTAGTTCCGTTTAGAGTGCCACACGTCTGTGTGAGTCGCGGCAATTAGACTGTAAAATTAATTAGAAATGGTGCGCAACGCCCCTGTGCAAATCTAGGCAAGTGTTGCTTATTGGATTTTGTAGAAAGCCTTGGGCAAAGAAAGAGCTGAGCCAGCAGGTTTCCAGCGATGGTATGCTCCTCGAGCGGATAGCAGGCTTGGCCTTGGAAATATCTGTGGGTGAATTAAATTTTTCAGCTGCTTCCAAAATGCGAAAGAATGACGAGCAAGGATTCTCAGATGTGGTGGTGTGGATTTTGGAGAGGGGAGGGACTTCAGTGCCATAGAATCCAACTGCCAAAGTGGCCGCTTTCTCCAGGGGCTCTGTTGCCTGGAGATCAATTCTAATAGCGGGCGATCTCCAGCTACCACCTGGAGGTTGGCAACCCTACCCCTTTAGCCAGATACAAATGGAGCTTTGACTCTCGAAAGCTTATACCCTGAAAATTGTGTGGGTCTCTTAAGGTGCGCAGAGTGGTAAACTGCTGGACTGCAGTCAAAACCTCTGCTCTCGACCAGAGTTCGATCCCAATGGAAGTTGGTTTCAGGTAGCTGGCTCGAGGTTAACTCAGCCTTCCATCCTTCCGAGGTCGCTCAAATGAGTACCCAGCTTGTTGGGGGTCAAGTGTAGACGACTGGGGAAGGCATTGGTGAACCACCCCGTAAACATAGTCTGCCTGGTAAATGCCGGGATGTAACGTCACCCTTGGGTCAGTAATGACCTTGTGCTTGCACAGGGGACTACCGGTACCTTTTAAAGGTGCTACTGGATTCAAATCTAGCTGTTTAACTGTAGAGCGACATGGCTACCTCTTTTAAGAAAAGAAGAGATGATGTCTACACTTCGGAAGAAACGATAAAACAAACGGGGGCGTGTAAGTCTTTTTTGCAGGCATGGTTGGCTGTTCTAAGCCAGATACTACAACTGAGACTGCCAGTTTAAGCTGTAGTCAATGGGATCTTGGCCAGTTTAATGATCTGAATATTGTCCATATGATTGATGGTTGTTCTGTGTGTCTTAATTTTGAAATTGCTGTTCTGGTGTAGTGGTGCTATAGTGGTTAAGAGCATTGGTTTGGAGCGGTGGAGTCTGATCTGGAGAACCAGGTTTGATTCCCCACTCTTCCACACGAGCAGCAGAGTCTAATCTGGTGAACCGGGCTGGTTTCCCCACTCCTCCACATGAAGCCAGCTGGGTGACCTTGGGTTAGTCACACGCTCTCAGCCCCACCTACCTCACAGGGTGTCTGTTGTGGGGAGGGAAAGGGAAGGTGATTGTAAGCTGGTTTGATTCTGCTTTAAGTGGTAGAGAAAGTCAGTACTTCTCTTCTCTTCTCTTCTCCTTCTTCTTCTTCTTCTCTTATGTGCACTCATAGTTGCCAACCTCCAGGTGGTACCTGGAGATCTCCCACTATTACAATTGATCTCCAGGAGACGAAGATCAGTTCCCCTGGAGAAAATGGCTGTTTTGGAAGGTAGACTCTATGGCATTATACCCTGCTGAGGTCCCTCCCCTCCCCAAACCCCATGTTCTCCAGGCTTCACCCCCAAAATCTCCAGGAATTTCCCATCCCAGAGTTGGCAAACCTATATGTGCTGCTTTGGGTCTCATAGGGAGAAAGGTGGAATAAACGTTTTTAAATAAACAAATAACTGGGTTAATAAACCAATGTTTAAATTGCTTCATAAGACAGCCAATGTTTTATTAATAAGTTGGCTTAGCAACTGGCACTTGGAGGTATACTGCTACTGAACATGGAGGCTCCAGTAAACCACCAGCATCTGTGGCTGTAGCGTATTGTTCTAGCGTGGAACAAAAAGAAAGCAAAGATTGCTCTTCCTTCTGGTAGCTTTTCTTAATTAAATTGTATTGCCTTTAATTTCTCAAAAAGACATCAAATTGAGGTTTCAGTAATGTGTTCATTTATTTAAATTTAGGAAATTAGCCATTTGGAAGGCAGATGATTCATCAACTGGAAATTCTTTATTGGCTGACAACCAGCCCAGACTGTAACACATAACTTGTGGCATGAAAAGCATCCTCAGGAGAAAAAAATTGTGCAGAACCATACTCAACTCTAGACCTAGAGGATGCTCTTACAGTCCTTGAGGTCAGTGGCTTGAACTAGATGCAGAAGCTTGAAGTACAACCAGTAAAATGTATTTATCAGTCTATTAAATTTTTATCCCACGTTTTCTCTAAGGCCGTGGTTCTCAACCAGTGGCCTGCGTACCACAGGTGGGATGTAGAAGTAGTCTAGGTGATACTTCACATGTACACATGAAGCTGCCTTATACTGAATCAGATTATTGGTCCATCAAAGTCAGTCTTGTCTACTCAGACCGGCAGTGGCTCTCCAGGGTCTCAGGCAGGGGTCTTTCGCATCACCTACTTGCCTAGTCCCTTTAATTGGAGATGCCGGGGATTGAACCTGGGACCTTCTGCATGCCAAGCAGAGGCTCTACCACTGAGCCACAGCCAAAGGTGGGATGCAGGGTTTTCATAACAATTACTACGAATTGCTCGCCATCTTGATCTGCAAGGGTGACATGCTGTCACCAGTCGACCCTACCTACCATGGATGATCTGTGACTTTTAGCATGCTAGCAGCAACCTTGGACACTTGGTATTTCTCTTATTCCCCAGTTCCCCCGGACCACCAGCAAGGGTATTTGATGTGCTGCTTCCCGCTGACCCTACCTGCCAGGGATTATCTATTTTGGTTCTGTAATTTTATGCCCTTAAAGGTTACACATGGAAGTGCCATCGAGTCAAACCTGACCTATGGTGACCCCAGCAACAGGCTTTCAAGTGAGAAGCAGAGGCAGTTTGCCATTGGCTTCCTCTGCAGTCTTCCTCAGTGGTCTCCCTTTTGAGTACCAACCTGCTTAGTTTCCCAGATGAGATCAGGGGAGGGGAAGGGAAGGTGATTGTAAGCCAGTTTGATTCTTTCTTAAGTGGTCGAGAAAGTCAGCATTTAAAAACCAACTCTTCTTCTTCTCCTTCTCCTCCTCCTCCTCCTCCTGAATATTTAAAGTGCATTTGGAAGTACATGGGGAAGTGAGACTTGGGGTGGGGGGGCATCACTTTATCATCTTACTCAAAAAGCTTAAAGGGAATAAACGTTGTGATCTTCTGTCTAGTTTTGCTGCAACAGACATTCTTCTTCTTCTTCTTCTTCTTCTATGAGGCGGGCTACATTGAGAATGTGACTGTTCTAACATCACCAATCTTCACGACAATGTGGGGATTGGAACCCAGTTCCCCACCTGATTGTAGTCAGACATTTGAACCACTGCACTACATTGTGCCTAGTGCTCTGCTGGGCAGGTGAAAGCAAAAAGCTCAGATGCTCTTGGAAAGCCCACATAAGGGGCATGAAGGCAACAGTCTTCCCCGATTTGCCCCCCCCCCCAAAATGTTATTTGGAGCTGTCCCGTCTCTTGTCATGGAGGTTTCCTGTCTCTTGTCTTGCCTTTATGATCAATAGATGGGGCCAAGGCAATGAGATCCAAGGCTTTGGGAAGGGCTGTGGCTCAGTGGGAGAATATTAGCGTTGTGTGCAGAAGGTCCCAGGTTCAATCCCTGGCATTTTCAGTTGAAAGGACCTTCATGGACCAATGATCTGATTCAGTATAAGGCAGCTTCATGTGTTCATGTGAGGTTCTCCTCACGAGCGAATGCAGTTGACGATAATGGAACGTTCGCCTTCTGAATGTGTTCTCTGGAAAGTTTGAGGCATTTATGTGCCTGTGTACTACAGCCAGAATAGGTCTGCTTGACCACTCAGAGATTTAATGTCAAGAGGCATGAATGGAGCAGAACTGTGAAGAACGACAATGCTACCCGCATGCACGAACCAAATATTAACAAAGCGTCCAAAACTCAGCATAAATACGACAAGGATTTACTAAGCAGGGACAAGAATCAGAATATAGAGACTATCCTAAGTAATGGTTGGATTGGTTAGATGGTATGGAAATGGTCAAACCTTTTGAAAGCCATGTCATCCAGTAATCACCAAATCCTGTGGCAGTGAGTCCAACATGTTAATTATGCACAGTGTGAAGGAATACCTCCCTTTGCCTGTCCTGACTCTCCTGCCCCTCAACTTCAGTGAGCAACATGTAGCTAGTACATACCTATCAAACATATGATTATGGAGTGTCTTATATTTAATGAGCTGAGGGCCAGTTTAATTACTCCTTTATTTAAAAATGTGGAAATGTCCAACGAGGCATCTGCCAGTACGAGGGCGCAGGTGACGTGGCTACTATTGGATACAAATTATTCTGTTACTCTGTCTGTAGCAAAATTTATAGGGGCAATAATTAAATATCAAAAGAATAAGTAAGGCTTTTTTATTCCTTTATTTTCTGTATGAGCACTACTAAGAACATAAAAACATAAGAAAGGCCCTGCTGGATCGGAACAAGGCCCATCAAATCCAGCAGTCTGTTCACACAGTGGCCAGCCAGGTGCCTCCAGGAAGCCCACAAACAAGACGACTGCAGCAGCACCATCCTGCTTGTGTTCCACAGCACCTAATATAATAGGCATGCTCCTCTGTTATTAGAGAGAATAGGTATGCAGCATGACTAGTATCCATTTTAACTAATAGTCATGAATACCCCTCTCCTCTATGAACATGTCCACTCCCCTCTTAAAGCCTTCCAAGTTGGCAGCCATCACCACATCCTGGGGCAGGGAGTTCCACAATTTAACTATGCATTGTGTGAAAAAATACTTCCTTTTATCTGTTTCGAATCTGTCACCCTCCAGATAGATAGATAGATAGATAGATAGATAGATAGATAGATAGATAGATAGATAGAGAGAGAGAGAGAGAGAGAGAGAGAGAGAGAGAGAGAGAGAGAGAGAGATATGGATGTAGCTAGAATATTTGAGGACTGGAATCAAAGACTTAGAGTAATATTCCTTCCAACACTATGGCAAATTACTACTCAAGCAGAAGTTACTGTGCAACTTTCAAATTTGTCTTCCTCGACCCCTTCCATCGATGCCTCGTGCAGCTTTTAGCAGGGTTGAACATGTAACCATCTTTGCGGACACTTGACTACTTCTGAGAACCCGACACCACTCCTCAGTTTGGCCCCCGATTGGCACCTCTCCAGGGGAGAACCAGAACTGGAACAAGAGTGGATTTGCAAGTCTTGGCTGAAATGCAATGACAGGAGGAAGCGTGTACGCTGGGAGATAAGGCCTGTTTCGGACAGCGGGTGGCCCAATGCCAGGGGTATCGAGTCACACACTTAAACAAGCACAACATTTGACGAAGAGAAGTGAGAGGCTGAACGCTCTTGCCCAGGCAGAGAGTTACCAAAGCCAGGGGGACTGGAGGGACTTGGTAGGGGAACTTCACAGGCACTCGTTTAGGGGCGTTTCTGTATTTCACATCTGTGGGGTTTTGAACTGAAAATCCACGTTCCCGTTTTGCTTCTCCCTCGTGCAAATTAAACCCATGACTCACTGTTTTTGCACCCTTTTAAAAATTTCCTTGCACCGATTCTTTTCTTGTAAAAATGTATGCATTTCAATGTTGTCGGTAAACCAGCATTATCTATAATAATCATATCGTATCATTTATTTAATGCTCATAGTACCAATCAGTCGTGAGCATCGGAAAAAGGTACATTAGGAAATAACATAATTATTAAATATACCGACTCAAGTATAAAAATTAATAACTTCCATATCTAAAATAATATGTTATTCGTATAAATAATGTACATTGTACATATAAATACCATATGAATTGCGTGTTGTAACCATACAAAGTGTATATGCAATACAGGTATTTCTCAGCCCAGAGCTGGTAACCCTACTCACTGCTTTCTCTGCCAAGTGTGTGTAAGGGGGTGGTACAGCTTGGGAAGGAAGGTAGGCACTGCTGTCTCTTGAGGCATGCCCACACAGTTTCCTCCCTTTTTTTTCACTCCACAGCCGCAGTGCCATCCCCTACATCCCCTAGGGGCACATACCCTCCCAATCATCACTGCTAGCCTGCCCTCTCTCACCACCCACTTTCTTTTCTCTGGCTGCCCACATTTCATTACCTCTCGCAACTACTGTCCCTAAAAGTTCAAGCTTGAATGTCCTTGGTGTTACCTGCCCAAGCTCAGACTATCCTCCTTCATTGGGGGTGGGGGTGGATTTTGTCCTCCCATTAAATTCTTTTTTAAATTATAATTTTTTTAATGATTTTTTGTGCATACCTGGGGGCTCTCCCAGGACTCTAGAAAACGTCTGTTCTCTGCACCTGTCCCCGTTCTCTGGGTTTTTCGATCCGCACTGGAGCCAGGTTCAGAATTAGATATAATTATATTAAATGAAATTAAGCAGGAAACATTCACTCGTCCCTATGTTAATTGCCCAACTGGGATAATATTCGGCTGGATTTTGCAGCTGAGTCAATTTTGCAGTCGGACAACCCTGCACAACCATGTTCTGAAAAGCTAGGGAACGCAGGGAACGTAATTCCCATCTATGGATGCTGCTGGGAGCATGTCTGACAGCATCCCAAGCCAAAAACCTTTCCACAGCGGATGGAGGAATTCCTTGCTGTTGCCCTATAAATTGGGGAGATGGAGACCCAGCGCAAGCTTCCAGGAACCACTGTGAGCCTAGGGATCCAACCTGCTCCAGTCCCAATCCACAGATGGGATTCTACTTTTTTCCCATGTCTGCCAGACATCCCTCAGAATCACCTACTTTCCCCCAAATTATTCCCCAAACACATCTGTATGAAGAAGAGGAAGAAGAGTTGGTTGTTATAGGCTGAGTTTCTCTACCATTTAAGGCAGAATCAAACCAGTTTACAATCCCCCTCCCCACAACAGACACCCTGTGAGGTAGGTGGGGCTGAGAGAGCTGTAAGAGAGCTGTGACTAGCCCCAGGTCACCCAGCTGACTTCATGAGGAGGAGCGGGGAAACAAATCCAGTTCCCTAGATTAGCCTCCGCCGCTCATGTGGAGGAGCGGGGAATCAAACCCGGTTCTCCAGATCAGAGTTCACTGCTCCAAACCACCGCTCTTAACCACAACACCACGCTGGCTCTCTGTAGTTTGGAGATCCATTGTGATTCCAGGAGATCTCCAAGCCCAATTTGAAGGTTGGCATCCTCAGATGGGTCTCACCCGTCTGAAGTTGCCAACCTTCCAAGTGGGGCCCGGAGATCTCCTAGAATCACAACGCATCTCCAGAGTACAGAGATCAGTGTCCCTCGAGAAAATAGCTGCTTTGGAGGCTGGACTCTATGGCATTATACCTTGCTGAGGTCTCTCCATTCCCCAAAGCCCTCCCTCCCTAGGCTTCACCCACAAATTTTCAGGAATTTCCCATCCCGGGAGCTCACAACCCTACAGTGCATGTTACAGAGGTGGCAGGAATACAATAAATCTGGAGCAACTGTTTAAAACAGCTTCCGCATGAAAAAAGACACTGAGTTCGAACAGCATCTTTACGAAATGTTCCTGGCCCTAATTAGTAATTACATGTGTTTGAGGGGGGCAAGATTTATGGTTATTAAAACGTTGCTGGCATTTACAGGGCTCCGTCTCCACGTGTTCGTGTATAAGCAGCATTTTTATTCTCGCGGGCTCCCTTTAATGAAGTGGGTTTATGTGGAGAAAAGGGACAGGAGAGCTGGGCAGAAATGAGGAAGAGTTTTGGCTGTGACTGGCTGGAAATAGGGAAAAGAACCTTAAATTGTTCAAGTATAGGCTTTTTAAAAAAGTGAGCGTTAAAGGCTACGCAGCCGGTCTTTGTGCCTTTTATGCACATGAACACTGTAAATATATCCTGGGTGCCAACTCGTATTATACCTGAATCATCTCTTGTAAATCGAGGTTTTAATTAATCCTGCTGGGCTAAATAATTCCCTCTGTGTTATATTAGGTAGATAAATCCAGTTGGAAATTTTTTTGGAAGAGGTATTAGACCAAATTGCTGCAGCTGTTTAATTTGCTATTCTAGCTGTAGATTGTTGCAGTAAATCACATGGACAATTAATTGTTTAGCTGCCTTTGACCCAGTGGTCTGGGCCTATCAGTCAGAGGGGTAGAAATCCCTTGGGCGGCATCTGCTTTCATGGCCAACATACACCCGGGATCCAGTATTCTTGGAGAGCCAGCGTGGTGTGGTGGTTAAGAGTGGTAGTTAGGAGCGGTGGACTCTAATCTGGAGAACCGGGTTTGATTCCCCACTCCTCCACATGAGCGGTGGACTCTAATCTGGTGAACTGGATTTGTTTCCCCACTCCTACACACATGAAGCCAGCTGGGTGACCTTGGGCGAGTCACAGCTCTGTCAGCCCCACCTACCTGTGTCTTTTGTGGGGAGGTGAAGGTGATTGCAAGCCGGTTTGATTCTTCCTTAAGTGGTAGAGAAAGTCGGCATATAAAAACCAACTCTTACTCTTCTTCTTCTTCTTCTTCTTCTTCTTCTTCTTCTTCTTCTTCTTCTTCTCTTTCTTTGTAAGTTATATCTAATCTAAGGATGCTTATGAATTCCTTCCCACTACAAACTCTTCCCAGAATATGCTTCTGTAACCCAAGTTGTCCTTACTAGTGATACCCTTGACCGAAGAACGGTACACTCCTTCTATCTGAGATGGCCGTCCTCTTCCACTGAGCGCACAGCTTCGGGAGGGATGCACATGGAGCAGTGAGGGAGGTAGGGGACACCTGCCTAGCCTGCCAATCAGCCGAATCAACCCTGGCGATCAATGGGGTGACAGATGTCGCAGCCAGATTGCCCTCACATCCGATAGGGTTTGGGCTCGGAAATACCTGGCGATTTTGAGGGTGGAGCCTGAGGAGGGCGGGGCTTGGAGAGAAGAGGGACTAAAATGCCATAGAGTCCAGCAACCAAAGCCGCCATTTTCTACAAGTTAATGGATCTCTATCAGCTGGAAATCAGTTGTAATAGCAGGAGATCTCCAGCCACCACCTGGAGGTTGGCAACCCTAACCATTGAACATAAGTTTATGTATATTATTTTAACTATTTTCCATCATGTGTTCCATACTTCTCTTGGGGGTAGTGTTGCCACATGTCCACTAAAAAGCCGTCATTCAAAAACCTGGGTTAAAAGAAATGTTATACCTCAGCACCTTAAGGGAAGCAAGATGGGGCCAAGACACCCTCAAGGGGGAGGGCAGTTCAAAGGCCAGGTGCCTCTTCTGAAAAAGCTCTGCCTCTGTAGGGAGGGGCATGGAGAGCAGGATATGAGAAGATTAATAGAATCATAAAACTGGTAAGCTAGGCCAATGCCTTGTAGGGTTTCCAGGTCCCCCCAAACCACCTGCAGGAGATGGGTGGGTAGGGTTGCTAGATCTAGGTTGGGGAACTCCTGGAGATTTGGGGTTGGACAGGGGTGTAATGCCATAGAATCCACCCTCCAAGGCTAGGGTTGCCAACCTCCAGGTACTAGCTGGAGATCTTCTGCTATTACAACAGATCTCCAGCCGATAGAGATCAGTTCACCTGGAGAAAATGGCCGCTTTGGCAATTGGACTGTATGGCATTGAAGTCCCTCCCCAAATCCCGCCCTCCTCAGGTTCCGCCCCCAAAACCTTCCTTCCTTACAGGAGAGTATGCAAGTCACCTTGGAAATATGTAAGTCTCCTTGGAAGACGATGTCTTTTCTTGAGAGATCCTCGTTTTGAATGTCCAAAATTCTTCCTCAGTTCCTCATATGGAAACTCTCCTAACAAATAACAAGCAGCATTTGTAATGCTAGCCTAATGTGCCAGTAAAATAAAATGAAATACCATTTACCAAAATAAACAACTCACCAGCGTAATCCTTCACAAATCATGCAGTTCTAGCAATTTAGCAGTTTACAGACCTCTTGCCATGTTCCACCGTGGGATACAAAACTGCAAAGGTGGTTCTCAATCTGATTGTACATCTGGTAGAATCAGATTGGGATCCACCTTTGCAATTTTGTATCCCACGGTGGAACATGGCAAGAGGTCTGTAAACTGCTAAATTGCTAGAACTGCATGATTTGTGAAGGATTACGCTGGTGAGTTGTTTATTTTGGTAAATGGTATTTCATTTTATTTTACTGGCACATTAGGCTAGCATTACAAATGCTGCTTGTTATATCTTAGGAGAGTTTCCATATGAGGAACTGAGGAAGAATATTGGACATTCAAAACGAGGATTTCTTGAGAAAAGACATCGGGCGAAAACGCATGGTCACTTTAGCCTCCTTTATTCCCTGTTTCAGCCAGGATTCAGCCAGGATCAAACGCACGTTCGGCGAAACGCATGTGTTTGATCCTGGGTGAATCCTGGCTGAAACAGGGAATAAAGGAGGCTAAAGCAACCATGTGTTTTCGCCCATCGTCTTCCAAGGTGACTTGCATATTTCCAAGGCGACTTGCATACTCTCCTGTAAGGAAGAAAGAAA
The DNA here is from genome assembly GCF_029931775.1 of Euleptes europaea. NCBI lineage: Eukaryota > Metazoa > Chordata > Lepidosauria > Squamata > Sphaerodactylidae > Euleptes > Euleptes europaea. Next base: position 11,755,963 of record NC_079317.1, read on the forward strand.
CATTACACCCCCAGAGGATTTGTATAGACTCTTTGACTCTTTGATGCGATATTAGAGTATTGATTCTTTGTTTGGTATACTCGGACCAATTTTTGTGATTTTGTGATCAATATACATTTGAATTGTATCATTTTGCCGGTCTGTGTGTGATTGTATTGCAGTACCTGGAGATTGGCAACCCTAGGGTTGATTCCTACAGCTAGCGGAATGACTTTGGGCCAGTCATTCCCTCTCAGTCTAGCCTACCGCACAGGGTTGCTGTTAGGGTTGCCAGATCCCTGCTGGCCACCGGAGGGGATGGGGGAGTAAGGTTGCCACTTCCAGGTTGGGAAACTCTAGGAGATTTGAGGATGGGGCCTGGGGAGGACAGGGACCTCAGTGGGGTACAGCGCCATAGAGTCCACCTTCCAAAGTATCCATTTTCTCCAGCGGAACTGATCTCTGTAGTCTGGAGCTGTAATTCCAGGGGATCCCCAGGTCCCACTTGGAGGCTGGCTTCCCTAAGGCCTTACTCAGTGTTGGAAATCCAAACCACCCTCAACAGATGGCTGTCCAGCCTCAGCCTGAACACTCTAGCAAGGGGGAGCCCACCTCCTTCCCAGGTGTCCGGTTCCATTGTCAAAGTACTCTCATCATTAAAAAGTTTATTTCAACGTTCATCTGAAATCTACTCTCCTGTACCTTAACCTGAACCTACCCTCAAGCCTACTGAACTCTAACCTTATTCTCTTGCCACTTAATTGGCTGCCTCGGCATAAATGAGATCCAGCTTCCAAATTTCCACACCCCGCTAAGCTCGCTGGGTAGGGCTGCTAATGAGAAGGCAGGGATTCTCCTGCCCCTGGTCCCATTGGCCACCACCTCTAGAAGTGGTGGTGGGAGAAAAATTAAAAAGAAAAAATAAGGCCTCGTCTACTTATGGGACGTTCTTACCATAGAGTTCCTGAAGATTCCTAGAGCGACTCAGAAGTGACAAAGGGCATTTCTAGGAATTGCTGAAAACTCTATGGTAAGGACTTCCGATAAGTAGACGAATCCTTATTTTCCTTTTACATTTTTTTCCTACGATGCTGCCCCCCTCCACAACCCTCCTACTGGTGGCCAGGGCACTATAGAGTATAATAGCAGGAGATCTCCAGGTGTGAACTTAGGGTTGCCAGGTCCCTCTATGCCACCAGCCAGAGGTTTTTGGGGCTGAGCCTGAGGAGGGCAGGGGTTGGGGAGGGACTTCAATGCCATAGAGTCCAATTACCAAAGCAGCCATTTTCTCCAGGGGAACTGATCTCTATCAGCTGGAGAGCAGTTGTAATAGCAGGAGATCTCCAGCTATTACCTGGAGGTTGATGCAAATAAAACAGTAGTAGGCAAAATTGAATGAGACAATAGGCAATGGATAGCAGGCAGCAAAACAGCCAAGGCTGTAACTATATTACAAAGAAATTAATATACAAATGAAGCTAAGCAACAAGGGTTACAAAGCAAGGAAATAACAATGTCAAGAAAAAAATCAGCTAGAGTTGCTGATAATGAGTGCAAAAAAGTTCATGTAAGACATAGAGTCATATTTTAGTCAATATCAATGTCAATGTGTCTTCAGGCAACGGAGATACAGATGGTAACGCGGCTCCGGACGTATTCCAGCGTTTTCACTACAAAAGTAGCTTCATCAGCCTGATATAAAGATATATACACACAATAATACAAAATTACAAAAATACAAAAGAACCTCTATGATAAACTACAATATGCATAAACGTGCAACTTAAAATCCCCTGGACTCTGTGTGTGTAAAGTGCTGTCAAGTCACAGTCAACTTATAATGACCCCTGGTGGGGTTCTCAAGGCAAGTGATTAAGCAGAGGCGGTTTGTCATTGCCCTGCAGAGTCTTCTTTGGAGGTCTCCCTTCCAAGTGCTGAACCCGCTTAACTTCTGAGTTCTGACGAGATCAGGCTAAACTAAACCATCTCACATTCCTTCACATATATTACGTATATACATACATATTTTATTTAAAGCCGGAGAAAGCAGGCTTGAGAGCAGTTCTTTCAGCTGTTTTTCTTTCCCCACATAGCTAAAGGACGGGGAAGAACCAGAATGCATTTACAGTCCATTTTAAACCGCCTGACATAAGCACAAACACGGGTCATTTATGTATGGGCACTTTCACTCATGTTCGCCCCCGGTCTGTCGCAGTTGTTCCTTGGAGTTATGCATGAGTTTCCCCTCCATTAGAGATGACCTCGCTGCCAGCCCTCACAAATCCCAGGACTTCCTGTTCCTCTGTTAACCCAATTCTTCCTTCTTCCCTGAGCTCGGCCCGGGTGAAGTCCCCATGCATAAGGCAAAGCGTGGGACACGCAAGCTTGGTTTCTCTCACAGCCAATTATAAAGCAGTGTGTAAAGAGGTGGGGATTCAAATACTTCCTGCTTCCTGGGAGTTCTGTCTGAGCAGAAGAAAGGCTTTTTAAAACTGAGGCCTGGATTTCTCCCCCCCCCCCACTTTCAGATTGCTCCATTATTTTTTTTGTTTTGTTCTTAAGATGCTTTTTTAATGCAGCATTTGGGTTTTGGGGGGGAATCTTCTCTCACAGTGAGCACTGCAAAGTAAGCCAATTACAAAGCAGCATTTAAAGGGGCGGGGACTTGGTTTGCGCTTGGAGACTGCTGGTGCAGATTCCCCGCAGGAAAGTGTGGGTCCAGCGAGCAACGAACCTCAGGTAAAACTCCCAGGGATAAACGACCACAGATTCCAAGATCTCTTTAGATTGAAGCAGAAACCTGTTCGTTTTGTCCGCTGTTTAAAGCTGACGATTTACAGCGTGCCTTGTGCGGTGTTGCTTGCAGTCCAAATGGGTCTGTTTCATATTTGCTCTGCCACAAACATGAAACTTCTCAGGGCCCAGCAGCGTGTCTGAAGGTGGGCAATATGCTCACAGGCTGGAGCAATGCAGATGCCGGCTGTGAAAAAAAGGCAGCCGTCGACTAGGAATGCATTTTCAGGGTGCAAGCTCCAGGAGAAGAGATTGTAGGGGTCTCATATTGTGCACAACATGCAACTGAAGTTTTCTGGCCTCTTTTTATCTCACCCTTCCCTGGAGGAGCTCAGTGCGGTGTATAGAGTTGCCAACCTCCAGGTGGTGGTTGGAGATCTCCCAGAATTACCATTGTTCTCCAGTCTAGTTACCCCGGAGAAAAGGGCAGGTTTGGAGGGCTCACTCCATGGCATTACATGCCTGCTGAACTCCCTCCCCTCCCCAGACCCTGCTCCTAAATCTCCAGGAATTTTCTGGCCTGGAGTTGGCAACCCTCAGCAGCAGAGACCCCAGTCATAACCACTGTTCTTCACTCCAAAGCTCCTTGTAAGGCGTGTTGGGTTCCTCTTGCTCTGCTCTGTTGGGGAAAAACAACGCATGGCAGCTCTGGAAGAAGGAAACAGTTCGCAGCGCACATGCGAAAACGTAGGCCAAACCTTCGACAGCTTTTTGTCGCGCCATCAGAAGAGTTCTTGGCGCAGCAGACAACGGCGCTAGGAAAGATCTGATTTCCTTCAGACATCCCGTCCGCTCCCACTCATGCAAACAGGTGGGCCCCGAGCCAGAATTGTGTGGCAGATCCACAAACGAGAGTGCAAACAGAGCCCTCCGTTTTCATTCGGTGCGCGAATTTGCGGGCCCTTCGTGGCGCCGGCGAAGCAGGTGGGAGCGTGTAGAACGGGCAAGGAGCCCAGCGGCGGCTGTGTCATTTTGAAAGAGACAGATGTGCTCTCTAGATTGACAGCTGGCCGGTTTTGCATGGCATCCCAAATGCCGACTAAGCCCGACAGCCACTGACAGATTTCAGAGATGCGGCTGCGAATCGCCTTGCACGGGCGTTCGTTAGAATTTATTACGAGCTGCGCGTCCGTAAAACCTGAAGTATATTACAAACGTTGTTCCCCCAGATTCTGGATCAAAAACATTAACGTTGTAAGCGGAGAGCAAGGCCAGATGGTATTGTTGCTGCAGGCATGCCACCCGGCATGACGTCCCTGTGGTGTCTGATTATCGTTCCTAGCTGTATCATTTTGAAGTGCTGGCCACATGGACTGGTACAATAGTACTGCAAGTCCCGGCCGCTCCAATTCACATACCTCTGGGCTGAGAGGGACTCTCAAAGCACTGGGTTGATTCCTACAGCTAGTGGAGTGACTTTGGGCCGGTCACTCCCTCTCAGCCTAGCCTACCTCGCAGGGTTGCAGAGCCAGCGTGGTGCAGTGGATAAGAGCGGTGGTTTGGAGTGGTGGACTCTGATCTGGAGAACCGGGTTTGATTCCCCCACCCCTCCGCATGAGCAGCGGAGGCTAATCTGGTGAACTGGATGTTTTCCCGCTCCTACACATGAAGCCAGCTGGGTAACCTTGGGCTATTCACAGCTCTCTCAGCCTCACTTACCTCACAGGGTGTCTGTTGTGGGGAGGGGGAGGGAAGGTGATTGTAAGCTGGTTTGAGTCTCCCTTAAGTGGTAGAGAAATTCGGCATATAAAAACCAACTCCTCCTCCTCCTCTTCCTCCTCCACCTCTTCTTCTTCTCCTCCTCCTCCTCCTCCTCCTCCTTCTCCTCCTCCTCCTTCTTCTTCTACTTGCTGTTAGGGTGGCCAGAACCCTGCTGTGGTGGGGGGGAGTAAGGTTGCCACATCCAGGTTGGGAAACTGTAGGAGATTTGGGGATGGAGCCTGGGGAGGACAGGGACATCAGTGGGGTACAATGCCGTAGAGTCCACCCTCCAAAGCAGCCATTTTCCCCAGGGGAACTGATCTCTGTAGTCTAGTCAGGAGGTGCAATTCCGGGGGCTCCCCAGGTCCCCAGTGGCTGTGTGGATAAAATAGAGGAGAGGTGGTGAGCCATTCTGAGTTCTCATTGGGGAGAAAGACGGGCATAAATGAAGTAAAATGAAATAAAATAAACAATATATCTGCAGCCACTGCTTATAAATGTCATGTAACATATGGGTGTGTTAAGTGACGTCAAGTCGCTTCCGACTCATGGCGACCCTACGAATCAATGTCCTCCAAAATGTCCTTTCTTTCAAATGTAACATATACATGTGGTAAAATGCAAAAAAAGAGAAAAGAAACAAAAATAGCAACAAAATGATAGTATGCAGAATCAGACAGAAACGAAGTGGACTGTACTGGATCTCCAAGGGTACCATGACTGTGGGTGGGGGCAGGATTTGTATGAAGGCCACGACATTGGGGTATTGGGGAGAGTTAGTGCTTTCCCCTGCCACAGTTTTGCTGATGGAAATTGGTTTCTTCAAGCAGCTATTGGCCACTGTAGGGAAAAATCCTTCTCCCGAGTAGCTTAAGGTGGAGCACAATTGACTTCTTTCTTCCTCTGTTTTACCCTCACTGCAGCCCTATGAGGCAGGTTAGCTGAAAGTTTGATCCCACATCAGCCAGGAATTTGGCTGAGTGGGCCAGTTCTAGCATAGGGTTGCCAATTTTGGATTGGGAATTTCCTGGAGATTTGGGGGTGGAGTAGGGTTGCCAGCTCCAGGTTGGGAAATGTCTGAAGATTTTGGTGATGGAGTCTGGAGAAAGTGGAGTTTGGGGAGGGGAGGGACCTCAGCAGGGTATAATGCCATAGAGCCTACCTGCCAGAACAGCAGATTTCTCCAGGGGAACTGATTTTGGCCTCAGGGAGATCAATTGCAATAGTGGGAGATCTCCAGGTACCATCTGGAAGTTGGCAACCTTGGGGTGGAGCCTGAGGAATATGGGGACTGGGGAGGGGGCTCAGCAGGGTATAATGTAGGGTGGCCAGGTCCCATGATCATTCAATCCATCGCTTATTCCATCCTTGCCTTTGGAAAACTGCTCAGCAGTGCCTTGTGTGTGTGTGTGTATGTGTTTGTGTACGCATTAAGCCTCGAAGCTGGCTAGGGCATATGTGGCAGTTCTGGTTGGGATCCCACGTCAATACCGATTAAAAGCAAAGGAGCATTTGCCCAATGGCATATTAAGAGGATCTTGCTTCACTGGTACCACTTAACTCTCTAGTACCCCGCACATATACCTTCCCCCAGTCAAAGGTTTCTTTCCCAGTTTTCAGCGCAAATAACAGTGGGTATAACATTTGCCTCTCCCTCACGGAAGGTGAACAGTTACATTGAGCGCGTGGCTGGGATATTTATAATGCAGAATTAAAGGGGATTTCCCTCCCCCGCTCTCCCAGCAAGCGCTAGTCAGGCTTACAAACCAAAATAAAGTCTCTTCTCGTCGGTGGGACATGTATCATGTTTTCTGCGGGATCATAACGGCACTGCATTGTTTGTGATGCATTAAAGAGTATTTTATGGGGATTAGACTTCTGCCGGACATGTGACATCCCAAATACCGTACTTACTCAAAAGGAGTCTGCCCTGAATGTAAGACAACTTCACCCACATTGTAATATTCACACAAAACATGTATAACTGGACATACCTTTAGTTGTATGGGGCTAAGCTTGCAAATTTAATAAAAGGGGTATGTGTAGGGTTGCCAACCTCCAGGTGGTGGCTGGAAATCTCGCGCTATTACAACTGATCTCCAGGTGATAGAGATCAGGTCCCCTGGAGAAAATGTAGGATTGCCAACCTCCAGATACTGGCTGGAGATCTCCTGCTATTACAACTGATCTCCAGGTGATAGAGATCAGTTCCCCTGGAGAAAATGGCCGCTTTGGCCATTGGACTCTACAGCATTGAAGTCCCTCCACTCCCCAAACCCTGCCCTCCCCAGGCTCCACCTCCAAAATCTCCAGGAATTCCCAACCCGGAGCTGGCAACCCTAGGTATGTGGGATAGGGTTGCCAGATGCAGGTTGGACTCTCCTGGAGATTTGGGGGTGGAGCCTGGGGAGGACAGGGACCTCGGTGGGGTACAGTGCCATAAAGTCCCCCTTCCAAAGCATCCATTTTCTTCAGGGGAACTGATCTTTGTAGACTGGAGATGAGCTGTAATTCCCTACCACGTTGCCAGTGACATGGCTGTAGGGTTGCCAGGTCCATCTTCGCCACTGGCGGGAGGTTTTTGGGGTGGGGCCTGAGGAAGATGGGGTTTGGCGAGGGGAGGGACTTCAATGCCATACAGTCCAATTGCCCACGCGGCCATTTTCCCCAGGGGAACTGATCTCTATCGGCTGGAGATCAGTTGTAATAGCAGGAGATCTCCAGCTAGAACCTGGAGGTTGGTAACCATATTTGGTGGGCTCCGTGGCACCCATAGGTACCATATTGGGGTTCCCTGCTCCACAGTGTATGGAGGCTAGTAGTCTGGCCAATAGGTTCAATCCTGCACAAAAAACCTTTTTTCTTCAAAAAGATCTTTCTAGGTGCTATTTATTTTTAACTGTTTCGTATGGATTTTAATCATGCAGGCCACCTTGAGTATTTACATTACGTAGAAAGGCAGGGTACAGGTTGGGTATCCCTTTTCCAGACCTCCAATATCCAGGCTGACCCGAAAACCAGACTTTTTGAGCAGGCATGCAGACATTATTCACCGGTCCTCGACAGCATGCCAGTTTGCTTTCTTGTGGTTCAACATACACAAAATTATTAAAAATATTGTTTAAAATTACATTCAGGCTATGTGTATAAAGTGTATATAAAACATATATAAAACATAAATGAGTTTCGTGTTGAGACTTGGGTCCCATCCCCAAGATATCTCATTTTTTTTAAAATAAATTTTTATTTATTTTTAATAGGGGGCGCAGAAAAAAGAAGGGGAAAAGTCAAATGGGGAAAATTTAACATTTCATTTTGTTTTGTCCGTGCCCAAGATAACCTGTCAGCTTGTTCTTCCCGCAAAATAGGATCTCTTGTAAGAATACAACATTGGACTAATATTCATAACTCATTAATACTTCGTTTCTGTTTTATAATGCTATTACCAACATGAATTTCTACTAATCTAATAGCTGTATCTATATTTATATAAAGCTAAAGTTAGCCCCGTTATTGTAAATGCGATAATCATATCTGTTTAAGATAACTTTTAAACATGGTTTTATCGTGCATATCTATCAAGAAATGATTGCCATCGCTGCTTATAATCATCAATCAGCTTTCTTCAGAGCAGATTTGTTAATCTCAACATAGTTGCATACTCATGTAAATTATCTCATTATGTATATGCAAAAATTCCAAAATACAGAAAGATCCGAAATACTTCAGTCCCGGGCAGTCTGAATAAGGGATACACAACCTGTATATACATTCCTTTAAATATATATATACACACACACACACACACACACACACACACACACACACATACACAACCTGTATATACATTCCTTTTAATATATATATATATGTGTGTGTGTGTGCGTGTGTGTGTGTGTGTGTATACACACACACACACACACACACACACACATATATATATATATTAAAAGGAATGTATATACAGGTTGTGTATGTGTGTATATGTGTGTGTGTGTGTGTGTGTGTGTATGTATATATATATATAGTCTTAACATATCATACTGGGTTAGCATTCAGAACAGGTCTTCACCATTCCCATCTTGTCTTTATCGATCCTATTTCTATTCTAGTCTACTGTCTATTTTCACTTCACTTCATATCTTCTCTATAGTCGTTTATATAATTCACATAAGTCAGATAGTTACTCTAACATTTCCTATTTTCTGCTATTCTAACTCATATCTTTGATCATAACAATATTTACATTGTTTTTATCTTTAGTTCACAGTATATCTTTCATAGAATGCTTGCCATTTCTGTTTGTGTTCATCCGGTGGTTTTTTTCTTTGTCCAATTGGAGATTCTTGCCATGTATATACATTCCTGTTACACAAAAAGGCACAAGTATATATATTCATTTCAACGCCATCCATGAATGGTGCTTTTGCAGATAGGGATTCTCATCAAAGCCCTTTCTAGAAACTGTCTCTTTCAGCACTGCCGATCTTTCATGTTTCCGCTAGGTTATCAGAAGCACTTTCATGTCTGAAGCACCGAGGATATTAAAATGTATAAATAAGCAAAGATCACAAGGGATCGTTACCTGGTTGTGAGTCACAGCATAATATTAAAGGGCCGTTACTCATAGCTCTAGTATATAGTGAGGTCTGGGGATGAGTTTGGGGCTCAGTCTAGGGTTGCCAAGTCCCTCCTGGCAACCTGTGGGGAGCTCTGATTGATAGCAGTGAGAGGTCTAGGCCAGCATCGCAGCCACATAGGGTTGCCAACCTCCAGGTACTACCTGCTATTACAACTGGTCTCCAGCCGACAGAGATCAGTTCCCCTGGAGAAAATGGCCGCTTTGGCAATTGGACTGTGGCATTGAAGTCCCTCCCCTCCCCAAACCCCGCCCTCTTCAGGCTCCACCCCCAAAACCTCCCACCGGTGGTGAAGAGGGACCTGGCAATCCTACCATCATGGCACCCAGCAAGTGTTTTTAGAAACTGGGTGGAGCCAGATGGGGCTCTTGCCCAGCAGGGCTTCTGATTGGCCACTAGGGTTGCCAGGTCCCTCTTCTCAACCAGTGGGAGATTTTGGGGGTGGAGCCTGAAGCAGGTGGGGTTTGGGGAGGGGAGGGACTTCAATGCCATAGAGTTCAATTGCCATTTTTCTCCAGGTGAACTGATCTCTATTGGAGATCAATTGAATTAGCAGGAGATCTCCTGATACTACCTGGCAGTTGGCAACCCTATTGGCCACTGCAGATCCAATTAGCTGTGCAGGTTAAAATAAGGTTGTTTCAGTGGCAGCTGCCACCACACGGTTGGTTTTGCTCTCTCTTTTTCTCCTCTTCTCCCTTGCACATGGGCTTCTTCTGTGTGTGTGGCTCAGAAACTGGGATCGCATGTGCACGCGGGCACACCAACGTGATTATGTCCCTTCCGGGTAGGGTTGCCAAGTGCCAGGTGGCGGCGGCCAAACCCCCGCCAATCCACCTGGCTGTCCGCTGACCAGCTGAGGGTCGGCGGGCAATCTGTACAGGCAGGGACAGGTCAGTTCCAGTTCACACCTGAAAGTGCTGCATTGCAAATGGCCGGTTTCCACTCAAACTCCCAGTTTGAGTGGTAAAGGCCTGTTGCGATGCGGCACTTCTGGGTGTAAAACGCACCACAAGGGGCCGTTTTCCACTCAAATGGCCCCTTGTGATGCGTTTTACACCTGGAAGTGCCGCATCGCTACAAGCCTTTACCACTCAAACTGGGAGTTTGAGTGGAAACCGGCCCTTTGCAATGCAGCACTTCTGGGTGTAAAGCAGAAGTGCTGAAGCACTTCAGGGAGCGCACGACCCCCCACCACCTCCACTTCAAAAACCTCCCGCCAAAGAAAAAGAGGGACCTGGTAAGCCTACATCCGGGTGTAAACTGGAAGTAATGTAATCGTGTAGACTCAGAACGATAGAGTTGGAAGGGGCCATACAGGCCATCTAGTCCAACCCCCTGCTCAATGCAGGATCAGCCTAGAGCATCCCTGACAAGCGCTTGTCCAGCCTCTGCTTAAAGACTGCCTGTGAGGGGGAGCTCACCACCTCCCTAGGTTGCTGATTCCACTGCTGAACAACTCTTACTGAAAAAAAAGATGGCCATCTGTCAGCAATGATGATTCTGTGACCTTAGGCAGATGATGACAGGGAGGGCATCTTGGCCATCTTCTGGTCACTAGGGGTGTGGAGGGGGGAGGTAGTTGTGAATTTCCTGCATTGTTCAGGGGGTTGGACTTGATGGCCCTGGTGGTCCCTTCCAACTCTATGATTCTATGATTCTATGAAAAAGGTTTTCTAATATCCTGTCGTTACCTTTCCCCCCATAATTTAAACCCATTATTGCACACGCAGTTCCCACCCCAGGTCTGCACCAAAGACTTCCTGCCAGGGAAGAGGGGGGACCTGGCAACCCTATGTATACCAAATAGGCTGTGTGCACATGCAGCCCTTGAATGTACGGAGGATGGTGGTGGGGCCTGCGTTCATTTCCACAGAGGCGAATGTACGAAGAAGGCTTAAATGAATGTTTGTTGCACACCTGCGTTTATGGACAAGAGCCCACGGGCGTTTGAATGGATCATAAACAGTGCATGCTAATTCATCTTAGATTTTCTCACTGCAGCTGGGGCAAATCACCCTATTACTGGCACAGAAGATGCATAATTAGTAATCTAACGATACATGTAAATGGAACTACTGGGCTTCTATTTATAGCCCTGCACTGCTCCTTAAGTGGAATTTTTGCTTTGTGAAGAGCACGAGATAATGGATGCTCGGGGAGAGACATCCTCACCTCGTCTTCCATTATCGGATAGCCGCGAAGGCAACACTGTGGACGGTTTTGTTGCGCGTCATCAAAAGATTTCAAAAGGAGACCGAGGGCCAGCCAGCCGGCCTCCTGCCAATCACAGGAGAAATACAGGAAGCGGCATTTCCCGTACTTGCTATTGATTATGATTACCAGGAATCCATGTGGTATAGGGTTGCCAGGTCCCCCCTCTCCTCCGGTGGGAGGGTTTTGGAGTGGAGCTGAGGCAGTGATTGTGTGCGCGCGGCCGCACCGACGTGATCGCATCATTTCCGGTTTACGCCCGGAAGTGCTGAAAGTTTGAGTAGTAAAAGGCTCATTGCGATGCGTTTACAGCCTAATGTAAGCAGCTTAGGGTTGCCAACCTCCTGGTACTAGCTGGAGATCTCCTGCTATTACAACTGATCTCCAGGTGATAGAGATCAGTTCACCTGGAGAAAAAGACCACTTTGGTGACTGGACTCTATGGCATTGAAGTCTCTTCCCTCCCCAAACCCCGCCCTCCTCAGGCTCCGCCCCAAAAATCTCCAGGTATGTCCCAGCCTGGAACGGGCAACCCTAGTTATAATGCTATAGAGTCCAGCCATTTTCTCCAGGAGAAATGATCTTGGAGATCAATTGTAATACCAGGAGATCTCCAGATTCCACCTGGAGTTTGGCAGCCCTAAGGCCAACCCTTACTGAAGCCCATCAACTGTATTTGAGATTTAGAAACTTAAATATATATGAACATATGTAGCTGCATTATACTGAATCAGACCCTAGGTCCATCAATGTTAGTATTGTCTGCTCAGGTTGGCAGTGGATCTCCAGGGTCTCAGGCAGAGAAGGGTTGCCAACATCTAGGGTACATGTATAATTTATTGTACTTGTGTTCCTATTTGTGTATATGTTGAATTTACATATACTCCACCTGCACTTTAATTTGTATGTATATATGTAGGATTTTAGCATTTATCCACTAATATAGTGTATGTTTTTTGAGAGAGCCTCCATGCTGCTTTGTTTGCTTCTAACCTCCAGGTACTAGCTGGAGATAGTCTGCTATTACAACTGATCTCCAGCCAACAGAGATCAGTTCACCTGGAGAGAATGGCTGTTTTGGCAATTGGACTCTATGGCATTGAAGTCCCTCCCCTCCTCAAACCGCGCCCTCCTCAAGCTCCGCCCCCAAACCTCCCGCCGGTGGCTAAGAGGCACCTGACAACCCTGTTCACATCACCCCACTATCTAATCCTTTTGGCTGGAGATGGTAGGGATTGAACGTGGGACCTTCTTCAAGACGAGCAGATCCACTATCATGGAGCCGCACCCCTCTGAAACTCAGAAAACTCAGTGGGCTCAAGCAAGCAAAAGGCTCTTCCATGGAAGCAACACTAAAATGTGCATGGTATGTGGAAGAGCGCTGCTAGGCTCCCACGTCAATTCCCCTCCTTCCAATATGGCTCGTGCCGGAGATTTTCCCCGGGAACAGTGCTAAATATATATTTTGAAAACATCCTGATCCCACAGCATGTACAATTGACAATCCCATACGGTGTCCAGAATGTTTGTTCTGCGCAGGCTACGCAGGTGAAAGGGAACTGGTTATATAACGCAGAGGTGCATAAAGGCCCGGAAAGCATTTTTGAATTTTTAATGGCAACTCTAAAAGTTTTTTCCTAGGTTTATGCATTAAGCCTGTTAACAAGTACTTGAGAGAGAGACAGAGCAAGAAAAAAGAAGAGAGAGAGAGAGAGAGAGGGAGGGAGGGAGGGAGGGAGGGAGGGAGGGAGGGAGAATATTCACTTGAAAATTCATTGCAAATAGACTAGGGTTGCCAGGTCCCTCTTCGCCACTGGCAGGAGATTTTTGGGGCAGAGCCTGAGGAGGGCAGGGTTTGGAGAGGGGAGGGACTTCAATGCCATAGAGTCCAATTGCCAAAGCGACCATTTTCTCCAGGTTGTAACAGCATGGGGTTGCCAACCTCCAGGCAACAGCAGAAGATCTCCTGCCGTGGCGCAGAGTGTTAAGCTGCAGTACTGCAGTCAAAAGCTCCGCTCACGACCTGAGTTCAGTCCCGACAGAAGTCAGTTTCAGGTAGCCAGCTCAAGGTTGACTCAGTCTTCCATCCTTCCAAGGTCGGTAAAATGAACACCCAGCTTGCTGGGGGTAAAGTGTAGATGACTGGGGAAGGCAATGGGAAACCACCCTGTAAACATAGTCTTCCTAGGGATGTAATGTCACCCCGTTAGTCAGGAATGACCCAGTGCTTGCACAGGGGACCTTTACCTTTACCTTTTACCTTTTGTTTTATGGATGCAAGATGCCCAAAGTAATCTTGTTGCTGGCTTTATGGCATAAGATGCGGGGTGTTTTTTGTTTTTTTAAAAGAAAGACATTGGATGTACTTTTTGTACATTTTACTCGTGAGACACTTACGTAACAGCGAACCCCCTGTGTTTAATTCAAGCTGATAGAACAGAGGTGAAAGAGCTTCCTATCCCCTTGCTTCCTTCCTAATGGATCCCTCGGGCTCTAGGCTACAATCTGATTCAACAAGATGGCGGCGTTCGGAGGCTTCACCTCTCTGAAGACTCTTTCCCTTTTTCCTCTTCATCTCTGATTAGGGCCTCCCAGGGAAGGTAAGAATTACCCAGTGTTAATGCTTCCTCCACCTTGGCATCCCTCTTTCCTATAAATCAAGGATGGCCAGTTTTGTTGTTCTCAGACTCAAACTAAGTGAAGTCACACAATCATAGTCGGAAGGGTCCATAGAGGCCATCTAGTCTAACCCCCTGCTCAATGCAGGCTCAGCCTAGAGCATCCCGGACAAGTGTTTATCCAGCTGCTACTTGAAGACTGCCAGAGAGGGGGAGCTCACTCCCCCCACCCTCATGGCAGTTGATTCCACTACTGGACAGCTGCTGCCAGTCAGAGTAGACAATACTGACTTTTGGAGACAAAGGTTGTCACTCAGTAGGAGGCAGCTTCATGAGTTCAGATTGCTGCAGATTTCTAGAGCATATGCAAACTGGCATAGCTGGGACATAACATTCCCAGTGCCACAGAGATGTGGGATGCAAAGAGTTAAAGGTCATTTAGACATGGTTGCTTTAACCTCCTTTATTCCCTGTTTCAGCCAAGATCAAATTTTTCAGTATGCACTCTATCTCAACGCTGTTTCGATGCAAAACGAACCTGGCTTTTCCCATTCCTCTTCTGGCCCGAATTAAACCGTTCATCCTGGCGCATTCCGGAGTCATAGATCCTGCATAGTGCATTAGGGGGAAACACAGAAGATTGGCTTCTCTCACAGCCAATCACGAAGCAGTGTGTAAAGAGGCGGGGATTCAAGTGCTTCCTGCTACCTCGGAGCTCTTTCTGAGCAAAAGAAAGGCTTTTAAAAAGGGGGCTTGGATTTCCCCCCCCCTCTTTCAGATTGCTGTTTTTTTGTTCTTAAAATGTTTTTTTATGCGGCAGCTGGATTTGGGGGGAAGGAAATCTTCTCTCAGGGTTAAGCACTGCGAAGTAAGCCAATTACAGAGCAGCATTTAAAGGGGTGGGACTTGATTTGAGCTCCGGAGACAGCTCTTCCGTATTCGTGGCCCGATTAGCACACAGTTTCGTCCCTGATCATTCAAGCCAATGCAGACAGTTTCCCCCAACCCGGTTCACTTTAATGTGCGATGAACCAAGGTCAAAGCAGGGCGATCCAACCCATAAAAGACCAAAGATTGTCACCCAGTAGGAGGCAGCTTCATGAGTTCAGGTTGCTGCAGATTTCTGGAGCACGCGCAAACAGGCCTAGTTGGGACATAACATTCCCATTGCCACAAAGATGTGGAATGCAAAGAGTCAAAGGTTATTTATTCATGGAAGGTTTTGCATTGGATTCGCCACTCTTTAGGTGCCCTTTCCCCCCATCTGTATTCTCAAAACTCAACATGCAGAGTTTTGAGAATTCAGATGGGGGAAATGTGCATCTATAGAGTGGCAAATCCAAGGCAAAACCTTCCATGAATAAATGGCCAAAGACAGAGCAGGCAAGAAACCCTCTTGGGCTCCAACCAGTTTGAGCTGAAAATTCCAGAAGTGGCAAATTCAAGTTTGCCAGTGTTGTTCATTTCTACGTCGTTTTAGGCAACTCCCTGCTGTGGAATTGGAAGCCTTCATGGAGAGCAGGCTCTTTCACAGTGAGGGGAATGGCTGGGTTTCTCTCAGCTTCATTTTGCCATCTCCAGTCATGCGCTGCCTTGACGCGGGAGGCGATTTGGATCCTCCTTGCTGCCAGCAAAGCTGCCGAAGTGCTGGCGTTACATGATCACACCGCCGTACAACAATACCAGGTGGCCCTCTCTGATTTCAATCTTTCTCTTCTGTTTGTTATTCAAACGGCAGACATGATAATCCCATTGTGAGAAAGTCCTGTTTGGAAATTTTATATTTACCCTTCGTCCCACAGTATTCCCTGTGAAACTTGTCTCTGCAATTTATTCATTCTTTCCATTTTACTATTCCTTTCCAAAAGGCCCTCTGAGTGACTTGTGTGAGTGTGTGTGTGTGAAGTTCCGTCAAGTGGCTTCTGACTCATGGCGACCCTATGAATCAATGTCCTCCAAAAGAGGAGGGCAACAAAGATGGTGAGGGATCTGGTAGGGTTGCCAATGCCAACTGCCAGGTAGTAGCAGGAGATCTCCTTCTAATTCAACTGATCTCCAGCCGATAAAGTGTATGATCACCGGGAGAAAAATGGCTGCTTTGGCAATTGAACTCTATGGCATTGAAGTCCCTCCCCTCCCCAAAAACCCCTCCTCAGGCTCCCCCCCCAAAAAAATCTCCCACCGGTGGCGAAGAGGGACCTGGCAACCCTAGGGTCTGGAGACCAAGTCCTGTGAGGAAAGGTTGAAGGAGCTGGGTACTGTTAGCCTGAAGTGGAGAAGACAGAGGTGATATGACAACCCTCTTCAAGTACTTGAAGGGCTGTCATATAGAGGATGGTGCCTGCCAAGTTGTTTTCTGTTGCCCCAGAAGGTCGGACCAGAACCAACGGGTCGAAATTAAATCAAAAGAGTTTCCGTCTAGACATTAGGAAGAATTTTCTAACAGTCAGAGCAGTTCTTCAGTGGAACAGGCTTCCTCGGGAGGTGGTGAGCTCTCCTTCCCTGGAGGTTTTTAAGCAGAGGCTAGATGGCCATCTGTCAGCAATGCTGATTCTATGACCTTAGGCAGATGATGAGAGGGAGGGCACCTTGGCCATCTTTTGGGCATGGAGTATGGGTCACTGGGGGTGTGGGAGGGAAGGTAGATTGGAATTTCCTGCATTGTGCAGGGGGTTGGTCTAGATGATTCTGGTGGTCCCTTCCAATTCTATGATTCTGTGAAAATGCCATATCCTTAACAGCCTTGCTCAGGTCTTGCAAACTGAGGGCCGTGGCGTCCTTTATAAAGTCCATCTCTTGTTGGGTCTTACTCTTTTCCTGCTGCCTTCAACTTTTCCTAGCATGATTGTCTTCCCAAACTCCACCCCCTACCAGGCACTGCCGCCAAAATCTCCCTGCATTTGCTGAGGCAGCGCTGGCAATCCTGATAAGACCCTGTTTTCCATCCCATTTTCCTCATCTACTAAATACTGCCAAGTGAATACGTACCCATTGTCTTTCCTTCTGAGCAAAGCGGGAGTGTGGGACCTGGAGATTTCACTCCATTAATTACAAACGAGGATTAATTTCGAGAAGCGGATGGGGAAGCCACACAATTTTAGCATTTTTTATGATATCAAATAAGGAGCCATAATTTCATGATTTGTTGACTATGAGGCAGCTGCTCACCTTATTTCACGGGAGTTAATATTTATTTGCTGTAGGCAAATGCTCCAAAAATACCATTATTTATTTTTGGTTCGAGGTCTACCGGGTGCTTTGTGACCCTGATGGAATCCTTCTTTTCCTTCTTTTTTTTCCTTATTCTGTAGGAAATCAATTTATGTACTGCCATCATCCAGGTTGCCAGAGGTAATGCATATATTAAGGATAACCTCAAAGTTAATAATATGTGTGCATTATGGATATATTCCCTGAGAAAGCCAAACATACTTAGACTGTTGCTTGTTTTTTTATTATTATTATTAAGACAGCCAGTGGGAAGTTGCGCTTCAAGTGTCAGGCTTGACCTGAGGAGCTGGAGGTTCAAAATCTCTGGTCTGCCCTGAATCTCATTGGGTAGTCAGGAGCGTGGGTACCACTTAGGGTTGCCAGCTGTGGCGGTCAACCCCCTGAAAATAATTAGGGGAACAGAAAGAAAGTAGATTCCTTTGAAATGTGGTGTCGAAGAAGAGTGTTACGGATACCGTGGACTGCCAAAAAAACAAATCAGTGGGTTATAGATCAAATCAAGCCTGAACTGAACCTAGAACCTAAAATGACTAAACTGAGGCTATCGTATTTTGGTCACATTATGAGAAGACAAGAGTCACTGGAAAAGACAGCTATGCTAGGAAAAGTTGAGGGCAGCAGGAAAAGAGGAAGGCCCAACAAGAGATGGATTGACTCAATAAAGGAAGCCACGGCCCTCCGTTTGCAAGACCTGAGCAAGGCTGTCAAAGAACATAGATCTTAATTGCAATTAAGAAAACGCAGGCGTCAATTGCATAGACTAAAACTATGTTGCAGTCTACAATGCAGCAGCAGAAAATATCAAGGCTGAAGAAGCCATTATTGGTGAAAGCATCTATTACCCGGAAGACATTTCCATTTGATATCTAGTGCCAGCTTGTTCCCCATTGGAGCTCCCGCAGCACTTTATTCCGGCGGACAAAACAGTCCGTTTCCAAATTCGGACTACCATAGGAAAGAAAAGTATTCACAATTTTTGTTACGAGGACCAGCTCTTACAAAGACTATTACCATACATGGAATGTCCTAAGGACCTAGAGGAAAACTTATGACATAGATTTCTTGTACATAGAATTGTTCTTTGTTATTTGTTGTACCACGTTTTCCTATTTAATGACCGTTCACTTGTAGGTATTGTTGCACTACTATTTGTATTGATTGTCTCTCCTTTGAATATATGTTTAGAACTGAGCTGAGTGCCGATTATTTTTGCTTAACCACCTGGAGGTTGGCAACCCTAACCGAAAAGGAGCTCTCATCCCTTGCGCAGGTTGTTCCTTTGGCATGCTTTGAGTTGTTTTTGAAGAGAATGGGGGGCAGGGGAGAGAATGGGGTTAGTTTTCCAAGCCAATCCTGCCCTGAAAAAAAGCCCCAGAAAGTACGAATGAGCTATGAGGCTTCCTTTTATAGGCTCAGTTCCACCGTGTGCTTATACAGTGATATCGAAAAGTAAACTCCATGAAACTGATTTAAATAAAAACCTCTGCTTCAAGATTACTTGCTTGGAAACAGAACTGTGGTGCATCAGTAGATCACGCTCATTGTTTACGCTGAGGGAAAAAGGAGCACAGTGGGAAAGCCAGCGATCGCCATAAAGAATGAGAAGCATTACCTTGACACACACACAAAATATATATTTGCTTTCTTCGAGCTGCTTTTGCGGAGGCAAAGGATGCTTTAAAGATTCCAGGCGCAGAAGCATTTTAAACTTCTGAGAAGTCAATGAACAAGCTGCCCTTGGTGATTAGCTTTTAATTTGGGGGGAGCTTTTTGGCTCCAGCTTTACTCGCAGATGTCTGGGTGAGCTGTTGACACCATTAGAAGACAGCCTAAGGGACACAATGCAAAGATTTTGGCATTGTGTGAGGTGTCACCGTTCTGAATTTTTTGCAAGGAAGGGTCATTTTTGTTTTAATTTCACTTTTCACGCCGAGAGGATTTGAACAGAGCAAACTGGATACATAAGAACAACCATGCAAGGTCAGAGCTATGATCCAGCTAGTCCAGAATTCTGTTTCCCACAGATGCCCTAGAACAAGATTCTCTTCTTCTTCTTCTTCTTCTTCTTCTTCTTCTTCTTCTTCTTCTTCTTCTTCTTCTTCTCCTTCTCCTTCTCCTCCTCCTCCTCCTCCTTCTTGAAAGGAAACCATGACCTATCAGTGCTCTGAAGACTCTCTTAATGGGTGTGAAAGAGGGGGATTCTGGAAAGACGAGGGGTCCCAGTAGTCCTCCTTTTATGTTGAAAATATTCCACAATGAGCATGTGGCTCCCCTTAATTTTAGACTGCAAGCACATTCCGGGCATTATTAGCTCTATCTGTGTTCTTTTTATTTCCTTTGGTAGCTATATTTTTGCATTAATATCTGCAAATTCATGCTGGTAATATACGCTGGGAATTTTGACAAAGCCGAAGGCAGTTTTATTCAATTCCTTATTAAAGACGGACCCAAGGAGGTAATATTCACTTACGCTTTTAATGGGGGAGAAACCCCCCCCACTTGCATAAGTAAGGGATCATGATTAGATGAAAACCTTTGGAGGATAGATACCCAAATTAACTGTGAAGCAAAAGTCAACAGTTCTCTCTGGCACATCCCTCAAGACCGGCTAACCTAGATGCTCACAGGACATTGATGTAATTAAATCATAGTTGCATATTAACTGTGGAGGCTTTTCGGCCCAAAGAGCTCAATCGTTGCAGACAGTGCCCTCTCCAGCAAAAGAGTTACACCTTTCCCCTCAAAACTATGTTCACTTCCTGTCTGGATACCTTTAATTTCTTTTGTCCATATTTCTCAGTAGTTTACAAGAATAGTGAAAATTGTTATCTCTGGATTAGCGTCTGTAAGCTAGGTATGATGGTGTCAGTTATGTTTACTTAGAATCATAAAACCATAGAGTTGGAAGGGGCCACACAGGACATCTAGTCCAACACCCTGCTCAATGCAGGATCAGCCTAGAGCATCCCTAACAAGCACTTGTCCAGCCTTTGCTTACTGCCAGTGAAGGGGAGCTCACCACCTCCCTAGGTAGCCAATTCCACGATTGAACAACTCTTATTGTAAAAAAAAAAAAAATCCCTAATATCCAGCCTGTTCCTTTCCACCTGTAATTTAAACCCATTATTGTGAGTCCTATCCTCTGCTGCCAAAAGGAACAACTCCCTGCAATCCTCTAAGTGACAACTAGGATTGCCACCCTCCAGGTAATAGCTGGAGATCTCCTGCTATTACAACTGATCTCCAGCCGATAGAGATCCGTTCACCTGGATAAAATGGCCGCTTTGGCAATTGGACTCTATAGAATTGAAGGCCCTCCCCTCTCTGGTTTGAAAGGCACTTCACCACAGTCTGTCCCCAACTCTCGATGCCACTCTGCAGTTGAAATCCATTGAGAAAAGAAGTCTTTCAAAATATTGTCGAAGGCTTTCACGGTCAGAGTTCATTGGTTCTTGTAGGTTATCCGGGCTGTGTAACCGTGGTCTTGGAAAGAAAATTCCAAGACCACGGTTACACAGCCCGGATAACCTACAAGAACCAAAAGAAGTCTTTGCTTTGTAAAGAGATGCTGGCATTTTTCCCAGACTGAGGCCAAAGTGGACTAGCTCATCCTTCAGGAGATATGAGTGACAGGTCATAAATTGGTCAAGTCTAATCAATCTAGGGCAATTGACATGAGATTTCCCAGCATAGGTAGTACATAATGATTCTTGAATCTAGATTATGTATTTGGCCCATGACCCAGCCATGCATAAGCACTGTGAAGTCCCACTAATTTCCTGGGGGAGCCAGTGTGGTGTCATGGTTAGAGTGTCTAGTTAGAAGATCCATGTTCTAATCCTGTTTCGGATATGAACTGCTCTAGGAGATGGTGGGCCAGTCACTGTTTTACCCTACAAAGTTGTCATGAGGATAGGATGGAGAGGGACAATGTGGCAGCACAGTCTAGGCATGGGAGCAGGCCGTGGCTCAGTGGTAGAGCATCTGCTTGGCATGCAGAAGGTCCCAGATTCAATCCCTGGCATAGGGCTGTGCATTCGGTAAAACCCGGACCAAAAAAGTACCAAAAAAAGCCATTTCGGGTTTACCGAGTGCCTAAATCTGGGGAGGATGGCAAAGCTGAATTTGCCATCCTCAAAAAAGCCGGATAAATATCTGGCTTTTTCAGGATTGGCTTTCCGCAGCTCCTGGGGGGCATTTTTGCAGGTAGAGCCCCCAAATTCACAGCATGGCTGCAAGGGACTGTCCTTGCAAGAACCCCCAAGTTTGGTGAAGATTGGGGCAGGGGTCTGATTTTATGGGGTCTGGAAGGGGTCGCCCCCATCCGATTCTCCATAGAAAAGTTAAGCAATAGTCAACTGGCTGTAGTCAGAATCTCTATTGTGAACGCCGCTAGTATTTTTCAGTGGAAGTGCTGGGGAAACCCACTGTTTTAAACAACGGGCCATTTAAATAAGATTAAATAAATGGGCCATTTAAATAAATGGACCATTGTTTAAAGTGGTGGGTTTCCCTGGCTCCTCCACTGAAAAATACTAGCTGAGTTCACAATAGAGATTCTGACTACAGCCAGTTCACTATTGCTTAACTTTTCTATGGAGGAGAATTGGATGGGGGCAACCCCTTCCAGACCACATAAAATCAGACCCCCTGACCCAATCTTCATCAAACTTGGGGGGTCTTGCAAGGACAGTCCCTTGCAGCCACGCTGTGAATTTGGGGGCTCTACCTGCAAAAATGCCCCCAGGAGCTGTGGAAATCCCCATGGGCTTTATTGGACCCGATTTTTTTCCCGGGAAACCCGGAAAAAGCCAAATCCCCATATTTACCAGTATGGGAATTCAGCTTATTTCAGGTTTACTGGAAAAAATCAGGTCCAATAAACGTGAACCCATAATTTACCTATTTTTTTTATTTTTTTTGCACAGCCCTACTCTGGCATCTCCAGTTAAAGGGACCAGGCAAGTAGGTAATGTGAAGGACCTCTGCCTGAGACCCTGGAGAGCCGCTGCCGGTCTGAGTAGACAATACTGACTTCGATAGACCAAGGGTATGATTCAGAATAAGGCAGCTTCATGTATGTTCATGTGTGTTCATGTGTGTGTGTTGTGTGCTGTACCTCACTGAGTTTCCTTGAGGCGTCAGGCCCATTTCTCCATCACCACCATTCTTTTAATGACGGAGATGAGAACAGACATTAAGAAGAGCTTGTTGAAGGCAAAGAGGCTGCTGGTTAGCAATCAGCCTGCTTCCAGCTTTATGTAATTCCTGTGGAGATATCACCTGTGCTTTCCAGCGGTCCCCATGCAGGAGAAAATGTGCTCGATGCATACCTATAAATATCTGCTTGCTTGTTTGAAATTTTGCCTCTCTGGAACAGCTTTGTGGGAATCAGTGCGTCGTTCCCTGGATTTGTTTACAAGAGACAGCTGCCATATGTTCGTCCTGCCAGGTGATCGAAAGCAAAAGTCAATCGCAACGGCGGCGTTGCTGCCTTTCAATATGAAACACGCTACGCCGAGCTGGGAGAGATGGTTGTGATCACGCCATATTGCAGGAGGGTTTTCGGCATAAGGCTCTTTTGATTCCCTCCAAAACTCATCAGCGCGGTAATTAGCGAGGCTGACATTTGTCATGATTGTTTTGCTGAAGAAACATTTGATGAAAATGCCTTTTTGTGTCAGGACTGAAAGTTCTCTGGGTTTAAAAAAAAACATGCAAATTTGCACCTGGGAAATTCGTGTTCGGGATAAACTGTGCAGATTTGGCATATTAATTAGAGGGGGATCAAAACTACTCGCAGGTTCGGCAGTGTAAAAAAAATAACCCTCCCCTTTTTGACAGCACATTGGCACTCTTTGCAAAAACATTTGCCTCTTTGATGGCATGTCTAATTGTGGAAACAAAGTATGTTTTGGTGAGGGACCATGGCTTGGTGGTAGAGCATCTGCTTGGCATGCAGACGTTCTGTCCCTGGAACCTCAAATTTAAAGGATGAGGTAATAGTTCATGAAAAAGACCTCTACCAGAAACCCCGGAAAGCCCTTGTCCATCTGAGCAGACAGTACTGACTTTGATGGACCAATGGCCTGATTCCATATAAGGAAGCTTCACGTGCCCATGTTTCCATGTTCCCAGTTGTGTCTTAAAAGGGAAGAAGGAGAAGGAGGAGAAGGAGAAGGAGAAGGAGAAGGAGAAGAAGAGTTGGTCTTTATATGCCGACTTTCTCTACCTTTTAAGGAGAATCAAACCAGCTTACAATCTCCTTCCCTTCCTCTCCCCACAACAAACATCCTGTGAGGTAGGTGAGGCTGAGAGAGTTCAGAGAGAACTGTGACTAGCCCAAGGTCACCCAGCTGGCTTGGGCTGGTCACAGTGGGGAAACGGTTCCAGTTCACCAGATTAACCTCCGCTGCTCATGTGGAGGAGTGGGGAATCAAACCCAGTTCTCCAGAGTCCACTGCTCCAAACCCCCATTCTTAACCACTACACCACACTGGCTCTTGGATATGGATCTGTTTGCAGTGTAGGAGTTTTTTGGGGGGAGTCGACCTGGAGCGACTTGTCACCCGATTCACCTCCGAATGTGGCAGGAACTTTGGGCCCATCTGAGGAAACTGGCTGAGAAGGAATCAAAAGAGCCACTGAGAAGTCACCCCCCCCCCCAACACGACAACAGGCCATTAGACTAGCTCCTGTGGCAGCGGCGACAGCTGCCATCTGGGCCGATGGAAGTTATTGATGGAAGTGGACGGCGTTGACCCCGTCAGCTTCTGGGCTGCCCAAAAAGAGCCCCGAGCCTCCCTTTGTGTTGCACGCTTATTACCTGTGACATGTCCAACACGGCGAGGCGCGCAACGGAACAAACATGATACGGCTTTAATCCTAAAAATGTCAGCTGCGGCTTGGTAATGATACAGGAAGCGAGAGCCTTCAGCAAAACCTGCTTTTGATGGGAAACAGGCAGCCGGTGACATGTGCCGCTGCCAGTTATCTGACAGGCGCAATTTCGATTTACACCGCCAGTCAAAGCGAAGCTGAGCCAGGGGTGTGTTTGCGTGTGTGGAAATGGCAATTAGTCGGTGGTCAGGATAGGATTCTTTTTTTTTTTTAATGGGGGAAATGATAAAAAGAGCAAAACATGTACGCGGCGGTTCCCCTCCCCACACTTTGTTATCAACCTGAGTCCTCATTAGCTTTTGGCGGTCCAAGAAGCCCATCATTCATTAGCGACTCTTCCAGTTTCTCACAACAAACTAGGCAGGATTTGCCAGCGTAGTTGGTGTGTGTGTATTTGTGCACATGCGAAGTGCTGTCAAGTCGCAGCCGACTTATGGCAACCCAGTAGAATTTTCAAGCCAAGAGACTAACAGAGGTGGTTTGCCAGTGCCTTCCTCTGCACAGCAGCCTTGGTATTCCAGCATGGTATAGTGGTTAAGAGCGGTGGTTTGGAGCGGTGGATTCTGATCTGGAGAACCGGGTTTGATTCCCCACTCCTCCACATGAGTGGCAGAGGCTAATCTGTTGAACTGGATTTGTTTTCCCACTCCTAAACACATGAAGCCAGCTGGGTGACCTTGGGTGAGTCACAGCTCTCTTAGCCCCACCTACCTCACAGGGTGTCTGTTGTGGGGAGGGGAAGGAGATTGTAAGTCAGTTTGATTCTTCCTTAAGTGGTAGAGAAAGCAGGCATATAAAAACCAACTCTTCTTCTTCTTGGTGGTCTCCCATCCAAGTACTGACTGTGGCCAACCCTGCTTAGCTTCTGAGATCTGATGTGCTCAGGCTAGCCTGGGCCATCCAGGTGAGCAGTGTGTGTGTATGTGTGTGCGAAGGCAAAGTCAGCCAAAATTATGAACACAGTATCAAACTATTAAGTTTTAGGGATCTGCATGGAGCCAGTTTACACTTTGGAAGGGTTAACACATTTGTTTGTCTTCATTTTGAATGCATGAACACATGAAACTGCCTTATACCAAGTCAAACCCTCAAGGTCAATATTGTCTCCCCTGACTAGCAGTGGAAGAGGGTCTAAGGCAGGGTTTTTCCCCATCATCTACTATCAGATTGTTTTGGCTGGAGATGCCAGGGATTGAACCGGGGACCTTCTGCATGCAAAGCAAATGTTCTTCCTTGGTGGTCTCCCATCCAGATACTAACCAGGTTGGCCCTGCTTAGCTTCTGAGATCTATCGAGATCAGGCTAGCTTGGGCCATCCAGGTCAGGTCAGATAGTCAGTGGTGGTTTGCCATTTCCTGCCTCTGCATCATGACCCAGTATTTCCTTGGTGGTCTCCCGTACAAATACTAACCAGAGTTAATCATGCTTAGCTTCTGAAATCTGATGAGATCAAGCTAGCCAGGGCCATACAGGTCAGATCAGATGTTCACAGGTGGTTTTGCCATTGCCTGCCTCTGCATCGCGACCCTGGTATTCGTTGTTGATCTCCCATCCAAATACTTGCCAGAGCCGACCCTGCTTAGCTTCTGAGATCTGATGAGATCAGGCTAGCCTGGGCCACCCAGGTCAGGGCTTGAACCTAACAATGAGTCAAACATGTTGCAGTGACAGCCATCCTAGGGTGGTGGCTTGAGAGTCGATCAGGGGAGGTTTGAATTCATGTCCAGACTCAGATGTGAAGCTCACTGAGTGACCTGAATCCAATCACTCAGCCTAACCTACCCCAAAGGGTTGTTGAGAAGATAAAATAGGGTGGAGGTGGAGGTATATGTATGTCACCCTGAGCTCCCATGAGGATGAATAGGTGAGAGTTGGATGGAAGCTGTGTTGTACTCATTTTCTGTGATTCATCAAAACTGGGGCCTCTCTTTCCTGTATATTACACCCCCCCAGTCTTTTTCCAGAATGAGGTCAATGAGAATTGTAAATTTGGTGGCCTCCCAAATCATAGAATCATAGAGTTGGAAGGGACCACCAGGGTCTTCTAGTCCAACCCCTGCACAATGCAGGAAATTCACAACTACCTCCCCCCCAGTGACCCCTACTCCATGCCCAAAAGATGGCCAAGGTTCCCTTCCTCTCATGATCTGCATAAGGTCACAGAATCAGCATTGCTGACAGATGGCCATCTAGCCTCTGCTTAAAAACCTCCAGGGAAGGAGTGCTCATCACCTCCCAAGGAAGCCTGTTCCACTGAGGAACCGCTCTAACTGTTAGAAAATTCTTCCTAATGTCTAGACGAAAACTCTTTTGATTTAATTTCAACCTGTTGGTTCTGGTCTGACCTTCTGGAGCAACAGAAAACAACTTGGCACCATCCCCTATATGACAACCCTTCAAGTTCTTGAAGATGGTTATCATATCACCGCTCAGTCTTCTCCACTTTAGGCTAAACATACCCAGCTCCTTCAATTTTTCCTCATAGGACTTGGTCTCCAGACCCCTCACGATCTTTGTTGCCCTCTTCTGGACATGTTCCAGCTTGTCTACATCTTTCTTAAATTGCGGTGCTCCAAACTGAACACAATACTCTAGGTGATACCATCACTTCATGTGATCTAAGAATGCCCCTATACTTCTGTTGATACAGCTCAAGATTGCATTTGCCTTTTTGCCATTTGCCTCTTAGCCTTTAATCAGGAGGCTAAGAAAACTTCAGTGCTGGTAAGCAGCCAGCCAGTAATATGCATGTGCATGTCAACAAAGCCACAACCGCCAAGTTATGAAAATGATGAGTGGAGATGCAAAGGCACTCGAAGCACAACTCACCAGAAACTGTGAACACTTGTGGAGTGCTTGACTTGAGAGAAAATGGATCTCGTGAGCAGGGCGAATTTGATTTTTGAGCATGTTATTCATGAGCACTGCAGTATCGCTGACTTTATTCTTTACATGCCTTTCTTCTAGGCTAGAGTAATTATGAGCAGCTTTTGGTATGGAAAAATGAATAGATATGAGGTCAGGGTCTTGGGAGAAAAAGTCTGGAGAGTTGTTCAAGTAGGGTTGCCAATTTCCAGGGGGTGGCTGGAGATCTCCCGCTATCAGTGGCTGATCTACTATGAAACTAATGAGGCTTAAGCTTCAGGGGCCCTAATCCCGGAAGGGTCCTGAAGCAGCTTTTTTTTAAAAAAATGAGTGATTTTTTCAACAAAATCAAGGGAGTTTTTTAAAGTGTTTGTAATTAAAATAAATTTATTTTAGTGATAGAACCATTAACCAATGGGTTGAAATACTTCATATTGACCTTAGAATATGCTCTAATACCATTTCATATGGCCTTAAAATGTCCCTGTGATTGGTCACATTTCAAAATTTTCTCGGGGGCTTGCAGTGCCTTAACCCCCAGCTGTATGGGCTCACTGAGCTCAGCAGAATCTATTCGTAGCCTACGTTTTGGCAGCTGGATCCTAGAATCCTTTGTTGGTGCACGGCTTAATAGTTCTATAGCTCAGCCTTTAGGCTAGAGCCAATTGGAACCATAAAATACATCTGAATTCTCAATTCAGGCTGCACTCATCTCGCTTATGCATTTTAACACCAAAAATCAGGTTTTCACCTCTTTATCCTACTGAGCCCCCTCTGATGTCCTTCTGCCTCTCTATTAGAGAATTAACCAATATATCTGCCATAGAACAACCCCACTGAAGAAGATAACAGCAGTTACTCAGACTTCATTGCTGGTGGGAAGGGGCTCACTGTATGGCCCATTTTCAAGGACTCCCCCCCCCCCCCCGTTCTACCCCATTTGGGCCTCAAGGTCCTTGCAAGGACAGCAAGGCCCTTTGGACCTTGTTGGTAGGGCTGTTGGGGAAAAAAAATTCTGTATAGTTTGGATTCGGCCGAATTCGGCCCGTCTGGATTCGGGATATGCTGAAGTCCGAACTCCCCCGCTTCGGGTCCGTGCAATTTGGTGTGAATTCAAAGTTTGGGGAAAAAATTAGGCGGAATAAAGCCATTAAAAACACAACCGCGCCTGGGGGTTCTTTCAGGAAGGGTCCCCTCAAGCTATGCTGAATGTTTTGGACCTCTACCCCCAAAAATGCCCCCCCGGAGCCATGGAAAGGCGCGATTGTGTTTTTAATGGCTTTATTCGGCCAAATTTTTCCCTGAACTCCGGATCTCATGCCGAATTGCATGGACCTGAAGTGGGGGAGTTCGGACTTCGGCATTTCCCGAATAAAGATGGGCCGAATTTTGCCAAATCTGAATTTTACCAAAAAAAATTTCCAACAGCCCTACCGGAGATATAAACTTTATAGAAGACACAGGCAAAGCCAATTAATGATATTATTGTTTACTTAAAATACAAACGCCTAAAACAATAACACTATTAAATAAGAGAAAATACTGAAAGAGTGTTATTGTTTTAAGCATATTTGTATTATAAGAAAAAATAAAGGAAAAATTAATATCATTAATTGGTTTTGCTTGTGTCTTCTATAAAGTTTGTATCCCTGGTCCCTGGCATTAATTTTTTTTAAAAAAATTAAACTGAGGTGGGGGTGGCTGCCTTGGCTAGCGAGCACCCAGCAGTCTCACCAGCCCAGATCTGAACTAGGGGAGGGGTGGTTGCCTTGGTTGGCTGGTGTTCTTACAGCCCTCCCTCAGTACAGGAAGACTTAGAGAGAGAGAAAGAGGGAGGAGAGAGAGAGACACACACACAAAGAGTGAAACAGATAAGAGAAAAAGAGAGAAAGAGGGAGTTAGAGAAAGAGAGAGAGAGAGAGAGAGAGAGAGAGAAAGAAAGAAAGAAAGAAAGAAAGAAAGAAAGAAAGAAAGAAAGAAAGAAAGAAAGAAAGAAAGAGAGAGAGAGAGAGAGAGAGAAAGAGCGAAAGAGAGACAGAAAAAGAGGGAGAAAGAGAGAGAAAGAGGGAGGGAGGAGAGAGAGAGATTAAGAGTGAAACAGATAAGAGAAAATGAGGGAGAAAGGGAGAGAAAGAAAGAGAGAGATAAAGAAAAAGAGGGAAAGAGAGAGAAAGAGGGACAAAGAGAAAGCGAGCAGAGAAAAAGAAAAAGAGAATGAAAGAGAGGAAGAAAAGGAGGGACAGGGAAGGGTAGCTGGCTGGGTTTGCGGGGCTGCCATGGCCCCGGGAAGCCCAGAAAGGAATGGGGGAGGGGGCTGGCTGCCTTGGCTGCATGGGATGGAGAAAGGCGCTCCACAAACCACATCCAGCCCCCGGGCTGCTTATTTGACACCCCTGCTCTGTAATGTATAAACCCACAGGCCCGGTCTGAAATTACCCCAAAGAAGCCTTTTTGTGCTGCCTTAATGAGCGACAAACTGAAATCCTCAAGCGCTGCCAATCATTTCTTGGTGACCTGAGGGGAGTAACTCAGCAGAAAGCTCTGAAGGGGCCAATTACCATAACGTAATCCTCTGTCTGGAGATAGACAATCCACAGTCTTTTTGCATCATTTAATTGGCTCTTTGGTGCTTTGTTAAGTGGTGAACATGTATGGAAAACTGTACAGTTGCAACACAGTTATGAAACGGAAGAAAAGTCCTGCTAGATCAGGCCACCAGCCTACCTAGTACAGCATGCTGTTTTTTGTGGCAGCCAACCATTTTCTCCCAGAAGGCCTCTAAGGTAGGGTTGCCAACCTCCATGTAATGTTGAGCTGCATATTTTCAGTTCTGCAAATGGCCGTTCCTGAGCTGGCTCAGTGTTTATCTCTTCCTCCAAATGTTGACATAGTTTGCCTCTTTAATTATAAAAGAAGTGGCTGACGCACACCCCAACCTCTCTAACCACTATCCCACACTGCCTCTCAAGGGCTGTGGGTTTTTCTTTTGTTTTTTGCTACTGGACCTGAATCTATTCCTTTAACGTCAGTCTGAGACACAGAAATTAACTGCATAGCCCTCTTTCTCCCCCATTTTTTCCATGCCAAAAAAGGAGGTTGAAATTCTCCGTGTCAGGCTGCTGAATCTTACCATTAGTAGCACACTCATAATTACGTCATAAATTGTAATATTTGCCAGTTCCTGAGAAGGCATCCATGGAATCATAGAATCATAGAGCTGGAAGGGACCACCAGGGTCATCTAGTCCAACCCCCTGCACAATGCAGGAAATTAACAACTACCTCCCCTCCACGTCCCCAGTGACCCCAACCCTCCCCCCACCATGCAGGATCCCACAATCAAAGCACTCCCAACAGATGGTCATCTAGCCTCTGCTTAAAGACCTCCAAAGACTGGGACTCCATCACCCTCTGAGGCAGTGCATTCCACCATCGACCAGCTCTTACTGTCAGGAAGTTCTTCCTAATGTTTAGGTGGAATCGCTTTTCTCTTGGTTTAAATTTATTACTTCGTGTCCTAGTCTCTGAAGCAACAGAGAACAAGCTAGTTCCCTCATCAACATGACATCCCTTCAAATATTTAAACATGGCTATCATGTCTCCCCTCAACCTTCTCTTCTCCAAACTAAACAAACCCAACTCTCTAAGTCTCTCCTCATAGGGCATGGATTCCAGACCTTTGACAATTCTGGTCGCCCTCCTCTGGACATGCTCCAACTTGTCAACATCCTTCTTAAATTGTGGAGCCCAAAACTGGACACAGCATTCCAAGTGAGGTCTGACCAATGCAGAATACAGTGGTAGTATTACTTCCCTTGATCTAGACACAATACTCCTATTGATGCAGCCCAGAATTGCATTGGCCTTTTTAGCCGCCATATCACACTGTGTGTTGACTCATGTTCAGTTTGTGGTCCACTAAGACTCCCAGATCTCTTTCACATGTACTGTTGTCAAGCCAATTATCTCCGATCCTGTACCTGTGCCTTATGTTGTTTCTGCCTAGGTGAAGTACCTTACACTTCTCCCTATTGAAATCCATTTTAATACTTATGGCCCAGCTCTCCAGTCTATCAAGGTCATTCTGAACTCTGACCCTATCCTCTGGGTATTAACTACCCCTCCTAACTTGGTGTCATCCGCAAATTTGATTAGCATGCTCCTTATCCCGTCATCCAAGTCATTTATAAAAGTATTAAATAGTACTGGTCCCAGGACAGACCCCTTTGGTACCCCACTGGTCACTCCTCTCTAGGATGTTGTGCCATTAATGAGCACCCTTTGGGTTTGGTTGGTCAACCAATTACCAATCCACCTAACAGTAGCAGTGTCCAGCCCACATTTTACTAGCTTTGTTTCAAGAAGATCATGGGGAACTTTATCAAAGGCTTTACTGAAATCAAGGTACACTACATCTACAGCATTCCCTTCATCTACCATACTTGCCATCTTTCAAAAAAAGATATTAGTTTGGCATGACCTATTTTTGAGAAACCCATGTTGACTGTCAGTGAGCACGGCATTTCTTTCTAAGTGCTTACAGACCATCTGTTTAATTATCTGCTCTAGTATTTTACCTGGTATTGATGTCAGGCTGACTGGGCTATAATTGTTTGGGATTTCTTCCCCCCCCCTTTTTAAAGATGGGGACCACATTTGCCCTCCTCCTGTCTGCTGGAACTTCTTCTGTTCTCCATGAATTCTCAAAGATTATTGCCAGTGGTTCTGAAATCACTTCAGCCAGTTCTTTTAACACCCTTGGATGCAGTTTGTCCGGCCCCGGAGACTTGAATTCATTGAGAGTAGCCAGGTATTCCCGTACTATCTCAGTGTCTATACTATGCTGTAATTTCCCTATTGTGTCCTCTGCTCCATCATTCCCAAGTTGAGCACTATTCCCCTTTTGGGAGAAGACTGATACAAACAAGGAGTTAAGTAATTCTACCTTTTCTGCCTCCCCTGTTAATAACTCACCGTCCTCAGTAATGGACAGTAATGGGATTCTCAGCTGTGTAACTGTTTTAATTATGATTTCAATAATCCGGTTGCAACAGGATGTAGATATGCTAGCCAAGCCTGATTTTCTTTTTTTGCTATTCAGTCACTGAATGCAGGGAAGTCCTCTGGACTGCTGCAGTGACAGAAAGGACTTACTCGCCGCAAAGGGAGGCAGGAGCCGATGCGTCAACATCACGGGCAGAAGTGATGTCATCACGCTACCAACGATCATGGGGATTCTCTGGTATTTGGGCAAAAACTCTATGGTAGAAGCCACTTTGACCATAGAGTTTTGCCCAAATACCAGAGCATCCCTGTTGTCAGCTATGTGATGACGTCACTTTTGGAAGTGATGTCAACATGTCGGCACCAGCCCACATTTGCAGCTAGTAAGTTCCCTCACCAGCTGGCTGAACGGTGCTAGGGAAAGGGGACTTGGAGCAGGGGATGGGCACTGGGAAGAAAGGCAGAGTATAAATGCACTAAATAAAACAAATAAAAACATCCTTTGCCTAATCATTTTCTGCCTGGTGTGGCTCCAACTCCAGAAGTAGGGTTGCCAGGTCCCTCTTCGCCACCAGTGGGAGGTTTTGGGGGTGGAGCCTGAGGAGGAAGGGGTTTGGGGAGGGACTTCAATGCCATAGAGTCCATTTGCCAAAGCAGCCATTTTCTCCAGGTGAACTGATCTCTATCGGCTGGAGATCCATTGTAATTGTGGGAGATCTCCAGCTAGTACCTAGAGGTTGGCAACCCTAACTCAAGATGAGTTTGGCGCCTTCTTCCATAAAAAGGAACCTTCCTCCAGAAGACGAAACACTTCCATTGCAGGAAGGCACATTAGAACAGAGTAAGGTGGCTTTGAAAGGGGACTAGACAGAGTTATGGAGAAGAGATCTGTCAGTGGCTACTCACCATGGTGACTAAAGGGAACCTCCATGTCCAGAGGCAGTCAACCTCTGAATCCCAGTGCCAGGAGGCAACATCAGAGGGAAGGTGTCAGCCTCTATGTTCTGTTATTGGACCTCTAGAGAAATTAGTTGGCCTCTGTGTGAGACAGGATGCTGGACTAGATGGACCACTGGTCTGATCCAGCAGGGCTCATCTGATGCTCTAATGAAGGCCTCAGCCTCTATGCCCTGTTGTGGGACCTTCAGAAAAACTTGTTGGCCACTATATGAGATTTTGGACTAGATGGACCACTGGTTTGATCCAGCAGGGCTCTTATGATGTTCTAATGAAGGCCTCGGCCTCTGTGCCCTGTGGTTGGCCCTCCAGAGGAACTGATCAGCCACTTCATAAGACAAGATGCTGGACTAGATAGACCACTGGTCTGATCCAGCAGAGCTCTTCTGTTGTGCTAACGAAGGCCTCGACCTCTGTGTTCTGCTGTTGGACCTCCAGGGGAACTGGTTGGCTACTGTGTGAGACAGGATTTTGGACTAGATGGACCACTGGTCTGATCCAGCAGGGCTCTTCTGATGTTCTAATGAAGGCGTCTGCCTCTATGCCCTGTGGTTGGCCCTGCAGAGGAATTGGTGGGCCATTTTGTGAGACAGGATGTTGGACTGGATGGCCCACTGGTCTGAGCCAGCAGATCTCTTCTTAGGTTCTAATGTTTCACACTTAGGTAAGTGATATGGTTGGATATGCCCCTTTAAGTTGCATTTGGGAGGAGATAGCAGAGAGACCCTGGTTTTGGTGCAGGCTCTTTCCCCCCTCTCTCACGAAGCGGAAAAAAAAATTCCAGCACAGATCAGAGCAATTCCCTTCTCCATTTTACAGTGCACTTCATTAGCACCTCCTCGATGTAAATCCCCATTAAAATCTGTCTGTGGAAACAGTTTCCATATTAGAGGATATTAATGTCATGTTATTTTGCTTATTTTTTTTTTAATAAGGGCGGCTTAGCACATAAATTCTTAGCATTTCCAGTACATTAAGCCGAGCGGTGCTTTGAGTATTATGATGATACACCTGCTAAGGAAGGTTATTTAGCTTAAGCGCTAATTTTTTTATGCCTATCTGCAACCTGGAAAAAAAAGAAACCCAGATCATAATTTCATTCGGATTATCGAATGCAGAACTGTGGCAATGCATCCTGAGACAAAACAGCTCAATTTGAGTGACAGTAAAAGTCTACGGGCGATTCCTCTGGTTAATTAGGAGAGAACTCACTTTAGTAACAAGATGATTTCTTAACCCTTCTACACATAATTGCCTCGGAAGAAGTAAGAAATGTCCCTGACCTTTATGCGCTCTCTTGCGGTAAAAGAAGGCCAATGGTTCTCTGTGGTTTCAAATCGCCTTACATTTGGGTTTTTATGTAGTCAAATTAAATTTTATTTAAAATGACAGTGGGGTTGTGGAAGCAAAGGGGAAGGGGGAAAATACGGCATATCCAAGGTAGGGCTGCCAGCTCCATGTTGGGAAATACCTGGAGATTTGGGGGGGGTGGAGCCTGAGGAGGGCAGGGACTTCAATGGGGTATAATGCCATAGAGTCCATATGAACACATGAAGCTGCCTTATACTGAATCAGACCCCTGGTCCATCAGAGTCAGTATTGTCTACTCAGACTGGCAGCGGCTCTCCAGGGTCTCAGGCAGGGGTCTTTCACATCACCTGCTTGCCCTTTAACTGGAGATGTTGGGAATTGAACCTGGGACCGCCAAGCAGATGTTCTGCCACTGAGCCACAGCCCCTCCCTTAAACAGGGTCGGCTCTGGTCAGTACTTGGATGGGAGGCCACCAAGGAATACCAGGGTCGCTATTCAGAGGCAGGCAATGGCCAACCACCTCTGCTCATACCTTACCTTGAAAATGCTACAGGGTCGTCATAGGTTGGCTGCGACTTGACAGCACTTTCCACCACCATGCTAGAAACATAGATATAGGTTTATGCTAGGATTCTTGGGATCATAAGAGCTGTAAATGGCTGTATAGCACTGCATTGAATATGATATATCAAAGAAGCAGCCCTGATGGATTGGACAAACTAATCCTGAACACATGAAGCTGCCTTATACTGAATCAGACCCTCCGTCCATCAAAGTCAGTATTGTCTACTCAGACCGGCAGCGGCTCTCCAGGGTCTCAAGCAGGGGTCTTTCACATCACCTACTTGCCTAGTCCCTTTAACTGGAGATGCCGGTGATTGAACCTGGGACCTTCTGAATGCCAAGCAGATGCTCTACCACTGGGCCATGGCCCCTCCCCATCTTCCAAAGCAGCCATTTTCTCCTGGTGAATCAATCATTGTCCCCTGGAGATCAGTTGGAATAGCGGGAGATCCCCAGCCACCACCCGGAGGTTGGCATCCCTAGGGTAATGGGGTCAAAATGACCTCAAGCGTGGTAATAATTTTTATTTTAAAACCCAAGGGGCTTTGGCTCCATGGCTAGGGTTGCCAGCTCTGGGTTGGGAAATACCTGGAGATTTTGGGGTGGAACCAGAGGAGGGCGGGGTTTGGGGAGAGGAGGGACTTCAGCAGGGTATAATGCTAGAGGGTCCACCGTCCAAAGCAGCCAAACCCAGCCAAGGTATTTATTATGGTCCACAACCAGCAAATACCAAAGCAGCCATTTTCTCTGGGGGAACTGATGTTGGTCGCCTGGAGATCAGTTGTAATAGCAGGAGATGTTCAGGTGCCCCCTGGAGATTGGCAACCCTATCCATGACAGAGTAGAGGCTTTGCACATTGAAATTCTGGGGCCAGGCCCTTGGTGTCTCCAGTTGAGGGCTCCAAGGTGAAAGATGCTTGGTAAGATCTTTCTCTGCAAGGGCCACGGAGGGGAGCGGGCTGGGAGGACAAATTTCTAGGGGTTCTGGTCCCATTGTTGCCCAGGGAATCCAGCTAGATGCTTTCACGCAACGTTTGGGGCAAGATGTGAGTGTTGCATGAGGAGTCCAGAGTGAATCTTTATCTAGGGGTCCCTGGTGGCTCTTAGGAGTCCTGTTCTCTTCTTGAGAGCCAGTGTGGTGTAGTTGAGAGCTGTGGCTTGGAGTGGTGGACTCTGATCTGGAGAACCAGGTTTGATTCCCCACTCCTACACATGAAGCCAGCTGGGTGACCTTGGGCTAGTCACAGCTCTTTCAGCCACACCTACCTCACAGGGTGTCTGTTGTGGGGAGGGGAAGGGAAGGTGATTGTAAGCTGGTTTGATTCTTCCTTAAGTGGTAGAGAAAGTCGGTATATAAAAACCAACTCCTCCTCCTCCTCCTCCTCCTCCTCCTTGAAACTATTAGACAGCTCAGTAGAAGTCAGCCTCGTCTACTCACAGTGCTGTTGAGAGAAAGAAGTATGAAACGTTCCGTATCAATTTCATACATTCTGATATTAAATCAAAGCCCCTGTCAGCTATGTGTCATTTTTAATCTAAAAAATCACTCTTGATTTAACGAGGGTCTATTTGATTAGCAAAATGCCTTCGATGCATGCCAGCGGGTTAGAGCAACGTGCAGCTGTTGATAAAATATTTATACTTTTAATACCATCTCCCGCTGCTTGACCTTATGATGAGCAAGCAAAAGGGAGGGACAGAAGGAGAGGGGGGGTCGTTTCTTTTGGATGCGTGGTTATTTAAGTTCTTGCAGAGCAAGGACTCCACAGATGGGCTTGGGAAAGCTGGGCCCTCCTTAAAAGTTTAAGTGGGAGGGGAGTTCTTTGGGAGAAGATTGGTAATGGTAGCTGAGCTTCCCTAGAAAAAAACTTGCCCACCACAATCAGGGCTCAAACCATATTCCTCTAGATACAGTACAAGCATAGCGCACACATACACCCGGGACACATCTAATACATTCATTCAAGGATGCTCTATAACCTGCTGGTACAGCTAGGGATGCCCTGACCTGGATGGCCCAGGCTAGCCTGATCTCGTCAGATCTCAGAAGCTAAGCAGGGTCAGTCCTGGTTAGTGTTTGGATGGGAGACCACCAAGGAATACCAGGGTTGCTGTGCAGAGGAAGGCACTGGCAAACCACCTCTGTTAGTCTCTTGCCATGAAAACCCAAAAAAAGGGGTTGCCATAAGTCGACTGCGACTTGACGGCACTTTACACACACACACACACGGCTAGGGGATGCCAGGTCCCTCTTCGCCATCAGCAGGAGACCTTGGGGACATAGCCTGAGGAGGGCGGGAAGAGACCACAGCAGGGTATATTGCCATTGGAGTTCACCCTCCAAAGCAGCCATTTTCTCCAGGGGAA